>NC_137789.1:161733962-162108962 GCF_963383645.1 Muscardinus avellanarius | reverse complement strand
ATGAAGAACTCATAGGAAAACAGTTCTGGGACCTCAGATTTGGCGTTTGGCAAGGACTTCTTATATTTGATATCTAAAGCATGATCCATAAAACGAAAGTTGAAAATTGGACTTCTCTTTAAAAGGCACTGTAAAGAGTGAGGAAAAGACAAGTCGCAGACCAGAGGAGACACTCGCCGATTACATACCTGATGGTGGCATTGTGTCCATAATAGATAAGTAACTCATACAACCCAATTAAAAATGAGCAACACACTTGAACAGGGATTTCCTCAAATAAAATATAAATGATAACTAAGCTCATGAGAAGACAGACGTCATTAGTCAGTTGGGAAATGCAAATTATAACCATTATGAGAAACCACCAGATGCTTATTAAAGTGGTTACGGCTTTAAAGACTAACCATGCATTGGCAGGACCATGGGGAGACTAGAACCCTCGCCTGCTGCTGGTGGAAATGTGAAACAGCACAACTCCGCTGAGACCGTTTGGCGGCTTTGTACAAAGTTAAATATGGGCCTGCCACACGACCCAGTCATTCCATCCCTCAGCATTTCCAGGAGACGCGAAAGCATGTATCCATGGAAACGCTGGCTTTGAAGGTTCATAGCCACTTTATTTATGGCAGCCCAAAGCTGGAGCTAATGCTCGTGTGGATAAACAAACCGAGGTCCATCCTGCATAGAACAACACCTGCATTATTCCATGAAGGGAATAAATGTACGTTCAACGACATGGACGGTCTCAGCATCACTATGTCGAGTGAGGCGAGCCAGACATAACTGCTACAAACTGTGCGAACCCATTTGTGCAGAACTAACTCCCAGTGCCAGCGAGTAGCAAAGCGGTGGGAAGGAGGCGGGTCCAGGGAGGGAGAGAGGAGGAGCCACGGAGGGACACGGGCCCTTGAAAACGAGGAGCAGCATGCTCCTCCTCGCGGTCGTGGTGACAGTTCAGGGTGTACTGAGATGGCTTCGTGCCAGCTGTGCCTTGCCAGAGCTTTAAGGTGTGGGCTTAGTTTCATAGAAAGGCGTCCGCTGCGCTGACTGTGTGCCTTGACCGTATGTATCAGTTACAGAACCTCAACAGCCCTCCCATGAGGAGGCTGGCTCAGCTCAAGCTCAGCCTCGTGGAAACGTCTCTGGACATGCTGCAGTTCCTCTGGGCTGAGGTGCTGGACCACCATTTGGAACAGAGGTCCCTGGAGAAGCTGCTGGAGAGCTATCTGCAGAACAGCAGTGACTACGCGTCCATCGGCCTGGTGAGTGTGGGCAGCACATGCAGACCCACGCCCTCTAGAAGGCAACCTCCAGAAGGGGCACGGGTGAGCGGGCACCAGCGGCTCCCCTGACCTGGCAGCTCCGAGGTGCTGGGAGGGCCGGCCTTGGTGGCGTCGGGGGATGTTCCTGGCTGACTGGATGCAGGTCTTACTGGGGGGTGCTTCCGAAGCTGCCGTCCCAGGTCTTGAGACTAGTTACGCTAGCATACCACGCTTCAACTATTTATGCTAGACGGCCAAAGAGATCAACAGAAGTGAATTACACTGTGTTCAAACTCAGTGGTGGCCAGGGCTGTGGCTCAGAGGCAGCACACTTATGTAGCTTGTCTATGGCCCTGGGTTTCATCCCTAGCACTGAACGGGGAACAGTGATAGATTTGCCTGGAAGGGACCACATGCCCTTCCATTTTATGTTGACTTAGGTGTCATCAAATGTAAATCCAGCAAATATGACATTGTAGATGGGCCAAAGATGGTCCTGAGAGTGAGCGTGACTGGTCAGTGAGCTCCAGAATGTAAGGTTACTTGAGCAGCTTTGAGACCTTTCCAGCACCTAAGCCCTGGAGATCCCTACCCCACCACACAGGACCCCATGGAGCAGGGACACTGTCCAGTGCCTGGTGCCCTCTCTGGCTGCATTGTGGAGTGGGTGGGCTTGCTGGGCTTTGAGGCGGTGGCTGGCTCTCGAGGTGACTGTCCTCTTGTCTTCCTGAAGCAACGCTTCACCCTGAAGAGGACCCTGGCACACATCGCGCTGGTGCAGCTGGAGAGCCTGCAGCCGCTGAGCATGGGCTGCGCGGACATCCGCGCCCAGCTCCTGGGCCTGGCCGGCAGGACCCTCCACCAACTAGCAGTGCATGCAGACCCCGTGCACCCCTCCTTCTGCTGGGAGGAGGGCCTCCTGGTAGGTGTCCCTGCCCCCATCCCTGCCTGTGCCCAAAGAGGAAAGGCAGAGGGTTAGGACTGCCGATTGCCCCAGGAGGCTCAGTGGCCTGGGAGTGTCTGAGCACCCATGCTGCCCTTCCCCACCTGCATGGGACAGCCGCTGCCTATTGCCCAGGGAAGCCAGACGACGTTGCGGCTCCCAGAGCCTACTGCCCAGAGCACCCAGGCATCTCTGTGAAAGGCCGTCATCCAGAGAAGGGCTGCCTTCTCCAGGGCCCCTGTAGGGGTGGTTTGCCCACTCAGGACCCACTGACAGCCCCTCAAGCCTTGGATGCCCCAGGTCCCTTCCCAATCCCTCGGCAGAGGTGGCTTTTCTCCCAGGAAGACACTGACTAGCTCAGTGGACA
Source organism: Muscardinus avellanarius (assembly GCF_963383645.1). NCBI lineage: Eukaryota > Metazoa > Chordata > Mammalia > Rodentia > Gliridae > Muscardinus > Muscardinus avellanarius. The sequence continues at coordinate 162,106,390 of NC_137789.1, read as the reverse complement.
CCCAGGATGTCCTCACCAGCCAGCTCCTCTAGAAAGACATCCCCCAAGCCCAGAGCCTCCAAGCCCACCAGGAGGCTCAGCCTTGGGACCAGCCCCGGAGGCTGTCCTGTGTCCTCAGAACCCAGGTCAAGATTAAACCCATGCTGGGTGAACTGATGGGAACTTTGGGCCTGTTCATCTAGTGTTTGTGAGCACCTGCATAGGTAGCCCGAGCCAGGTACACGTGGACCACAGGGGCCAGGTGTCCTCTCTGAGTGGGGTCCTCAGCTGTCCTCTCTGAGTGGGGTCCTCAGCTGTGGGGGGGGTGCTGCTCACCCCCCACCAGGCAGGCCGTCCCCGACATGCCCGACTCACACGGGGAGCCAGAAAACAGCCCCGCCAGCTCCTTCCCTTCCTTGCTGCAACGAGGGGATCATAGCTGCTTAGCCTCTCGACACCTAGGCCCAGGGCAGGCTGTGCAGGCTTCCTTCTGTGCTCCAGGGGCTGCTCTCCTCCGAGCGGTCTGGCCGTGGCTCGTAGGCTTTCAGGGGTGTGCCGCTTCCTTCTCTTCTAAACTCCGGTGATTTCCCCACCTGGCTGATGGTGCTGAGGACACTGGTTAACCTCACAGCAGTCGTGGTGTTCTCAGTCAGCTTCAGTTTCTGATTCTAGTCTGGTTTCGTCATGTTTAGAAGGCAGACTCTGGCCCATCCAGCCCTCTAGGATCTCCCACCTGGAGGGTTCTGGGGCATCTGAATGGCTGGGGCCAGCAGGCAGCATCAGGCACTCCTGAGTCGTATTGACTTTAAGCTTCCCTCTGGAATCGTGACCCGCAAACCCAGGGTCCCCTCCAGCCCTGTTCTTGGGCACCTCCCCCTTCCCTTCCTTCTGCTTCCTGGTCTTGACTCACTCGCCGCTGGCAGCACCATCGGCATGCAAGGACGGTCCTCCCGACGGGCTGGACGGGAGGACCAGCGTGCTGCGGGGACACTTGCTCAAAGCCAGGCCCACCCCAGACGACCCCAGGGCCAAAGCCTGCCAGCCCACTAGACCAGACCTGGGTGGGGGCGGCTCAGCCCCTCTGCCCACACGGTGCTCTGCAGGCCGGAGGGAAGCTGGACAGCCGCCAGTCCATGGAGCAGGAAGCCGAGGACCAGAGTGCAGAGGCCACCGCCAACCTGCCGCCCAGAGCTGCTGCCGAGGGGTACACCAAGAAGGGGGAGAGTCTGAGGGTACGTGCTGCACACCACCCATCCCTCAGGGGCTCTGCCCACAGCCACTGAGCCTGCGCCTGCGCCCCTGCAGAGGCGGATGGTGGTGGCCCAACGCTACCTGGCCCAGGCGTCAGAAGTGCTGCTGCAGTGCCTGCACGTGGCCCTGGGTGGCAGCCTCCTGGGCATCGCAGCAGCCGCCAGCTTGGAGATGGTGGAGTGCATCGGCACCCTGGACCCCACGACCACCTGCCAGTTCCTAGCACTGTCCCAGGTATTGTGCCACCCTGGTCCCTTCCAGCCCGGCCCTTCCCAGACACCTCAAAGGAGGGGTCCTACCCCACAGACCCCTGCTGGTGGCCCCACCCACGGGGATGAGCTTCATAGAAGAGAGAGCTGCAGGCTGATGCCTGGCCCCAGTCGCTGGAAGGTGAGGCCGTGCCTGTGCCCCAAGCCCAGACCCTGCTGGTTCTCGAGCAGGGCAAAGCCGCCGGCCACAGGTCGCTGTGGCTCACACATGCTCACATACTCATCCCGGGTGCCCAGGGCAGCAGGTGCAGCGGTCCAGCAGGCAGGGCTGGCCTGGGCTGCCTAGTAGACTTCTGAGGTCTGGCAGGCAAGAAAGCTTGGCCCCAATAGCTTCAGGCAGCCAGGGGAGCATCGCCTCCCAGGGGCATCTGCACCTGCCTCCCTGGGCCAGCTGTGGCTGCTCTCCATCCGGGTCTGTTTCAGAGCTGCTCAGCCTCCCAGATGATGCAGGACGTTCTGCTCAGAGCCACCACCAACACCAGCAGCTCACAGCTGGCCGCCCTGCTGCAGCTCCAGCACCAGCTGAAGCAGCAGGGCAGGACCGCCAACAACCTGTTCACCAGCGTGGAGCAGAGGCTGGTCACCATCTCCAAGGTACCGGGGCGGGGGAGGCCTCCAGACCTTGTCCCTGAGTGTCCCGCAGACCTCTGCTTCGTACCCAGGCACTGGAAAGCAGCTTTCAAGTCACGCAGGCTCTGCTCCAGCGCCTCTCTGGGAGGACCCCTCCATGTGTGGGCCTCAGTTTCCTCCTGGGCCTTGTGGGGTAGTGACGGCCCACCTGGCAGGGGTTGTGGAGGGCTGTGCCTGCCCCTCACTTGCTCCAGGAAGCGTCTATTCCTAGGCAGCGTGGCATGCCGCGGGGACTCAGGCAGAGTGCTGTAGCTAGCACAAGCTTCTCTTGTCTGGCCCCTAGGGTGAATCAGAGTATTTAAAGAAATACGGATTGTGGAGAAGAGGTGAGAGCTCTGGCAGAGCCTCCTCTCCTCCTCCTCCGTCCGCTCCGTGGTGGGCCTGAGGGCTTATCCTCATCCACCCTTGGGCTGCTTTGACCCTTGGGCCCGAGCCCTCTGCTGGTAGGGAGCACTGCCACCCCGGCCCCACTTGGCAGCAAAACTGCCCAGACAGCAGCATGGAGCAGGCGGCCCGCTGAGAACCAGGGCCCCGAGGTCAGGAGGAACTGAAGTAGGGCGTGGAGAAGGCGCCCAGCCGTCGCCAGACCTGGGGACAGCACCTGTGTGTTTCCTTCAGCCGAGATGGGGACACGTGATCACTGGGTCGGGCGGCGAGGGACGCACCAAGGCCAGCCCTGTGGCTGGGACGAAGCCACCCTCCTCATGGGGACAGTGAGGCGCACAGGGCTGAGTGTGGGGACTGCCACCTCCACCCTCCTCCTGTGTGCACAGGCCTGGGGGCAGAACCGGGGCCAGGTCCACTGTGAGCCAACGGCAGCGGCCCCGGGCACAGCTGGACTGTGCCAGCTGTAGCAGTAACCAGAACCAGCCAAGCTGACATGATGCCACAGGAAGGGAGCCGACCGCCCCCTCAGGCCACAGTCCCGGGCACTGGTGCTCTGGGGGCTGGATGGACTGAGAGCACGGGGCAGCCACACAGGCCCTGGGGACCATGACACACCAGCTGGGGACGCTGCCACCTCTGGGCTTGCAGTTTACCTAAAAGCTTCTAGAGGCAGTGAGCTGGGGAATAGTGAGGACCTGCAGGCCCAGGCAGCTCCAGGGCAGGCTGACTCCGTGAGCATCCCGGAGACCCTCAGAAGTAAAGAGCCAGATGGGCAGGTTCCAGGAGAAATGTGCACAGCCCAAGCATGAGTTGAGACTGGAACACAGACAGGAAAGACATCCCGTGGGAAGGACAGCCAGGGCGACGGGGAGGTGAGAGGCACCCGCAAAAGGCCAGCGCACGTCCACGCTGAGTCTTGGAGGGAGAGGACAGCGCGCAGGCCAGAGGTTGAGACCCTGCCCACACGGACGGAAGTGGCAGGCCCAGGGATCCCGGCCAGTGATGAGGGCAGAGGAGCTCAGTGCCCAGGGACAGCGCTCAGAGCAGGCAGACGAGCAGGCCCTGACCGGGCCAACGGAGGAAGGGCCAGGGGCCCTCGCTCAGCAGTGCCAACCTTGAATATTCAGAAACACTGTCGAAAATGAAGGCAAGCAAAGGCATGCTTGGACCAACACACTGAGGTGATTTGCCAGCAGGTAACAAAAGAAACGACAAGAACAACCTTGGGCAGGGGATCCCAGATGAAAGTGTGAATGGGGTGAAGCAGAAGCCCAGCACCCAGGAGGAGAGCTGCGAAGACCAGGCCCCACTGCCCGAGGCTGGAGCCAAGGTCCTCGCACTACCAAAGAAGTAGCAGAAGTCACAGTCAAGGATGAGTGTTACAATCCCTACGGATGACCACTAAGATAATGTGCAGCTGGGCCACAAACAGGAACGTTTAAATAATGCTTTATCAGCCAAAAGGAGGCAGAAAGAGGGGGAGAATACAAAACATATGAGCCCACTCGACACCAGTGCAGGAGTAACCCTAAACCCGATATGTTGGTAATTAAATAGATATAAGTTGGGCACTCCAGCCCAGTGTGGTGGTGCATGCCTGTAATCCCAGTAAACGGGAGGCTGAAACAGGAGGATCTCAGGTTCAAGGACAGCCTCAGCAAGTAGTGAGACTCACACCAACCTAGAGAGACCTTGTTTCAAAATAAAAATAAAATAGGGCTGGGGTGGTTCAGAGGTAGAATGTCCCTGGGTTCAACCCCTGGTAACACATACATACATACATACATACATACATACATACATACATACATTTGGTACTCCAAGTCAAAGACTGAGATTGTCAGATTGAATAAAAAGAAAAACACAGGCAGGCTCAGGGGTACCCACCTGTAATCCAGCTATTTGGGAGGCTGAATCAAGTTCACAAATTCAAGGTCAGACTAGGCAACTTAGCAAGACCCTGTCTCAAAAAATAAAAATGGGCTGAAGATGTAACTCATGGTCAAGGACCTCCAGGTTCAATTCCTAATATCAAGAGAAAAAAGAAGACCCAAATCCATCTCCCTGCTGCTGAAAAGAGGCACCTAATATATAAGGCCACAATATTAAAGTAAAGGGAAAGAAAACATGAAAAGCTGCTGACAAGAGCTAGCAACGAGCACGGTGCCCGAGCCATGGAAGGCACTTTGCGGTGACACGGGGCAGCTCAGCCACCGCCCGCCAGTGCCAGGACAAACCCACATTCCCAGAGGGAGCTGGACTGCATGGCTGAGCGCCCAGTGGGTGGAGCGCCGGCACGTGGGCAAAGGTCAGCGGCCCTGGCCCAAAGAAATGCAAAAACTAAAACCACATTCAGACACCAGACACCCACCAGAATGTCTGAAGTGCAGAACGAGGAGTCTCTGTGGTCCCGCGGGCAGCCGAGTGGGGGCTAAAGGTGGCTCCAGGATGTGCCGGGAGGCAGGCAGACCAGCCCAAAGAACTGGCACTGAAATGCCATTCACAGCAACAGCCCCCCCAAAGGAAGCCACCCAGGGCTGATGGAGCAGACGCTGTGGTATGTCTATACCACGGCGCCCTGCAGCAAAGAGAAGGCCGGCCACCCCGTGTGCCCACCTGGGTGGGGTCGGTCCTGAGCGATCTACGTCATGAACGTGGGCCAGACACGACGTCAGGATTCATGGAACAGCAGTAACTCACCAGCCACACCACTCTCGCAGGCCGCTCCTCAACCAGGTCTCGTGCCTCACCCGGCGCCGTAAGCAAGACACGACTTTTATTCGAGTCTTAGTGTCTGGTCTGTAAAGCCCTAAAACCACACACCACACTCTAGCAATGAAGCGTTCTGCAGAGCTGGCTTGCCAACAGCAAATGCAGAGAGCAGATAAACTGCAGGCGCCAGCCAGACTCTTCAAGAACCCCTCCATCGGGTCCTTCAAGGCTGGCACGAGTGCGGCCCGGCAACTTCAGAGTGACCCTTTGAAGCCCAGGCCTCAGGTGTCGGGCTAGACTGGGCCACGTGCGGTCATAGGTAGGAGAACCCACGCTGAGCAAAGGCTGGGGGCAGAGACTAGGACATCCCTTGTCGCCGCAGCCATTTTCCTGGGTGAGGTTCTTGACAAGTGATCAGGTGACAGGGCCAGCGAGCCGCCGTGTCCAGTCTTGGGGTTCCCCTCCTCTTACAGAACTCAGGTGAGGAGATTGCTTCTTTGGGCATCTGGTGCATTTGGTAAGCTCATGGGCCTGTTTTTCCTGATGTGGATTTTACCATCCCTGGCCTCTGTGTGCCTCTGATGAACCCAGTAAGCACTCAGATGACCGCTAGTTAATGGCCGCTGGCCCCTCCTGTCCGCCCTCTGCAGACAGCGGCTGCTCCTCACACAGACGAGGTGTGAGGCCAGACTGCTCAGCAATTGCTCCCCTAACGATCACTGCGCAAACTGCTGCTTTATAACCCAGAGACAGCTAAGCCCAGCCTGACGCCCGCTGTGCTGCATCCTGCGGTCACGGGAGCAGGCCACATTCCATGGGGAAAGAGGCTGGAGGCCAGGCAGAGAGGCCAGCTCGTCAGTTCACGGCCCTATGTGGAGGCCCGGCGGCAGCCATGCCCGGCTCCACGCTTGCCATGAGGCTGTGACCCACGAAACCCAAGCGTTTGCAGCTTCCTGGCCCCGACCTGGGCCTGAGGGCCAATGCTGGCCCCTGGCTGCCGGCGGCACAGTGGCCACAGTGTGCGCGGTGTCACCCAGAGACCTCAGCGTACAACACTCACCGCCACGATAAAGCAGAGGCCTGGGCGGGCAGGCAGGAGCCTCTCTGCCCACGCCTGGGCAAGGAGGACTTCCCCAGGGAGTGTGGCACAGCACAGGAACACATCCTACACCCGCCTGTGCCAGTGCGGGTGCAGGAGGGAGGAGGGCAGGAAGACGCGGTGGAGCACGTGTGGGAGAATTCCTCACTGTCCCGGCTGGGCTCCCGGCTGGGCTCCTGGGTGCTCTGGGCTGTGTGACCTGGGTTTCCCACATCAACAGTGCATGGAAGGGGCCTTTTTCTGAGTTGCCAGTGGCTTTCTTGGGCCTCTGCTGCCCTTCGTGGAGCCCCTGTAGGGAAGACTCCACCCAGGACCCCACATCTGGCTCTCGCTGATGGCCGTCTGTCGCTCACAGGCCTGGCAGAGCCTGTGCATCACGGAGCAGCATTTCAACTTCCTGAGTGAGATCCCGCCCACGTTCAGGCTCCTCTTTCTGCACCACTCACGAGACAGGTGCGGCCCCCACCCCGTCACTGTGCCACCCCCAGTGTGCCCGGCTGAGAAGAGTGGGCCAGCCAGGGAGGCCTGCGCCCTGCCCTCCCCAGGCTGCCCCGCTGTGATCTGTCCCCACGAGGGAGCTTTGCCTGTGGGCAGGGTGGGCCTCGATGTGCCCACTGAAGTAGACCAGAGAGCTGGGAGGGCGGCCTAGTGTGCACCGAGCCCCGCAGTGATGGGGACAGCTCGAGCGCCCTGTATCCTCGGGGCCCTTTCTGATCTCGGCCTTGACCAGGCCACACAAAGCCCGACTTCCTGGGGCTTCTGCCTGGGCTGGGGCATGGCCTGTGGGGGAGCAGAGGGGAGCGTTGACCTCCTCGGCTCCTCAGGACCCTCGAGCCCGAGCTCTGTCTCCTCTGGGGGCCCACCTGTGCCCCATCTGTCAACAGGACCCGTCTGTACTGCGCTGTCTATGAGAAACCCAAGTCCCCGGTGGTACCCAAAGGAAGGGTGCTGCAGATGGGTGGTGAGTGGGGTGAGCCCTACTCCCGGCTGACCTGAGCACCCACTGGCTCCCGCTCCCATCGGGCGCAGCCGTGCCCAGCCTGTAGCTGCCAGGAGGGGACAGAAGTCAGAGGCAGAGCCTCTGAGGGACCCCTCTTCCCCCGAGTTGTCCTGGCCCCCAGCCCCTCTTCAACTCAGGGCAGTGGTGACTGCATGGAGAAATGGCCCCTTGGGGACAGCAGTGCCCGCCTTGCCAAGTGCCCAGGGAGGGAGCCCTCCCCACGCGTGTGTGGGCCTGGCTCCTTGTCCCAGCCCCAGGGGCACGGCTGTGTCTCCACAGGCCACTGCAAAGTGAAGCGGGTGGCCGTGAGCCCTGCTGCCTTCTCAGAGCTGCTGGCCAATGCCCAGCAGTTCCGGGAGCAGGTCCAGGCCCGGGTGCACAGTGAGGACCCAGCCCTGACCCCAGACCTGGTGAGCCCCAAAGCTAGGAGCCCCGGACCCCCCAGGTGGTGAGACGCCCATCTCCTCACAGAGAGAACTCTCTCTTGTATTGTGGAGAGGGCCTGGGCTGAAAGGGCCCCAGCAGCCCCGCTCTGCACAGCACAGCACAGGGTGGCCCTGCCCAGGGCTGTCCCCGCAGCTGGGGTGCTCTTTGGTGCCAGCAGAGGAGGCCAGAGCGGGTGGGCATATCGGGCTGGGAGCCTGGGGAGGGCAGGGAGAGGTGCGCCAGGCCGGTGCAGCCCAGCTGGGCCCCTTCCTGCGGGTCTTCCCACTCTGCAGACCTGGGTGGGGCTGTGGGGGTCCTCTCAGACACCTCCTGACCAGGCTGCGGTCCGGGTGGAGGCAGGAATCCAACAGCCCACACTCTGAGGAGCGCAGCCCAGATCTGCAGAAGATCAGCAGCATCCTGGAGCCGATGGAGGAGTACCTGAAGCCGCTCAGGACCCTGCTCAGCTTCCCCGAGCCCAGGTACCAGCGGCACTGCCATGTGTTCAGTGGACCAGCCGGCTTCCCGGCCGGAGCTGGACGCCTCTCTGCTGGGTTCCGTGGGCCTCGGGGGAGGCTCCTGTCCTCTCAGAGCTGGAGAAGAGGCCCTGGGGGAGTGGTGATGTGGCCCTGCCTGCGTGAGCCGGGCCATTGCTAGGAGGTGTAGAGCTGCCCCCTCGGATCCCACTCCTCTCCATGGGGATACCCCTGACCGGTGGGTGGCACGTGGCTCTCCTTGCCCCTCCTGAAGTGGCACTGCAGACCTGCTGCAGTGGGGTCCTGCTGCTGCCTCCGCACCTGGGAGCCAGGTCTGGATGCGGCGGGGGAGGTCGAGCGCCTTGGCGGATCTGGAGCGCCCTTGCACTTATTTGGGGAGGAAAGGAGAGGAGGAGGGGTGGGCCATCCACTCCAGAGGAGAGCTCATCACGAAGTCCCACTTTGCTCCCACTTGCTGAAGCTGCCTGGCCCGGCTCAGGGAGACCAGGGCCCCGAGGCCGGCCGGCGGGAGAGGCTCGGCTCTCGTGGCCTTCAGAGGCCCGAGGGCACAGGCCGAGGGAGAGCTTTTCAGTGTGCATGCGATGCTCCTTCTAGACTTTAGAACCTGAATATGGCATTGGACTTTCAGAATGCCGATGCCTGTGGTTGTGGCTGACCCAGGGAAATCCAAGGGCAAAGAGAAGGAAAGGAAACCGTCTGTCCCGCAGGGTAAGTGAAGGCAGGCCAGCCCCAGGTCCGCTGTGGGTCCCCGGGGGAGGAAGGCAGCTGTCTCACCTTCCCTTGGGAAAGCATGGCGGGTCAGGAGGCACACAGGCCCTGCGCTACCCACCCCGAGCACTGGGTGCTCCGGGTACGATGGGAAGGCCCTGGAAAGTTCCGAGCAGGATGCTGGCTGGCATGCAGAGAGGGCCCAGCAACCCTGCCCTCCATGGGGAATGGACAGTTCCTGCCACAGGCAGCGCCCATGAGCAAAAGTGGTGAAATGGACCGGGACCACCACCCTGGCAGGGCGTCCCCAGCCAGGGCGAGGCAGGCTCTGAGGAAGGGGCAGCTGATGCTCCCAGGAAAGACGGACGCTAGCCCTGCCTTGGACAGCTCAGTGGGAGGGACTGCGACTTCTGCTGACTTGAGGGTCCTGTTGGCACTACTGGGGCAGACCCCCCTGCTTCCTCCTCACCCTGAGGAGGAGGTTAGGGTGTGCCCCCAACCTGGCAGCCAGGAGGGTTCTGGGCCAAGATTGCATTTTCTTCACCTGGCACCTTTGATTTTATAAACCACTCTTTACAAAAGGCAATTACATCTATTAAATTTCCATTTGTCTGCTTCTCTCTCTCTCTCTGTCTCTCTCTGTCTCTCTCTCTCTCCCTCTCTCCCACGCGCACGCGCACACACACACACACACACACACACACACACACACACACCATTCAGCAGAGAACAAAGGGAGTGGTTACAGACCCTGTCAGAAAAGAGCCTTCATTTCTTCTTTTTTTTTTTTTTTTTTTTTGGTTTGGTTTAGTTTGTTTTGTTTTGTTTTTTGGTGATACTGGGGGTGGAACCGGAAAGTGAAAGTCTGGTGCAGAAAAGACCCAAGGCCAGCCGTCAGAGATAAGCAAGCAAGAGCTTTATTAAAACAGCCCAGCTCCCTTTTATATCAGGCAGCTAAGAATATTTTGAAAATAGGAGGGGGCTTCCGCTCACAGCAGAAGATCGCACGAAGTACAGGGCGTTCACTGATTGGGTGGTTCATACCTCAGTGAGTATGTTATCAGGGGACTGGTTGTTGGGCATCCCGTGCCCCCTTTGGCTGGCTATGAGGTAGTCAGCACAATCCGAAGAGAAGCCGGAGAGGTGCCATCTTTGGCATGACTGGGCTGCTTATCCTAACAGAACCCAGGGGCTTTTCTACCTTCCGGCTATACTCCCAGACCTATTTTATACTTATTTGGAAACCAAGTAGCTGAGGCTGGCTTTGAGCCTGTGCGATCTCCTGTCTTAGGCACCACCACACCCGGTCTAAGAGCCTCCATTTCTGAAGGTCCCAAGTGCCCCCCAGCCTGGAGACAGCGTCCTGGGGACTGCCAGTTGCAAATCAGTCAGACCTAAGGATCAGGGCTTCGGGACCTATATGCTGTCATTAAGCCATTAGGGAATGGTGGCCACATCGCACACTCCAACAAAGCCACCTTGTTGAACGGAGACTCTACCTGGAAACCCAGCACTGGGATACGAAGGGTCACTGCTTAGTCCCAAGCACACCTGCTTTGGTTTTGTAAATAAAGGCGATCCAGTCACCGTGTCTTAGTGCCCCCCCCCCCAGTACCAATTCTAACTGCAGAGAGCAGGCGCTTCTGCCGGCGGTCACCAGAGGTGCCACCAGGTCACAGAAGCAAGGCGGCCCTTCCTCCAAGAATCCTCGCAGGGCCCGTTTTGGAGAACGTCATCCTGTGGAAGGGGCCCCGAGGCCCACCGTGACGTGGGCTCTCCCCAGGTCCACGTGTGGGCGCCACCTCGTTCTCAAACCCAGCGCTGGCCCAGCAGCCTGCCCCCAGCCCCTGTTCTCTGCAAGCCGGGCTGAGGTCCGGCTTCCCAGTCTGGGGGCCACGGCAGGCAGGCCAGTCTCCAGACCACAAAGCCAGGACTCCAGAGGCTGCTGCCCGGGGGCTTGCCCGCCCCCAGCTCCATTCTTTCTCCCAAACCACAGTTCAGCCCGAGGTTGCCGACAACCTGATCCTGATCGTGGACAGGCACTTCCTAGAGCTGCCGCTGGAGGGCCTCGCTGGACTGCACGAGGGCTACTCCTCTGTGTCTCGAGAATTTTCTCTCCAATTGCTGTGCTCTCGTCTCCACAAGGAAGAGACAGGTGAGAATGGCCTTTAAGCCTCTTATGTTTAGTTTTAAAATTAAAATGTTTCAAATGCTTTTCAGATAAGAGGACGTTGATTTCTGTCAAAAAATAATGATGAATTCCTGCAACATTTTCCTAGACACTTAGTCATTCCAGGATATTTAGAGAATGTAAAGCCAGGTGTGGTGGCACATGTGTGTAATCCCAGAAGGCAGGAGGCTGAGACCAGAGGATCCTGGTTCGCAGACAGCCTCAGCTACTAAGGCCCTCATCAACTTAGTGAGACCCTGTTTCAAAATAAAGAACAAAAAATTGGGCAGGGAGTGTAGCTTGGAGGTCGCATGACCTGGGTTCCATCCCCAGCTCCACACACAAAAACAAGAGATGTATAGAATGTGAATACTCGGTGCTTTTGACAGAAGGCCTCCTATGTCCCCGCGTTCTAGAAGGTGCTTATCCTGGGGGGAGAGCTTCAAGCTGCCGTGTCCTCACAGACATCTGTCCCACAGAGGCACTGGTGGCTGACAGTAGTTCTGTAGTCATTCAACGAGACCAGCAATGGCGGGGACGGGAGGGCTCAGGCTGGGCCAGGGAGGGTGGGAGCCAGGCTGGAGGGAGCGAGCTGCTGCGGGGTGCGGGCAGTGCAGACATGCCCAGTCTGTGAACGTTCTTCAAGCTGTACCCGGGGCGTATGTACAGTTTGGGGGTTTAGATGTTATGCTTCGGTAAATAACAAATTGAATTAAAACTAAGTAAATTGCACGTTTGCTTCTATGCAAGATGAAGCCATGAAGACCAAATCTGTCCTTCCAAATGAAACAACTAAAAACAGACAATTTGAAACAAAGACACCAGGCTGCGCAGGACAGAGCCCCACGAGAGGAGGGGGACGGAGGGGATCCCCAGGGCTGCCACCTGGAGGATTCCAGGCCGAGGAAGGAGGGAGCCCGGGGCGAGCCCGAGAGATGGCTCTGAGGGTCTGGGGCACCGAGGTGGCTGGAGTTAGGGCTGGAGCCTGGGAGGAGAGGGCTGCAGAGGCCCCGGAGGCAAGGGAGGAGTGTGGGCGACACGGGAGAGGAAGCCGCCCAGGTCAGGCAGAGAGGAGCCAGGCAGGTGAGCAGACAGCCTTCCTGCAGTATCTCTCTAAATGGCTTTAAGCAAAAACTGAGGGCAAAAAAAAGAACAGAAGTGGTTGTGGGGTTCTATAACTGTCAGCGTAAACTGTCTGACAAGAAGAGGGGAGAAGGATGCACTGGGCCACGCTCCACAGGCAGCAGATCATCTTGCTTGGGGAGGACCGCAGACTACAGCCCCCCAGGCAGCCCTCACAATGAACGAAAGCAAGACTCCTCAGTGGGTTCACAGCCAACCACCAGCAGGAGACGGAGTGGCATTAGGATGACGCCTAAGGTTCAGTGTCGTCGGCCATTAGGCCAATGCACACTAAAGCCACTGGACATGGTGGTACATGCCTGCCTGTAATCTCAGTGCTGGGGAGGCTGAGAAAGGAGGGGCTCAGGTTCAGGGCCAGCCTCAGCAACCTAGCGAGACTCTGTTTCAAAACAAAACAAAAAATAAATAAAAAGGGCTGGGGTCTGGGGTGTAGCTCAGAGGTAGAACATCCCTTGGTCCAATCCCCAGTACCAAAAAGGAAAGAAAGAAAGAAAGAAAGAAAGAAAGAAAGAAAGAAAGAAAGAAAGAAAGAAAGAAAGAAAGGTGAGAGAAAGAAAGGAACGAGGAAGGGAGGAAAGGAAAGGAAAGGAAAGGAAAGGAAAGGAAAGGAAAGGAAAGGAAAGGAAAGGAAAAGAAAGGAAAGGAAGGAAGGGGGAAAGAAAGAAACCGGGCGTGGTGGCGCACGCTTGTAATCCCGCGCTTGGGAGGCTGAGACAGGAGGATCCCACGGGTTCAAAGCCAGCCTCAGCTACTTAGTGAGGCTCTCAGCAACTTAGTGAGACCCTGTTTCCAAATAAAACAAAAAAGGTCTGGGAGTATAGCCCAGAGGTAGGTCGTCTCTGGGTTCCACCCCCAGTACCACCAAAAAAAAAAAAAGAAGAAGAAGAAAAAGAAAGAAAAAAAGAAAGAAAGAAAGAGAGAAAGAAGCCACAGTGAGATGCCACCGTACACCTACTAGAGGCCAAGGTAGCAAAATCGCCCATACCAAGTGCTGGCAGGGGTGCGGAGGTGGCAAGGAGGAGGCCCTCACCTGCTGCTGGGGTGATGAGTGTATCCAGTGGCTGTGTCTGAGCATATCCCAGAGGGTGTGTGTGAGTACATCCCAGTGTGTGTGCATGTGTGTGTATGAGTGTATCCCAGAGGGTGTGTGTGAGTATATCCCAGGGTGTTTCTGTGCACATGCACGGGTATGAGTGTACCCCAGTGGGCAGTTGTAAGTGGAACAATGGGCGTGTATGAGTATATCCCAGTGGGTAGGTGTGAGTATATCCCAGTGGGGTACATCCACAGGAAATGACATCACGACAGGGGATGCCACACAGCTAAGACAGGGGATTAACCTCCTGTCCACTGACAGATGAATAAAGCCAGCATGGTGTGTGTGTGCAAATGTCGTGCTGTTGGACTGCCAGAGAAGGCAGTCTTGACATTTTGACCTGGATGAGCCAAGAAGGTGGTATAATGCACGAAGTAAACCAGGCTCACAAGCAGCACACGACCTCACTGATCTGTGGAATCTGGGTTCACCTGGGAAGTAGAGCACAGGGCCACTACAGGGCTGGGAGGCGCTGGCCACCGCTGCCTTCCCACTCTCCTCCCACCCACCTGGCTGGCTCTGGGTGCCTCTGAGCTGCAACCACTGCCTCACCCCACTGCCCCACCCCCGCGGCCCCCACCCCAACCCCCACCACCCCTGCCCCCCCACTGCCCCCCACTGCCCCACCCCGCTCCTCACTGCTGCTCTGCCAGTGCTGTTCTGGAAAAGCTGGTTTATATAGCCTGGCAACTCTTCCAATTGCTCCTTAGATCTGGGCCCTGATTGGTCCATTTTCAATCCCTGCCACCTCAGTCTTAGGCTAGAAGTCAGGGAGAGGGGACGGCCCTGGCCCTTACCCCAGCTCACTACCCTTCCCCCCAGCTGAGACAAAATTCAAAGAACATAAAATTCATTATTTAAAGTGAATAATTCAAGCTGGGCGTGGTGGCACACACCTGTAATCCCAGTACTTGGGAGGCTTAGATAGGAAGGTCGCAGGTTCAAGGGCAGGTCTTATCTGTAACTTAGTGAGACCCTGTTTCAAAGTGAACAAAATAAAATAGGGCTAGGGCTCTAGCTCGGAGGTAGAATGCCCTGGATCCAGCCCCTAGCACACCCTCCACCCCACGCTGAAGTGGGTAGCTCAGTAACATTGGAAGCGCTGGGCTCCAGCCCCCGCTCCTGTCTACTGCCTACAGCACCCTCTTTCTATGTCGTCAACAGAAGGAGCTGTGAAGAAGGAGAGCAAAGGCAAAGACTTAAAAAAGAAGAACTTGGGGAAGAGGGGCGCGAAGGTAGGCAGTGGGGCCGGAGCCGGGACTTCTGCCGGGGCACCGCCCAGCCGTGTGCCCGCCGGCACCCGACCCGGACGCAGCCCTAACGCCCCTGTCTGGTGCAGGGCATCATGCCCCGGGTGATACCGCCGGACTGCATCCTGGTCGACTCGGACAGCTTCAAGTGTATCCTTTGACGGGCGTGTGGTGCCAGCACTCCATGCAGTGCTCCTGTCTGTCCTTGACTAAGACCCAGATGTTGTGGACCCCTACGAAGAGGCCCAGGGCGCAGGTGAGAGCTTCCCAGGCAGCTCCTCCTCCTGCTGGTCCCTTAGTGCCAGCCTTCGCTCAGCGGGCTTGAGCAGTCTCTGCACAAAGGAGGGGAAGGGGCGGCATTCCACCTGCTGGAGGCTGGCTCCTCCCAGGCTGCGAGTGGCCCCGGGCACGGGCCACCTTCTATCGCTCCAATTCTCCCTGCAGAGATGCTGACTCCCATCTCCGTGACCAAGGAAATTTTGGAAAGATTCCAGGAAATGTTCACGTCACGATGGGTCGGACACCTGGGGACCCAGCAGTTTCCGAGGTGTGGTTTGGGTTCTCAGCAGCCAGGCCCCGGCCGTTCACCCACCGGGCCCTGGCCCTCTCCTCTACCCTGGCTTCCTGGGTGGGGAGCGCTGCCGCCACCCGCCTTACAGGTGGCGCCTGAAGCCCCAGGTTCTGCACAGCGCAAGGACCAGCAGGGTCTCTGGGTGACCTCGGAGGTCTGCCAGTTCTGAGCCTCCATGGGCCCGGGGAGGGAGCCGTACAGGCCCGGGGTGGGCTGCAGTGTGGGCTGGGGCAGGGGATGGCAGGGGGACCCTGTTTTAGCCACTGTCTCCTAACCTGGGGGCACTGTGGGTGCCTGCAGAACCTCATGTGCTTGTCTATCAGGGAAGTTGCTTATAGTACTTTCCAGAGCCAGCCCTGCCTGCCGAGATGCATGTTTACTCCAGACTGAGGTCCATTCTGGGAGCCCTCAGGCCAGCTGAGAGCCCTGGAAGATGAGGGTCACTTGGGTTCCAGTGCAAAATTAGAGGTAGCCCGTGGCCACCAGGGCCAGTCTGGGCATTAGAAAGGCACCCTAAAGAGGCGAAGCATAGCCAGGCCTGGGTCACGTGTGGCTTCTCGCCCCACGTAGCCAGGCGGAGTGGGAACAGGTGCTGAGCAGCTGCAGAGGCTTCTTCTTCTACGGGATGGAGAGCTTCCTGTCGCACATAATAGTGGAAAGACTGGCTGCCATGAATCTGCAAGGTGAGTGCCTCCACCCCGGAGCCTTCAGGGGACAGCAGGCAGCCTTCAGGGGAGGGGGGATGGCAGGCGGCCTTCAGGGCAGTGGGGTCAGAAGGCGGCCTTCAGGGGATGGTAGATCCGATGCAGCAGTGTGCAGCAGGGTGGTAGTGTGTGGTCGCCCTCTGTTTCTGATCCAGTAGCTACTGATCGTGGAGTGTCTGTGTTCCCCCATGCCCCTGGGTGGACTGGCTCAGCCCTGCTGGCTCCTGGTGGGTGGCTGGGGGCCAGTAGCCATGCATGCTGGGCCTTTATAGGGACCCTCAGGGTACCCTGAGGAGCTGCACTGGCCACACCTGTGGCCACACTCCAAGTGCCCGCTTGTCCCAGATCGGGTTCTGAGTCCACCATGGTCACCTGGTGCCCAGGACCCTTCCCAGCCTGCACTGGGAAGGTTGGGTAGGGTCAGAAGGCCCCCCAGCCCGTTCTGTTAGAACCTCACCTGGGCCTAGTTGCCAAAAGCACCTGGAAGCTGATTCCTTATCCCAGGTAGAGATTGAGGTGGGGCCCCTAGTCCAAGTGAGGTGGTACCCAAGCAGAAGTCATCCACCCAAGGCCACGCAAAGGGGGAAGCCACCCAGGTGCCCCAACCCTGCTGAGCCTTGGCCCTGCACAGCTGGACATTTGTGGACAACCGCGAAGCCCAGTGAAGCCAGGCCTCTGCGGGGAGCACACAGCTGTCCCTTCTGTGTCTGCAGGGGCTCCTGTGGACAGCCATAGCCAGGCTCTATTTTGGGCTTGGGCCCCTGTTTCAATAGGAACACCTGACCAGGGGCACTTGGTCAACCTCAGGGCCCTCCAACAGCATTCACAGGCCAGCTGCAACTCTGGCTAGCCCCTTCCCAGGGCAGCGCAGGGGCAACCCAGGCATGAGCCGAGGTTCTCATCAGTGCAGCCTGTACCCTCATTTGTGTGGCATGATGGGGGAGCCGGGACCTGCTGCTGGACAGGGGAGTTGCAGGCAGGCCCCCTCGCTTCCCCTTGCCTGGTCCATGGGTCTCGGGCCAACAGCCCGAGAAGGCGCAGTGGGCCTGAAGGTGTGGGCCTCTACTGATGGTCAGCACTCCCGCCGCCTGGCTGTGCGGGGCTGGGCACCTGCTGAGCTGACCTGCTGTCCTGCAGAGTGCCAGATGATGATCCTGCTGGACTTGATGCGGTCCTCTGAGAGTCTGCGGCGGCATAAGGAGAACTCAGAGAGCAAGAGGTGCCTGGCATCCGTGCCCCAGAGCAGAGTCCTGGGCGGGAGGTGGTGGGCCCATGACCAGTGTGCCATGCTAGGGCAGGTCACGAGGGGCCAGGATCTGCTCCCTGTGGGGCCCGAGGACGCAGTGCCTGCGTCAGTGTGGATGCAGGAGACAGGGCCTGGCTGCAGCCTTGGGCCTGCTGGGGAGGGGCTGAGCCCCGGGGTGCCCTGCTCACACACTCCAGGGCAGTGTGGGGCTGTTAGGATGGTGGCTGGGGCCGTCCACCTCTCAGTTCTGGTTCTGGCCCTAGGCTGGGGCTGGGGTGGATTTGAGCAAAGGGAAATGCTATCGTTGCAAAGCATTTAACTTTGTGGAGGAAATTGTTGCAGAGATGTAAAGGCAGCCATGCCAACATGCGTCCCTGCAGGGGAGGTGGGGAGGGGATCGGGCCGGGCACAGCGGTGCCAGCCCACAGAGCCAGGTTCCCGCAGAACATCACAGCTGTCCTTGGAGGAGCCCATCGAGACCGCCATCCTGCTGAGCCTGGTGGGCGTCAAGAGCATCGTGGCCAACCAGTGGCCGTCGGTGCTGCAGGACAACGCACTGAGGGCCGGCTTCCTGTGGGAGAGTGAGTGCCCGGCCCCTGGGCCCCAGCCACCCCGGGGTGTCCACAGCCCAGCTCAGGGGATGTTTTTGCCTAGATCTGTTGGCAGTTGGCAACCCAATTGGGAAAACAGTCCGTCTGCTTCAGAAGATGGGGGGTGCTGAGATGGCGAACCCAGGTAAGGGGCGGTCCACCACGCGCCCGCCCTCGGTGCCGCAGCCGCCACTTGCCGTGCTCCATGTCAGTCCCGGGGAGCAGGCTGCATCCTCACAGCCCGCAGGATGGGCGCCCCGCGAGGCGGGATCCAGAGCGCCTTGTTGGGGATCCAGCCCAGTGGGAGTGAGAGAGCCCACCTAGTCAGGGAAACTGCACCCTTGGAGTCAGAACCGTGAGCTGTGAGTCCCAGAAACTGAGCACCCAGCAGGGTCACCTAGACACAGCCTGGTGCTGGCCAGGCTGAGGGACCCGGAGGAGGAGCTACCGGCCCAGACATGCGTCCAGCCAATTGTGGCCACCAGCCAGCTGCCCCCTCCTGCCTGCCCCTCCCAGCCCGTGGGGTAAAGTCTCGGTGGGGGCGCAGGTTGGGATCTGCTCTCCTCACAGAGCCCAACGCCAGGTCCCCCATAGGGAGGCCAGCGTGAAACCCAGGGTAGAACAAGGCTGACTGTGCTGGCACTGGGGTTCCCTGCCTCAGCTGAGAAAGAGCCATCCCAGGAGACACAAGTATGGAACCTTCAGCACCTACAACCAGAGAGGTTAACTTTGGGAAACGACGTGGTCCCTAGTGCTGGGACAGTCAGCCAGAAGTAAATGCGGTTGACTGTCTGTCTGTCTGACTGACTGACTGACTGACTGACAGACGGACCCCGCGCAGTGAGGAAGCCGGTGCGGGGCCAGGGAGCCTTGCTGGAGTGCCCATGGCCGGCTGGCTACTTTGGGGTAGAGCAGAGGAGAGCGACAAGCTGTGTCCGGGCTGACGCACCAGCTCGTGCAGCGGCGTCCCCTGAACTCACTCCCCCGGCCGCCCAGGGCAGTGCTCAGGAGGCAGGGAGGCTGGCCACCCAGCGGGCCAGGGCGAGGGGTGAGGAGGAGGGTTTCTCCTGAGTGAGCAAGAACTGGCCCGCTGGGCAGATTCAGCCCCTGGAGACAGAGCACTGTCCCCCACGTGCCCTGGGCCTGGGTGAGCAGGACGTGCTGACCCCGGTCAGCTCACAGCCTGTGCCTCTGCAGATGAGGGCCCGCAGGCCACAGGGGACAAGCTGATGTTCCTCCAGCTCACCTTTGACAGCACCGACCCGCTCACCACTGCACTGGGTCTGGTCCTGTATGGGCTGCCCCACCAGGCCATCGCATGACCACACTGTCCTCCGGAGGCTCCAGGCGCCGCGTCCTCCTGGCCCCGTCCTGAGGCGGGCCCCACCTCACGCCCTCTCCCTGGTTCCTGCACCCCAGTGCAGGACACAGCCTGGCCTCTGTCTGCAGCAAAAAAGTCTCACAGAGCCCCAGGCCCACCCACACACCCCTTCCTGCTTCTCAGGCACCCACTTTAGACACGGCCCCTGTCCAGGGCACATGACGCAGCACACAGATGCTGTCATGGCAGGCTGCCATGCTCCGGCTCTGCTTCTCAGACAAGAACTTCCAGACTGCAAGTTTGTTTCTGGTTTGTTTTAGTAAACAAGAAAAGCAAGTCTGCGTGTGGTTTCTGGGACCTGGTGTGGGATATTGGGGCCCTCGCCCTCCTGCCACACCCTGGCTTCTGACAGCCCACTTTGCAGCAACATCCAACCCCAAGGAAGAGGACACGCTGCCCTGGGAGCCCAGCCCTGCCCAGCCCTGCCCAGCCCTGCCCAGCCCCTGGGGCGGTCCCGGCCCCTCAGGGCACAAACCCAGGGCCCTGTAAAGCCAGGCGTTTCCCTGTGAAGGTGTGTCTTCCCTGCTCTCCATGGTCCTCTGCGCCCGGGCTGAGAGGACACACACGCCCTAAGTGCCTTCCTTGTCGTCCGAGGGTGGCCCCGTGGGGGCACAGTGGCTCCTCCAGCCCGGGCTGCAGAGCTGTGCTGTGGACTTTGAGTCCAGAGAAAGGAGGTGGGGCAGCTCCTCAGCAGAGTTTCAGGCTGTGGTGTTCCCGCAGCGTCCCGCTCCTCCTGCTCCAGGGATGCGGAAGTCCTGGAATTCTGTTTGCTGCTGCTGTAAGGCAGAGCCACAGGCAGGGTAGGGCAGGAAGAAGGAGACCTATCTTTCTGAAGGTTCAGTGAACTCCAGGGGAGCAGCCTCCCGACGGGCGCCCCACAGGGCGATGGTGTCTTGTGCTGAGCCGGGGGTTGTGTTCCCATCTCTATCCCTCCTCCTCTTCTTTATAATGCCTCTGGGGACTGAACCAACCCAGGGGCATTCCACCTATGAGACAAATCCCCAGCCCTATTTTATTTATTTATTTTTATTTATTATTTTTCTTTTGGTGGTACTGGGGGTGAAACCCAGGGGCTTTTCTACCTCCGGGCTATACTCCCAGACCTTTTTTTTTTAATACTTTATTTGGAAACAGGGTCTCACTAAATTGCTGAGAGCCTCACTAAGTAGCTGAGGCTGGCTTCAAACCTGTGCAATCCTCCTGTCTCAGCCTCCCAAGTGCTGGGATTACAAGCAGTGCCACCACACCTGGCATTTTATTTTATTTTTTCTTTTAAAATTTTTTATTGGTGCATTATATTCAAATATCATATTGGGGTAAAAAACTTGTGTGTACAAACATGTACTCATCGCTGATATAACCCCTACCCAATTCCCACCCCATTCCCTCCCCGACCCTCCCTCCCTTGCTCAGCTTAGTGGTTGACTTCAATACGTTTAAGTACATTGTGTGTTTTAGAGATTTTCCTCTTCCCCCCTCCTTTCTCCTCCTTTAGGTTGTCTTGTTTGCTCCTCTATAGGATTTCCTTTTTCATCTAGAGTTCCTCCTATGACCCATTTTTCCCTAGCTCTCACATATTAGGGAAAGCATCTGATTTCTTATTTTTTGTGACTGATTAATCTCACTTAGCATAATGTCCTCCAGTTCCATCCATTTCCCTGAAAATGATGTAATTGAGGTTTTTTTTTTTTGATGGCTGAGTAAAATTCTATTGTGTACATATCCCACAGTTTTGTAATCCATTCATCTGTTGATGGACATCTTGGCTGGTTCCATAGTTTGGCTATGGTGAATTGCGCAGCTATGAACATAGATACACGTGCATTAGTTTGGTAGTTTGGCTTCCTATCTTTTGGGTAGATACCCAGAAGTGGTATTGCTGGATCAAATGGTAGATTTGTTCCCATTCTTCTGAGGATTCTCCATACTGTTTTCCAAAGTGGTTGCACTAATTTGCAATCCCACCAACAATGTCTTAGAGTTCCCACTTCTCCACATCCTCGCCAGCATCTGTTGTTTGTGTTTTGAATGATTGCCATTCTAGTTGGAGTTAGGTGGAATCTCAGGGTAGTTTTGATTTGCATCTCTCTGATTGCCAGTGATGTTGAACATTTTTTCATGCATTTATTGGCCATTTGAATTTCTTCTTTTGTGAAGTGTCTATTTAGTTCACTTGCCCATTTTGTTATTGGATGCTTTGTTTTCTTCGTGTTGAGTTTCTTGAGTTCTCTGTATATTCTAGATATTAGTCCTCTATCGGTGGTGTAGGTGGCAAAAATCTTCTCCCATTCTGTTGGCTCTCGATTGAGGTTCTTGACAGTTTCCTTTGCTGAACAGAAGCTCTTCAGTTTCTTGCAATCCCATGTATTGATTCTCCTTTTAATTTGTTGTGCCTTTGGGGTCTTGTTGAGGAAATGTTTGTCTGTGCCTATGTGTTGTAGTGTTGGACCTATGCCCTCTTCAAGGAGCTTCAAGGTCTCTGGTTTAATTTCCAAGTCTTTGATCCATCGTGAGTTGACTTTTGTACAGGGTGAGAAAGTGGGATTGATTTCCAATTTTCTGCATATGGTTAACCAGTTTTGCCAACACCATTTGTTGAAGAGGCTATCTTTTTTCCAGTGTATGTTTTTGGCCTCTTTGTCAAAAATCAATTGGCTGAAAGTGTGTGGACTTGTTTCTGGGTCTTCTATTCTGCTCCATTGGTCTATATATCTGTTCTTTTGCCAGTACCATGCTGTTTTTATTATAATGGCTTTGTAGTATAGTTTAAAGTCAGATATTGTGATTCCTCCTGCATGGTTTTTGTTGCTGAGAACTACCTTGGCTATTCTGGGCTTTTTGTTATTCCAAATAAATTTAAGGACTGATTTTTCTATGTCTGTGAAGAATAATCTTGGTAGTTTAATGGGCATTGCATTAAATCTGTAGATCACTTTGGAAGGATGGCCATTTTAATGATATTTATTCTGCCAATCCATGAACATGGAAGATCTTTCCATCTTCTAAGATCTTCTTCGATTTCTTTTTTCAGTGTTTTATAATTTTCTTTGTAGAGATCTTTTACCTCCTTGGTTAAGTTTATTTCTAGGTATTTTATTTTCTTGTGGGAGATCCTGAGTGGAAATGTTTTCTGAATTTCTTTTTCAGTGGATTTATGGTTGGTGTACAGGAAAGCTTCTGATTTTTTAAGATTGGTTTTGTATTCAGACACTTTGCTGAATTTGTTGATCAGTTCTATAGGCCTTTTGGTTGAGTTTGTTGGGTTTTCTAAATATAGTATCATGTCATCTGCAAATAGTTAAAGCTTGAGTTCTTCTTTTCCTATTTGTACTCCTTTGATTTCCTTTTCTTGCCTTATTGCTCTGGCTAGAGTCTCTAGTACTATATTGAAGAGATCCTTGTCTCGTTCCAGTTTTTAGGGGAAATTCTTGAAGTTTTTCCCCATTTAATATGATGTTGGCAGTGGGCTTATTGTAGATTGCCTTAATAATGTTGAGAAATGTTCCTTCTATTCCAATTCTCTGCAGTGTTTTTATCGTAAATGGATATTGAATTTTATCAAATGCTTTTTCAGCGTCTATTGAAATGATCATGTGATTTTTGTCTTTGATTCTGTTTATATGATGAATTACATGGATTGATTTTTGTATGTTGAACCAGCCTTGCACCCCTGGGATGAACCCTACCTGGTCATGGTGTATGATTTTCTTGATGTGGTTTTGAATGTGTGTTGCTAGTATTTTGTTTAATAGTTTTGCATCCAAGTTCATCAGAGATATAGGCCTGTAGTTTTCCTTCCTTGAACTGTCTTTATTCGGTTTGGGTATTAGTGTGATGTTGGCTTCATAGAATGTATTTGGGAGAGTCCCAGTTTTTTCTATTTCATGAAATAGTTTGAGTAGTATTGGGGTCAGCTCGTCTATAAAGATTTTATAGAATTCACTTGGGAAACCATCTGGTCCTGGGCTTTTCTTTGATGGTAAGCTCTTTATTGCTGTTTCAATCTCTTTGATTGTTATTGGTTGGTTTAAGTGTTCTATATCTTCTTGACTCAGTTTAGGAAAGTTGTATTTATCTAGGAAGTTGCCAATTTCCTCCAGATTTTCCATTTTGTTGGAGTATAGTTTTTCAAAGTAGTTTCTGATAATCCTCTGGATTTCTACGCTGTCAGTAGTAATGTCTCCTTTTTCATCTCTTATCTTCATAATTTGGGTTGATTCTCTCTTTTTTTTAGTTAGGTTGGCTAGTGGTTTATCAATCTTATTAATTTATTAAAAAAACAGCTTTTTATTTTGATTTTCTGTTTTTTTTTATTCTCTATTTCATTAATTTCTGCTCTAATTTTAATAATTTCCTGTCTTCTGCTGGCTTTGGGGTTCAATTGTTTCTGCTTCTCAAGGGCTTTGATGTGTGTCATTAGGCTGTTTATTTGAAGATTTTCTGTTTTTCTTATGTGAGCACTCAGTGCTATAAATTTTCCTCTTAATACTGCCTTCAAAGTGTCCCAGAGGTTTTGATATGTTGTATCTTTATTTTCATTTATTTCTAGAAATTTCTTGATTTTACCTCTTACATCTTCTATGACCCATTCTTCATTCAGAAGTGTGGTGTTCAGTCTCCACATGTTTATGTTGTTTCTCTGGGTCTTCTTATAGTTGATTTCTAGTTTCATTCCATTATGGTCTGAAATGACACAGGGAAGTATGTAACATTTTTTAAATTTGCTAGTGCTCATTTTGTGTCCCAGGATGTGATCTATTTTGGAGAAGGTTCCGTGAGCAGCTGAGAAAAATGTAAACTCTGCTGTAGTTGGGTGAAATATTCTATATGTGTCCAACAGGTCCATTTGGTTAATGGTGTTCTTTAGTTCTGAGACATCTTTACTGACCCTTTGTCTGGAAGATTGGTCTAGTATTGTGAGAGGTGTGTTGAAGTCTCCCAGTATTATTGTGTTGGGATTTATGTGTGACTTCATGTCACAAAGAGTTTGATTTATGAAAGTAGCTGCCCCTATGTTTGGGGCATAGATGTTGATTATTGTTATTTCCTCTTGCTGGACTATTCCTTTTACCAGTAAAATGTGACCTTCTTTGTCTCTTCTAATAAGTTTGGGTTTGAAGTCTAACTTGTCTGATATCATAGTTGCTACTCCTGCTTGTCTTCGAGTACCATTAGCATGGATTACCTTGCTCCAGCCCTTTACCTTGAGTTCGTTCCTATCTTTACTTGTAAGGTGTGTTTCTTGTAAGCAGCAGATGGATGGATTCTGGTTTTTAATCCATTTTGCCACTTTATGTCTTTTTATTGGGGAGTCGAGGCCGTTTGCATTCAGTGTGATTATAGAGAGATAATTTTTAATTCCCAACATGTTAAGATCTTATTTCTGTTTGAGATACTGTTTATTCTTCTTTGCTTAGTTGTCTGCTGGATGGGAATTCTTGTTTCTTTGCCTCTGGTGTATATTACCCATTTCCTCTTTGCAGTTAATCTCCTTGAGTATTTTCTCTAGCACTGGTTTTGAAGACATAAATTCCTTCAGTTTCCGTTTGTCATGGAAGCTTCTTATTTCCCCATCTAATTTGATGAATAGTTTTGCTGGGTAGGAAATTTTTGGCTGAAGTTGTTTTCTTTCAGAGTTTGGAATATGTTACTCCAAGACCTTCTGACTCTCATGACTTGGTTTGGGAAGTCTGGAGTGATTCTAATTGGTTTGCCTCTGAATGTCACTTGGCCTTTTGTTTTTGTTGCCTTTAAGATTCTCTGCTTGGCTTCCACATTAGTCATTTTGACAATCATGTGGTGTGGGGATCCTCTTCTCTGATCCTGTCTAAAGGGAGTTCGATAAGTTTCCTGGACCTGTATATCGACCTCTTGCTCTATGTTTGGAAAATTTTTGCCATTAATTCTTTGAAGAGATTGTTGATCCCTTTGGGTTTCACCTTCTTTTTCCTCCTCTATTCCAGTTATTCTTAGGTTAGCTCTCTTAAAATGGGCCCATATTTCTTCAATGTCAGATTCCTGCTGTCGGGTTTTTTTTTTCTAAATTAGAAACTATGTGTTCATTTTTGGAGTGATTATCTTCAAGAAGCGAGATTATATTCTCCATGTGGTCTAATCTGTTGTTTATACTTTGAATTGAGGCCTTTATTTCAATGATTGCATTCTTTATCTCTTTTTGGCTCTCTGAATTCTTTTCGAAAGTCCTCTATTATTTCTAAAGTTATTTTCCTGATTTGATCTTCTAGAGATCTCTGGATTTCTGTGTTATCAGATTCTAATGTTGTAGGGTTGTGGGCATTCACTGCTCCATTGTTATTTCTCCCTCCTCTCTGGAGCCTGGTGCTGCGAGGGAAGATATAGCCCATGCCGCTCCGGCCGCTCCGGCTGCTCCACGCCGCGGCTCTGGCCACTCTGGCTGCTCCGGCCGTGGCAGCCACGGCACTTCGGGCTGGTTTCTTTCTGGTGTCATTTTTCCAGCCCTCTTTTTCTCTGTCCCTTGTATTTACGGTTTTTATTTCTTTGCTGGTGGTGTTTTCTGGCTCTGAAAGGCGTTAGTTTTGTGGTAATAGAGATTGATTATTAGCGGGACTTGTAAGTGCCATCTTCCCGGAAGTCCCTTATTTTATTTTGAAACAGGGTCTTTCTAAAGTGCTGAGTGTCTTACTAAAATGCTAAGGTTGACCTTGAACCTGCAATCCTCCTGTTTCAACTTCCCAAGTACTGGGATTGCAGGTGTGTGCCACCCACTGGATTTCTGTCCCTCTTCCTTTGGACTCTACCAATGGCTGGCCCTGTCTAACCCTAGTAATCTCTCAGGCCCTCCCTCTGAGCACCTCGCACTCCCTTACAGTGGGGACTAAGTGTCAGCACGAGGCCCGAGGCCCCCGTGGGATACAGGAGTGGGGCTGTTCCTCCAGGCTCCAATTGGAAATGTGAGAGCAGCAGATCAGGGCCGCCGACGCAACGTGAGCCTCGCGGGGTGGAGGTCTTCATCACCACGCCTAGCATCCGCTCCGTCGAGGCCTAGGGAGGTACGTTGTGCAGGAGGAAGAGTCTGCGGGAGGCATCCCTGCCTGCAGGCACGTCCAGGGAGCCTGAGGCCAGCGGGACCAGGCCTCCGTCTCCCCACAGACCACAGCCTTCGAGGACAAGTACTAAGACTTCTCAGGTCAGGACGTGTGGCCCCCAAAGCCAGGAAGCACAGGTTAACACCACAAGATGTCGCTGTGTACCGAGGAAGCAGCTGGTGCTGACCGTGGAGCAGAATACTAGAGGCAGCCCAGGTGGCCTCCAGTGGCCGGCCAATTAAACGAACCGGTACCTTCGTCCAGCACAGCGCCGCCATCTCGGCTTCCATCTCTAGGCAAGAGCCTCCACCATGGGCTCAGAACAGCGCCGTCTGGGCGCGAGGCCAGGCCAGTGGGACTGGTCAGAGGAGCAAAGCTGCTCACGGGTGACCTGCGTCCCTCTCCCAGGGCCCCTGCCGGAGCTCGCCACCCCCAGAACCCAGGCCACAAGCATTCCAGGCCTAGCAAGAGCAAGAGAAACAAGCTGCCGGCTCACGGGACAGCCTGGGTGTCTCGGCTCTGCTGAGCATGAAGGCCAGTCCTTTGGGCCATTCTCAGGATGGCTGCAGTGTGGAGGTGGACAAGGAGCACTGCCAGGCTCAGGGCAGGGTGGCAGGAGGGGGCTGCCACCGCACAGGTCAGACTGACTGTGCCAGAGACAGCTTGAAGAGCTCACACACAAATGAGTGCCCATGAGGCCTAGTGAGGACCAAGGCCCTAGCTCTACGGTGCAGCTCACCAACATGTTGGCCCAGTAGGCGAGTGTCTCCCTGGGCGTGCGGGAAGGCTCACAGCGCTCGGCAAACAGGAGCGTGCTCTTGCTGGGAGAGCCACAGTGCTGCCTGAACCGCAGGTGCTCCTGGGCCCGGCGGACACTTTTGGCTCCTGTACGACCTGCAGCTGGGCCACGCAGCGCCAGGCGCCTCGTCCTCCAGGAGCCTGCTTCATGCACCAGGGAGCACTTTGCAGGCTGCTGTCACACTGCGGCCACTGGCAAGCAGGCCAGGGCCATGTGAACAAGCGCTGTGGTTGAGGGAAAGGCGACCGTCCCCGAGGTGCTGCCCAGTGACGGAGGGCGGCGAGTCGGCGTGGGTGAGAGGGTGCAGGGCACCCGGCCCGTCACAGTGCTCACAGGTAAGCCATGAGTGGCCAGTCCTCAACTTCTCCTTTTAATATTTTCTGACCTTGGTTACCACATCAGCGAACGGCAAAGTGAAAACGTGGGAAAGGGGGACCACTGCGCTGTCCTTTGTGCCTTCCTGCGCATCTCTAATTAATTTGACAAAAATACATTAAATGCACATTTTTCATAATACTGGAAGGGTTATATGTGACTTTTCTGTTTGATTTTTCCTTTTTTCAAACATATACACATTCTTGTTCTGGATTTTTTTTTTTTTTTAGCTAAGTAATGACCAGGGAATAAATTCAAATCAGATCAGCATGGGAAATATGAGCTTTCTTGTAGAGAGATGTTGGCACCCACCCAAATACAAGAATAAAAGCTTCTGGAAATATTTCATCTGTAGCACCACATTTTTTACCTTGTGCTGCGTCTACCCCACGTGAGAAATATGAAACAGTGAGGGCTGTTCCATGCATCAAAGGCTTTAAAATAACTTTCTGAATTATGCCCCAGCAACATAACAAATCACGTTATCAATTAGCTTCTATAGCAGAAGGGCCTTCTGTAATATATTCACGTGTGAAAAAATTGCATAGGTGAAATTTATGTAACCCTAAAAACTGCAAGGAGGAAAAAGAGCCCTGGGGATTTATTGGTAATAATGGGAGCAGGATGTAATTCCAGTGGTGGACAGCCCCCGAGAAAGAGGCCGGGCCCAAACGTTCTGAAGGCAGCAGGGAGACTCGGCAGGTCAGCAAGGGTCTGGGCAGGATGGCCAGAGCTTCCAGGAGGTGATCACCGCTGCCCACTCCCAGCCTCAGACTTCTCCTCTCCACGTGGTCCTTGTGTGTGGGTGGAGGAGGGGCG
This sequence comes from Muscardinus avellanarius, assembly GCF_963383645.1. Lineage (NCBI taxonomy): Eukaryota > Metazoa > Chordata > Mammalia > Rodentia > Gliridae > Muscardinus > Muscardinus avellanarius. Next base: position 162,078,221 of record NC_137789.1, on the reverse strand, counting down.
GGTGCCCCCTGGAGGTCCACCCAGCCCTGGTGCCCGTCGAGGATCTGGCCGGAGCTTCACCCTCAGTGAGCTCCGCGATCTTAAGCAGCTCACTCCAGAGCCTGCCTTCTCCCCTGGAAGATGAACAAGAAGAGAGGAAAAAACTCCTGCATAGTTCATACCAAAGACCACACCAAGCCCACACAAAAGCTCACACCAAGTCAGGTAGCACCAAGCCCACGCCAAACCCACACAAAAGCTCACACCAAGTCAAAGACCTCACCAAGCCCACACCAATGCTCACGCCAAAGCAAAGGCTATGTGGAGCCCATGCCAAGCCCATTCCAAGGCTCAGCACGCCCACATCCACACGCACTGGCTGTCCCCCCCGACACAGGAGTTTGCTGGAGCCGCAGGGGCTCCTGGGAACTGTGGCACCAGCAGTGTCCAGTGTCTTTGCTTTCCTGGCAGAGGGTTCCCATCTCAAGTCTCCTCATCAAAATTCCATCCCTAGCCGGGCATGGTGGCGCACGCTTGTAATCCCTGCGCTTGGGAGGTGGAGACAGGAGGATCGCGCAGGTTTGAAGCCAGCTATGCCGGCTTAAGAGACCCTATTTCCAAATAAAAAAGTATAAAATAAGTCTGGGAGTGTAGCCTGGAGGTAGAAGGGTTTCCAGGAACCCCAGTACCACCAAAAAAAAAAAAAAAAAAAAAAAAAAATTCCATCCCTAACACTCTTAGCCTCAAGCTAGCCACCAACACCTGGCGTGGGGGTCCCAGCCCTAAAGGTGCCCACATGAGTCCTCTGGGCCTGGAGGCCGGGCCTCTCCCATGGGGCAGGGCACATGGGGTTAGCAGGGCTGCAGCTGAGCAGGTCAGGGTCCTGTGTCAGGAGGTGAGGGTGTGTCCCTTGTCCCCACCAACCGGTCCAGGACAGGCCTGCCAGGGTCACACCTGTGACCTGTAAGGGGGCGGGCTACTGAAGCTCCTGCCCAAGACGGGTTGCAGGTGATAAAGGGTACTCGTGCCAGGTGCTGTGCTGACATGGGTATTCACCCATTTAGTCTCCACACGAACACCTCAGCACTCCTCCAGGACCCTGGCTCTCCACCCACAAGGCCTCTGCCCCAGCACTGGAGCCTGTAGTTGCCTGCGCCCCCTGCCTGCTTGAACCTCTCGCCTGGCTGCTGGATTCTGCTGCCAGTTCTCCCAGTGGGCGGCCACACTGCCCAGCCGTAGGCCTCTAGGGGAGCAAGTCCACACCCCAAACTCACCTCCCAGCCTGGCCTCAGCCTGCAGGTTGATCTGGATTAGGGAATTAGGTAGGTTAATAAAGTTGAAATGTTCACAGATGCTTGTATATAAATTTCTATTAAGTTGCCTTGTCCAACTCTGGTCTGTAATAGTTTAATTTCTGTATTAAATAATTAAAACCCTATTTTCAATTGCTGTGAACAATTGTTTTCCTTAATGATCTTCCTTGAGGAGCCAGTAATTTTATATCTTGTAAAGATGATTAAATGACATCATTATCCCATATCTCTGAAATATAACTCAGCAACTTCAAGCAAGGCCATTTGTATTCAATTAACGCTCCCTTGCATTAGGGCGTACAATATTACTTCACGCCGTGCATAACCCTCCTGTCCTCTTGTTTTATTATGACGATGATGAAGAGAGAAACAACCGGTTTAATTATCCTATTTCCAACAGAGAAATCAATTTTCAATATGTCTTCACCCCTAAAGAAAAGGCAGGCAGCCGCAGCCAGCAGCCACAGCCAGGCAGCCACAGCCAGGCAGCCACAGCCAGGTACCCACAGACAGGCAGCCACAGACAGGCAGCCACAGACAGGCAGCCACAGCCAGCAGCCACAGCCAGCAGCCACAGCCAGGCAGCCACAGACAGGCAGCCACAGCCAGCAGCCACAGCCAGGCAGCCACAGCCAGGCAGCCACAGCCAGGCAGCCACAGCCAGGCAGCCACAGCCAGTAGCCACAGCCAGGCAGCCACAGCCAGGCAGCCACAGCCAGCAGCCACAGTCAGCAGCCACAGCCAGCAGCCACAGTCAGCAGCCACAACCAGGCAGCCACAGTCAGGCAGCCACAGCCAGGCAGCCACAGCCAGGCAGCCACAGCCAGGCAGCCACAGTCAGGCAGCCACAGACAGGCAGCCACAGACAGGCAGCCATAGCCAGTAGCCACAGCCAGGCAGCCACAGCCAGCAGCCACAGCAAGCCCCCGAGGGGCCTGGGACCACAAGAGTGGGGCCTGAGGCCTCCAGCCATGGAGCCTGGGAATGTCCTTCATGCACCCACCCCTCAGTTCCCCTCGAGGGGCCCAGGACCGTGGGCTCCCTTAGGCTCAGCCTCGCTCATACCACCCGCACTCCTCAGACCCTTCCAAGTCCCCTGGGATCTACTGCAGCACCGGAATCAGGTCTCTCTGTCAGGGTGATGCAAGGGACGCACCCTGCCTCGCCACTCAATCACCAGTGCTGTGGCCAATATAATCTAATTGTTTGACATTTTTATCACAATTCACCCAGGCCAGAGAGCGATGACTAGATTAATACCCCCATGTAGCCGGCTAATGGTGAGGCTGGAGCTGATGGGCCAAATTACAGGGGCTCTTAAACGCTCTCATTACAGATTCTAATTCTTCGTGACAAGAGGCGAGGGTGGTGTTAAGATAACAAGGTAGAGGGCTGCCCTCCCCGACTGCCCTCCATCTTCCCAGCCCCTGTGAGCCTGGCCAAGGTGGGGGAAGGGATGGGGCAGGCGGGGAACCTGAGGACTCAGGTGCCCGCCAGAGGCAGGGCCACCCTGCCTGGAGACGTTCCGCTTTGGCCAATGTTCTTTGGACTCAGAACCATGCCCTGGGGCAAAGCCAGAGCTGGGGAGGGGAGGGACTCGCAACCCTGACACATCAGGTGGCCTGGGTTTTAAGTGGCTTTAGAGACATTTTTCTTTCCTGGGGAGCCCAGCCACTGGATATCCTGCCACCTCTGATGAGCGTGGAGACCCAGCCCCTACAGTCTGTGGAGGTACTGGCCCCTCTCACCCGGAGACCACCCCCAAACAGGCCCAGGAAGGGAAGAACCGTGGCTGGAGGCCGAGGGCTCACATTGGTCCAAGCCCTTGCTGACTGAGGAACCAAAGGGAGCCCATGGGTTCTGTGGCCATCGGTATAAAAACTGCACTTCACCAGACATGGTGATGTATGCCTGTAATCCCAGTCGCTGGGAGGCTGAGACAGGAGGAATGAAGTTTTGAGGCCAGCCTCAGCAATTTAGCAAGATTATTAGCAACCTAACAAGATTTTATTTGAAAACAAAAAGTAAAAAAGGGCCCAGGGTGGAGCTCAAAGGTAAAATGCCCGTGGTTTCAATCCCAGTAAACACACACACACACACACACACACACACACACACCACTTCCCAGCCTCCCTGGCCATTCTCTTTACTAGGTGTGACCATTTTACTAAGTTCTAGTCGAAATCCATGAAGGGAGAGGCTAAACTTCCCTTTTCTTCCTCTCTGGAAGCCAGAACGGAGTCTGAGGGTTGCCGCTCGGCAGCCCTCCCTGCTGTGTGGTGGAACCTGACAGCCAGTCGGGAGAAACCTGGGGCCTCGATGCCCGAGAAGCAGCCTTCTGTCCTGGGGGTCCTCCTCCAGGCCGTCGCTGTGAGGAGCTCTGACCACTCACTGGCACCTTGGGACGGCATGCCCCAGCAGGCGAGGACTGGAGGTCCACAGCCTTTCCTCACGCGGGTGTCTCTGCAGGCCGGTGCTATGTAGGCTCCAGGAGCGGGGCCTCGTTCTCGGGTCCGAGGTTGTCCTGTCTGCCAATAACTTCCTGGAATGGACATGTGTCCTGCCCTGGCCAGCCAGAGCTGCGTTGGCTTCTGGCCAGTCAGAAGAGCAGGGTGGGCATGGACGGAGGCAGGGAGGGCCTGGCCAGGAGTGGGGCAGCTTCTGCCCTGGTTTTCAAGTTACTGGGCTACCCAGATTTCCTGGAAGGTGGGGCGCAGGTATGGCAGAAGCCTGACCAGGGCAAACAAGAAGAGATGCTGGGCTAAAGAGAGCCAGGGAGAGGCATCCTCCTCCCTCCTGGATCCCAGGCCCGTACCCCCAGGGCCCCACACAGTGCCCAGCCCAGGCCTTCCTCCCTGCCCACCGTGTGGCTGGAAGCCCTCCTCTCTGTGGCCCCAGGGTGCTCCGCCCCCATGGAAGGTGCCCAGAACGGACTGAAGGGAACTCCCAGCAACTAGGCCCACCAGCCGATGGGCTAGTCTGGGTTTGCTCACTGGAGGACAAGTGGAATACCCCGAGTGGATGGTTGGGGCTCCACAGGGCTGACCCTGCCCACGGGGAACTCCCTTTAGAATCCTATTTCCTGGAGGGGAGCCAGGGTGCAGAGCCACCGGGGCCTCTCAAGGTATTAGGCTTTGCAAGGTCATTTTATTACAAGTTTTATAACAAAAATAAAAGAGTTTTTAAGAGATTCAAGTGGGAATAGGTAGAAAGAAAATAGGGTGGGGAGTGTTTCTTCCTTGCTGACCCTGGGTGTGCTTGCTCTGGGAATTCACGGGAAAGACGCCGGGGCTCGAAGGAGTTTCAACCCAAGAGTCCACGACGCAACCATACAATGGCCTCGAGTGGTCGGCCTTTGGCCCCCTAAACACCCCACAAATCACCCCTGAACCAGAACCACTCGTTGGCATGCAAGACCCCTCCCCTGGCCAGAAAGGCCACCAGGGCTGGAAACCTATTCCCCTAGTTGCACTCTCATCAGGGAGGAGAATCTCACCTTCCTAGACAGGAAGAGAAGAAGGTGCTCTGCAGAATCCCAGCCATCTTCGGTGGTGAGGACCAGAGTGAACTCCACTTTCCTCATGCATCTGGATGTGTCCACAGCACCACTGGTCAACAGTCCACCCACCCACTGGCCATCGTTCCTCTATTTTCCTCCAGCCCGTCTCTGGAATACCTTCCTATGCGTTTGTTCTGGGCTGTACTTGCACAGTTTAGGTGCTAATTGTGACTTTGCAATATGCCTTCATTGCTGATAATCATTTCCTTATCTTTCTTTTTCAAACTTTAGCTCCGAGGGACTTTAATTTAATTTTTTATGTAAAATTTATAAACCATCTTTCCGGTTCCCAAAGATTTGCTTTTGAACATTAGAGTGAAAATACTTTGAACACTAAGATGGCCAAAAGGACAGGATATGTATTTAAATGTTATGTCCTAAGCCGGGCATGGTGTTGCACACTTGTAATCCCAGCATCTGGGAGGCTGAGACAAGTGGATCACAGTTCATGGACAGCTTCAGCTACTTAGTGATGCCCTTTGCAACTCCTGAGACCCTGTTTCAAAATAAATAATAAAAAATAGGGCTGGGGATGTAGCTCGGAGGTACAATGCCCCTGGACTTCATCCCTAGTACCACAGAAGAAAAAAAAAGTTATGTCTTGGTATTCATGAACATGGTATAGCTCCACATTTATTCCAACCTGCTGGGATGGCTGTTATATATTTTAATACAATCGAAGCATTTGTCCAGAAAGGTCTTGGACATTCTTTCTCTTTACTAGAGCTTTACTAGTGTTTGCAGCTACTACAAGTAATATTTTCTATTCCATCTTCTGGTGGCAGTGGCTTTATAAGGAAATGTTGTGATTTTCTCTTTCTGACTCTTTACCCAGGAACTTGATGGAATGTCTTATCAGTTTCAAGTAAACTGCTGATATCATTGGGAAGTCATGACAGCACACCTCCCCTTTACTTCTCACCTCTCTTGTTTGTTTGCTAACATATTGCAACAGCCAAGACCTCCAGTGCCACATCTGACAAGAGTAGAGTTAACACACACCTTAGTCTCATTACAAACCCTAAAATTTCTTCATTAAGTGTGACTTCCCTGAAGGAAATATATTTTAATAAGCTTTATTAACATCAAGATGTTCCTTTCTGTTTTTTTTCTTAAAGAATTAAAAAATCATAAACAGGCTTTGCCATCATCAAATGCTTCGGCTGTGTGGAGATTTTCTTCTTTTAGTCAATTACTGTGGCAAATATATTGATAAAAATTTTATGTTAAATCATGCCAATATTCCTGAGATGAACTTACTGGACTGTGATGAGACTCTGGTTCCATTGCTATCGTTTTGGTTTTTATAAACCCAAAATCAATTATACTGAATAATCTACCAATGCTGTTAAACTGCAGCCGTGGAATGCTACGCAGAGATGAAAGTTTCCCAGAGCTCTGAGGCACCACTAGGGAGGAATTCCAAGAAGATGTGGTCCTCTGTGACGGGCCTACAACCAGCACTTGTTTGCTGTGTCTTTTGTCAGAACTCTGGAGAGCCCCTTGTAGCGCAAGACCAATTTTACCTGAGTAGCGGACAGAAGAAGGGGACACAGCTAGGAGGAAAATTTTCACCTTTTGATTCACGTGAAGCTCTCATCCGGGGTCAGAGCAGGCACAGGCCCCGTGGGTCACGTGTGGCTGAGTGTCACTGGGGAATATCCGCACTGTCTATTCAGGGCTGGAGTTTGCACCTGGAGTTTTGCACCTGGATCCCCACCCAGACGACCTCACCACACTCCTCCTTGCTGGTCTGCTGCTGGGAGACAGCCCCACCCCCTTAGCTGGCTGCTCCGGTACAAAGTAGATGATTGATTTAAAAAAATAAATTTTAGTCAGGTTTGGTGGCACAGGCTTGTAATCCCAGTACTTGGGAGGCTGAGACAGGAGGATCGCAGGTTTGCAGCCAGCCTCAGCTACTCAATGAGGCCCTCTACAACTTAGTGATACCTTATTTCAAAAATAAAGAATAAAAAATGGGGCCGAAGGTATAGTTCGGAGGTATAGTGCCCCTGGGTTTGATCCCCAGTAACCTCAAAAAATTAAATTTTAAAAATATGGCCAGAAATGTCCCTATGAGTTTAGGTTGCTGTGGCACCTGTCTGGAGCCCAGGTTTACGAGCCCAGGTTTACTGTTCTCCTACCCAAGGCAGGGCTCGGTCACCTTTGACACTGTCCAGGACCTGATGAACTCATTCCCAGCCCCCAGCCCTGAACAGGCAGTGCAGATATTCCCCAGTGACACGCTCAGCCACACGTGACCCACAGGGCCTGTGCCTGCTCTGACCCCGGATGAGAACTTCACGTGAGAGGCCTGCAGAGGGCTCACCCCCAACCACCTTGCTCTGACTCCTACCTGCTGATCGAAGGCACTGCCCTAAGGACCTTCATGTCAGCTCCCAGGGGCACCCCCTCTTCTCTCCTGGACCTGATGGTGCACCTGCCACTGCTGCTTCTCCTGTCTTCTGACACCTCTCCCGACTTACAGAACTGGCACTCATGGACTGGAATTCTCTTGGGTTGGGCTGTCCTAGAGAGCAGCCGTCTAGCTAAGAGCAGACTGGACACAGGCCAGGGGCGGCTAAAGGGTATCTGCCAATGCAAAGAGGTTTCCTAGGAGAGGGACACCTGGCCACACGGGACACTTTGGCATTAGGCTGTCTGCCAGGAAAAAAAAGCGTCCTGACAGGCACCCAACAAACACCTGGGACTGCCCGCCCTGAGCCCCAGCAGGGCAGTGGGAGGGGTTACAGCCTCTCTGGAGACCTCTAGGCCCCCAGACCTCAGTACTGATGGGGCTGCCCTTGGCTGGGGTGAAGGCCTGGGGGCAGGATGATGCTGGGAGATGACCATGCAGTTGTGGGTGCCCCTGCAGAGCCCTCTGCCTACTGGTTCAAAGGCCCAAGGCCTGAAGCTCTGTACACAGCCAGGAATGAGGGTGCACCAGGCCTCACAGTAGACGCATCCCCCATCATCAGAGGCGCTGCTCCGGTGGAGAGGGCCCTCCAGGGCACCCGGTCCAGGGCAAGCCCTGGTGTGAAGGCCTTGCTGAGACCAGGCCAACCTGCCTGGCCACTGCAGGGTCAGTGCTTCTGTGTGGCTCCTTCTCCTGGAGTTTTGCACCTGGATCCCCACCCAGACGACCTCACCACACTCCTCCTTGCTGGTCTGCTGCTGGGAGACAGCCCCGCCCCCTTAGCTGGCTGCCCCCACTCCTGGCAGCTCAGCCCTCACAAACCTGGGGCTTTTGGGGGCGCTGCCAACCCTGCTCTCGGAAGCAGCTCCCCCTAGCACTGCAGAACACAAACAGATGTGAAGGACTCCAAGTATCGCGTCTTCGGGCTCAGATGGATTAACCTGTGTATTGTTCACCTCCCAGCACAAGGACCCCACACCCACCGGGCATCCAAGATCAGACGGGGCATTAACAAAGACCCAAGGCCCCTGGACAAGGATGCTGCAAGCTAGGGGGCTCAGCTCAGACCCCACCTGCAGCACAGAGCCAAGGCAGCTCAGAGGACCCAGGCCCCTCATGGGCACGTGCAGTTGGGTGCCCCGGGCCTGGCTGTAGCCATGTCCAGGAAAGGGCTCTGGAGGGCTGGTGGAGACCACTCACCTCAGAAGGCCCTGGCCACGGCACCCTCGCCCACCACGAAGTCCCAGCGAGGGGTGGTGGCCTGGTCTGGAAGGCTCTGCTTGGCCACGCTGGTCACATCCCACCACTGGGTCACAACAGAGGCAGCCAAAGCAGGAGCCTTAACACAGATGGGTTACCCAGCGGGGCACTCAATTAGCGTGTGCAGCGTACGATCACCCCCTCCTCCAGGCCCCAGGAGAGAGCTCATTACACAGGATTGCACATCTGTGCCCGAGGGGCCCTGGGGAATTAGCTCTGCACAGTGATTTACAGCCTCCGGTCCATGTCCTTTCCTGAAGGATACAAGATTCTTGGGACCCAGGAAAGATTGCTTCTCAGTTGGCGTGTGACGTCCCCTCCCAGCCCCTGGCCCTCCCTCGGCACGCCTCATCTCTGTCACAGCATATCCTCCCGCTCTTAGGGGCTTTGGTAATGTTGCTCCTGCCCTTCTTGCCCCAGCTGCCATGTCCACGTGGGTGGGATGGCCTCCGGCGTGGATCCAGAGTGTTCAGAAGTGGCACGCTCCAACCGCGCTCTGCTTGCTGGGCATCGCTGAGGATGTTGGAGCCTAGCCGGACAGCGTCTGGGTACGGCCTCGCAGAAGCTCCACAAAGCCCCAGCAGCAGAAAGGACTCCTCAGCTGGCGGGAGGCTGAAGGACGCTTGTCGGGCTGGACCCCATCAGACCACAGCAGGAAGCTCCCTCCTCCAACATGGGCCTGCAGCCTCTCCCATCCAAGCTCTTCGAAGCTGGGCTGTGTAGGGGGCTGTGCCTAGCTCAGCCAGAGAACCAAGCAGGGCGCCCCCAGGACATCCACACGGAGAGTGCGAGGCCGAGGCAGCAGCCTGTGGGGTCCTCGCACCCCGGGGGGAGCAGGGGAGGGCTTAGGAAGGGCAGTCCTACGGAGAGGGCAAGGGGGCTCCAGAGGAAGGAGAAGCAGGTAGCCGGCAACCCGAACCCCAACAGATGGGGTAGCCCAGGAGCGTAGGGAGACAACTGGCCATCTGCCAGCAGGGGACGGCCTGGACTCGGGCCCTCCAGCAACTAGGGGCACGTACAGACACTGGTTCCCAGAGCCAGGAAGATCAGGGTGGAAAGGACCTGCACAGCCTGTGAGGTTCCTGGAGACAAAAATGTCCTCAGCAGGGCTGAGGCTGAGCAAGGTGCTTAATACTTGTGTCAGACCTCGGGCTGCAGCAAGGCTGCCCTGCACCCTGGGACAGGCCCTGGCTGCTAGTCAGGCCTGGCCTGTGGGCAGCAGGCAGCCGAGGTGTACTGGCCTCTTCTGGCAGGTAAGGTGCTCTCCATACAGGGCAGGCTTCCCCCTCTTCCTGGTGCTGTCTGGAGCACCCTGCTAAGGGAAGGTGGCTTCACTTCCTTGTGAGGACCCCTGCTGCTGTCCTCGGGTAGGGGGCCCTCCATGCCAGCTGCTCCACAGCCATAGGCCAGGCCCCGGCCCGTCCTCACTCCAGGGACCTGTGTCTCTTTCTGGCACGGTGGCCCGAGGTCCCTGTGATGGAGCAAGGCCATATTCCCAGTGTATCCTCTGGCCTCTGTGGTCTACTCACGGCCAGAGGACCCCTGAAGGCCCTGGAGAACAGGGTGCACTTGGAGCTCCCTGGCCAGGCCGCAGGGTGCTGAGGACCCCGGAGCTGCTTCTCTCCAGCCACGGGTGTGAAGGTGGTTTCTTCCATGCCAGCCGCAGCCCCACAGAACCTGGTTAAAACATAAGAGGTGCCTGGGTGTGGTGGCGCACGCTTGTAATCCCAGACAGGAGAATTGAAGGTTTAAGACCAGCCTCAGCCACACAGAAGGCAGCCCAGCAACCTAGTGAGAAACTGTATCAAAATTTAAGAGGGCTAAGCAGGCATGGTGGCACATGCTTGTAATCCCAGTACTTGGGAGGGAGGCTGAGACAGGAGGATCTGGGTTCGAGGCCAGCCTCAGCTACTTAGTGAGGCCCTCTGCAACTTAGTGAGACCCTGTTTCAAAATAAAGAATGAGCCAGGCGTGGTGGCGCACGCTTGTAATCCCAGCATTCGGAAGGTTGAGACAGGAGGATCGCGGTTCGCGGACAGCCTCAGCTACTTAGTGAAGCCCTTTGCAACCCAGCGAGGCTCTGTTTCAAAATACAGAATAAAAAATAGGGCTGGGGGTGTAGCTTGGAGGTCGAATGCCCCTGGGTTCCATCCCCAGTACTGCAATAAATAAATAAATAAATAAATAAATAAATAGCTGGGGATGTAGCTTGTTGGTGATATAGCTTGGAGGTAGAATGTTCCTCAGTTCAATCCCTAGAACCCCCTAAAACACAAGTAGGGGTGGGGTGGGGTGGGTGGAGGTGGCCAGTGGACCAGAGCTGCTCTCCAGGCTTTCCTGGCATTGGCCAGAGCAGAGGACAGGAAGAGGGAGAGAGGCGCTGGAGGGAGGGTCAGGAAGGACTCCTAGGACAGGGACGCTGGGCCCCACAAAGCCAAGGGCCTGGGGTAGGGCAGGGGCCCAGAGGGGTCGTCAGGGGAGCTCTCCTCCTGCCCACCTCTGCCCCATGACCTCTTCCTTAGCCTACCTTTAGGGCCACCTTGGGGACAGGGCTCCAGGTCCCAGAGCCGTCCCAGTCTTCCTAGGGAGCCTGGGGGTGGCTCAGCTCAGCTCCCAGGCTTCCCTTCTGCCGTCCCAGGACCCCACCACCTGGGGTCCCCAGCCATGACCTGTACCCCAACAGCCCCCCACACAGGGTGCCCTCTGGCTGGGACAGGCTCACACGCTGCCTCACCCCTCAGCAGCCACCCCAGGGCTGCAGGCTGTGCCGGGACCCACCCAATGCTCCGATCTCTGGCCACCCCTGCAGCCTACTATGCTGGCCGAGGCTGGCTCACCTACAGTGCCCGTTTAGTTCACGAAGCCTCCAGGCAGGAAGACCAGGTCCCGGGACCTCCAGGAAGGCAGGTCCTCACCCCAACCCGGGGAACCTCAAGGACTGCCACCAGAGGGCGCGGAGAGAGGGCACCCATTCTCCCCGCGCTCAGGTGTGGGGGCTGCCTTCCCAGTCCCAGAACCACAGCTCTGTGCTGGACTCCAGCGCTGCAGGAAAAGCCGCCTCTTGTCCTTCACCTTGCCCCAGCCTTAGCAGCCACAAAGATGCTGGCTCCTTGGGCCTTTCTCCTTCTTTTGACCAGCAGCCCGGGAAGAAGCCCCTGCTTGCTATGCCACACGCAGTCAGGCTGGGAGCCTGCTCTGCCCTCGAGGAGGGCACAGCCGAGGCTCTCCGCAGAGGGGTTCCCGGAGACCCCAGCCCAGAGTGGGCGAGGCTGGGGCCGCCCGGCTGTGCCTAGAATGGCTCCGGAGGTCGGCTCTCCAGGGTCTGGGGCTCCCCTGGCTCTGTGTGCAGCCCGCGCGGCCGCAGCCCCACCCCATGCCCGGTTGTAGGTGGGGAGCGAGGGGACCCTAAGTCAGCGCTTGCCGCGTTAGCGTCCCCACTCCCTCGGGCTGGCCGGGCGGGCTCAAGGGTGCCCAACGGACACACACCATCGGATGAATATTGAATGGGCTCAGCCGAATGGCGTCTCCCAGACGAGTTCGCGCGGAAAGTGCTTGCAGTCCTGGGACGTCTTCAAGGCCAGGAGGTGGCGTCGGCGAACCTCTTCCCCGCGGGCCGGAGCCGGGCGCCCGGCTCGCGGGCGGCTTCCCCGTCTTTCGGCAGGAAGGGGCGTTTCCTTTGGTCCTGGCCCCAGGGCTGAGCCGGGGCCGCGGCCGGGTCGGGGTGGGAGCCGCGGGAGATGTCGAGCGGGTGGGGAAGCTCCCGAGCTAGGGCAGGAGCCTGCAGAGCGCGCGCCCGCGCATCCCACACACGCACCAAGGCCCGCACACGGAGCCCGACCCCTCCAGGGCTGCCGACGACCCCCAGGGAGGCCGCGGCCCTGCTCGCCGCCCGGCTCCCGCCGAAGCCCAGGACCCGCGGCGTGCGCAGCCGGGGCCCCGGGGCGCAGGCAGCGCCCGGAGGTCTCTTCTCAGCCGTAAAACTGCCGGGTTTCCCGGCAAAGCGAGAGAGCACCGGCGCGGCCCGGACCTGGCTCTGCTCCGGGTTCCCAGGGCAGGCGCCGGACCCGCCTGGCGCGCCGCCCCAGCTCCCGCTCCCGGGCCCGCGCTCCTCCCAGCCCGTCCCGCCGCCGCGGCTTCCCGGCGTCCGCGGGCTGGAGCAACCGGCCCGAGGGGGCCGCCCGCCCCGGCCCCGCCCCGAGCCCACGCTCGTTTACCCTCTTCCCGGGAGCGCCGGCCCGGCCGTCCGCGTCGCTGGTACCTGGAGCCCAGGAGGACCCCACCCTCACCCCGCCAGGGAGGGTCCTCCCTGTAGCCCGACCCTTGCAAGCGAGCTGTTTCCTCTGGAAGTATGGCCACCGAGGCCAGGGGCGGGTCCAGGCAGACTGGGCGCCATCCGCAGACCCCAGGTGCCACGCTCCCTGGACTCAGCGCCCAGGGCCTGACTGCGCCCGGGCCGGTCGCCCGCCCGCCAGCCATCCGCTGGCGAGAATGCGGGCCCTGCCCGGGGCGGGCCAGAACTGTGGAACCCCGGGCCTCGGCCCCCGCGTGTACGCGTGCAGGGGCCCACCTGCCAGGCGCGGCTGGCCGCTGCACCGAGGGCGCACACAGGTGACGGGCGACCCCGGGACTCCCGCCCACCCCGCCGCAAGTGGCTTTCCGAGCCTCTCCCTGGGGTAGGCAGCGTGCGCCAAGCACCTGCAGCTAACTACAGAAAACGAAAATGGGCCCTGGGAGGAGGCTGCAGCGGCGGGCGTCAGGGCCCCGCACAGAGCCGCGGTGCGCTCCCTCTCCCAAGGCACCCAAACCCCGACAGCCCAGGCAACGCCGGGAAGTCGTTGCTAGAGGCGGCCCGGCCCGGAGAGGCCGAGCTTGGCCACAGCTTCCGCCGGGACGGCCGCAGACTTCAGTCCTGTCGGCACGCGTTTGGGTCAAGGTTCCCAGGAGCAGCGGATCACTGAAATGGCCATCGCCCGTGACTGATGCGTCTGCCGCCACGAGGAGGGGGGCCAGGAGCACCGTGTTTGCTCAGAGCCTGCCCAGGGCGTCGCTTGGTCCACCACGGTCTCACTTAACTCTCCAGCAATTCTTTGCGGACAAGGGTTCTCGGTACCCAGAGGAGGAGCGGGTCTAGAGACCGCGCTTCAAGTGAGGACGAGCGCAGGACCGCCGGGGTCCCCGTCCCGCTCCGGACCGCGAATCCTCGGAGAGAGATTCTTGGACAAATCGTGATCCTGGGTCGCAGCGCCGGCCCGAGACCCCGACTTCTCCAACTGGAAACCCGAGCCGGGAGGGCAGGGCTGGGACCCGGGGCTCGGGCGGGCAGCCTGCGCTAACAGAGGCCCTGCGGCGGCCGGCCGGCCGAGCTGCCCTCCCGGGCTCCACGGCGGCCTCGGTGGGCGCGCAGAAACTGTTGGAGCGGGCCCACTCCGGCCCTCGGGCCGTACTCCCGGCGGGTTCCGTCCGCCTCCCGGTCCCGCACAGCAGGAGAGCATCCGCGGAGCCGCGCGCCCGCCGGTCCAGCAGGTGTCCCCGGCCGCGCCCGCCGCCGGAGCCCTCCCGAACCGGGCGCGCAGAGCTTGAGGATGGGTCTTCGAATCTACATTCTTTCGGGCGATAAAATATGTTCTCGTATTTTTTCCCGATTTCCCATTAAAACCGTTGCCTAACTAAACTCCCATCCAACGGGATTTATTTCGTCCCGCGGGAGATAAATCAGGGGGCAAATTTACAGCCCGGGAGGCCCCTGCGGCGCTAATGGGCCCTTCATGGAGTGCGCGGCGGCGGGGGCGCGCCGACGGGCGCGGGCCAATGGCCGGCCGGCCTGCGCCCGCAGCCAATCAGCGCGCGCGCCGCGCCCCGGCCCGCGGTTATCAGCGCGTCCGCCCGCCGCGCCGCCGGACCGGCCGGAGCCGCCGCCGCCCGCGCCCTCCGCCCGCCGCCGCCGCCGCCGCCCGCCGCCCGCCGCCGTCGGCGCCCGCGCCCCGCTGCAGCCGGCGCCCCGCACGCTCCCCGGGCCGGCGGGCGGCGGGGCCCGGATGGGCGCCCGGGCCGAAGGCGGCGGCGCCCATGGACGCTAACCGCCCGGGCGCGTTCGTGCTGAGCAGCGCGCCGCTGGCCGCGCTGCACAACATGGCCGAGATGAAGACGTCGCTGTTCCCGTACGCGCTGCAGGGCCCGGCCGGCTTCAAGGCGCCCGCGCTGGGCGGCCTGGGCGCGCAGCTGCCGCTCGGCACCCCGCACGGCATCAGCGACATCCTGGGGCGGCCGGCGGGCGCGGGCGCGCTCCTGGGCGGCCTGCCCCGCCTGGGCGGGCTGGCCTCGTCGGCCGGCGTGTACTTCGGGCCGGCGGCCGCCGTGGCGCGGGGCTACCCGAAGCCGCTGGCCGAGCTGCCCGGCCGCCCGCCCATCTTCTGGCCCGGCGTGGTGCCCGGCTCGCCCTGGAGGGACCCGCGCCTGGCCGGCCCGGGTAAGTGCGCGGGGGGCGGGCGGCGGGCGGCGGGCGGGGCCGGCGCTCACCCCGCTCCTCCGCAGCCCAGGCCGGCGGGGCGCTGGACAAGGACGGCAAGAAGAAGCACTCGCGCCCGACCTTCTCGGGCCAGCAGATCTTCGCGCTGGAGAAGACCTTCGAGCAGACCAAGTACCTGGCGGGCCCCGAGCGCGCGCGGCTCGCCTACTCGCTGGGCATGACGGAGAGCCAGGTGAAGGTGAGCCGGCCGCGCCCGCGGCCCGCGCGGGGGGCCACGGCGAGGCGCGCCCGCACCCACGCCGGCCTTTCACCCCCAGGTGTGGTTCCAGAATCGCCGGACCAAGTGGCGCAAGCGGCACGCGGCGGAGATGGCGTCGGCCAAGAAGAAGCAGGACTCCGACGCCGAGAAGCTGAAGGTGGGCGGCTCAGACGCGGAGGACGACGACGAGTACAACCGGCCCCTGGACCCCAACTCGGACGACGAGAAGATCGCACGGCTGCTCAAGAAGCACAAACCCTCGAACTTGCCGCTGGTCAGCCCCTGCGGCGGCGGCGGGGACGCCTTGTGAGGAGGCGCAGCCAGCCGAGAGCCAGGGACGCCGCCCGACGCCGGCCGCCGCAGTGTGTATATATATTTTTACAGAATAAGTTATAAAGCGGCAGGCTCTGGCGGGTGTGCGGGGCCTGGAAGCGTCCCTCAGCGTGGGCGCGGGGTATGGGAGGATCACTTTGTATAATCAATAAATTATTTAACACGTCCTTGGCTCCCAAGCCTGCACCGTGTGTTCCTTTGGTACCCAGGCGGGGCGGCGCCTGGAAGCCGGCAGCCCCGGCCTCTTCCCAGCAGCGTGGTAGTGGAGAGAGGATGGTACTCAAGGTCTCTGTGCGCTGAGGATGAGGGCTGCAGCTCCCTGAGCAGGCCAGGTGGGGACTGGAGCCCGGTGCAGGTAGGGCAGCTAGCCTGGAACGCTGGGCCGCCGGCCGGAGAGGAGGAGCCGGGAGAGGCCAGATGTCACCGGAGGGCTGGGCGCTTGGGGCAGGTAAAGCGCGGCTGCTCAGGGACGCAGCCCGCACCCCGGCATTCCAGGCGGGGGATGCGTGGCACTGGGCGCCCTCTGCTGCGTTGGGTCGGATGGCTTAAGTTTGGGGCTGCTGCAAACACTTGGGAATTCCCAAAAGGCAGCGGAGCTGTGCCTGGCCCACCCCCAGCACCCGAACTGCGACACTTTTTCAATTTTTGCAGCTAGTGTACGGAGTGATGCCCTGTCCCTCACCCACACCCACTCCAGGCCAACCTGGGGCTGCCTTAGCGGGTGTTTTGAAATGATTATTTTAAAAAGTCCTTTAGCCAGAATATACCTACCAAACTCAAGTCCCGTGAAGCTGGCTTGAAATTCTGCACGTGGCCCTTCCACTACCATTTCAATGGATTTTTTTTTTTTTGAAGGAAGAAAGCACTATTTGAGTCAAACTAAGACTGCAATGAGAAATCTGAAATAATTCTGCTGGCTGAAGGCCAGCTCTTATACCTCCACATAGAGCGCCCCTCCAAGCTTTACCCTAGCCCCAGAGCACTGGCTTCTCAGAGCACTGGGGACAGACTGCTTGGGGCCTTTCTTGGCCACAATGGAACAGCTCAGAACAGCCTACAAAGCGAGTGGCTTCTGGCTGGAGTTGGACTCTTATCAGAAGGGCTGCATCCCAGTGGCCACAGCCCTGCTGCACAGGGCCAAACACCAAGCCTCACCCTTGTTGAACTGGCTCTAAAGGGCTGCCATTACAAACACCCACCTGCTGGGGCCTCTCAGGCCGTGTCTCTTAACTAGCACGGTACGAGTTTTAACTTCCTGGAAGTGTAAACAATTATTACTACAATGAGAAGGTTTCTTGTGGAAGGCATCGATGCATGTGTTTAAAAGGTCCTTAAAGGGCCTAAGTGGCATGTTTTGCTTTTTGCCCTGTGCTTGCACCACCACTAAAGAAACTAGAGCACTTTCTTGAAAGGGAAGAAACTTTTAAGGGGTAACTGTGTGGTTTCCGTGAGTAACCGTTGTCTCAATGCAAGTTAAGCGCAGAGAAATTCTAGTTTCAAAGATTTGAGGAAAGCATTTATATAATTCCATCAGAATGATCAAGCATGGGTATTTTTTACAGTAAAAAGTTAAAACGATTATTTTTCTATTCCCAGCTATGGGCTTGGGGTCCTCTGACAGTCTGAAGCAGAGAAGTCCCAGGGTTCTGAATGAGTTTGAGCTTAAACAACGGGGCACAAAGGAGGCCACACCCTCGACTTAGCATCTCAAAGGGCGGGAAGGGAAGCTGTGAGCACAAAGCCAGCCCAGAGCTGTTTTCACCAGGATCAATTTTATTGCTTAGGAACCGAGCAGACACTTCCAAAGTCCTTCCGACAGCCCCAAACTGAGGCCTGCAGGCATAACTGCCCGGTGCTGGGCTGCGGCCTGGCCGCGGCCAGGCGCTCAGACCTGCGGGAGCACAGCGGCACGCCAACCCCCAGCACTCGCGCGATGGTCTTGGTAGTGATTTCTGTAGAAACAAGCCTTGCTCTCACGCTGACTGCTCAGTCCAGGCGCTGTAGTGTTCTGAAGTCAATCAATCAACGCACACCGTGTCTCCTCGGACAGACGCTGCGCTCGAGCCCGCGGGGGACGGGTGCGGCTTGGCGGTGCAGCCAGGTGCTCTTCTACACAGCCTGTGCGTCTCACACAGCCCGTATTAGAAGCGGTCTCCGTGGGAAGCAGATGAGACTATTTCTAATTCTCCCACGAGACTATGGTTTTAATGTAGAATATTGGCACCATAAAACGGTAACAAAAGACAGACAAAACGGTTTACAAAATTCCTAAAAGGTACACACAGGCTAGCAATAAATTTCACATTCAGTTCTTAATATTACACAGAGGCAGGGGAGTGGCAAACTGCTAGCACGGTGTGCTCAGGGGCCGCCTGTCCGCCCCACCCGCACTGCTAGCTCATCCGTCCCGGGAACTGTGCTGACGCACAGGCCACCAACTCCTGGACGGCAGCTCTACCGCTACAACACACGTGCATTCATACTGGAAAGTGTATTTAGCATAAGTTTTGATAAGGTTTATAAATTATTTTTAAAAAGTATATATTTATATGTATTTATATATATATATAAAATGGGAAGCAGCTGCAGTGTGATTCGGACACCATGTAACAGGGCAGTAGAGTGAGACCACGGAGGGGCCGCGGACGTGCAGGCGGCCTGCCTGGCCGGCCGGGCGTGCCTCCTGGCAGAGGGGGACTCCGGACGCTGGGGTTCTACGCTGGGGAAGCTCCTCCACAGACAATCATTAAAAATGGAAAACGGTGAAACCTAAAATACAGGATCTTTTTGCTATTAGAGTTTTGGCAACAGGACTGTGTCTTATTTAAAAACCCAGTACTTCTACTTTATGTCCCACAAACAGACACGGCAGCGAGGTATGAGAGGCTTCTCCGGCGTGGCCCAGAGGCTGAAGCGAAGTGTGGGGCCGGCCGTCTACAGGTGGTGCTTGGGCGGGTTTCCCATGCAGCTGCTGGGAGTACGAGTTTCGATACACTGCTACAGGGAGGTCTCTCGGAGGATCCTCTCGTGGCGTTTGCATCTCTTCCCTGAAGTGGAATTAATAATTTGTTAAAGGAACACACACACCAGGAAAAGCTGCAGAAAAGGAGAACCGAGGGAAGGAGTCATATTTACCACCACGTCACTGCACGACACAACACTTGTGCGCATGTGTGTGAGGTTTACCTGCCCCGGGCGCGATTCGGAAGGCCAGGAACACGGGCTGCGGTGGGAGAGGAAGGGTGTCAGTGCAGGCCGCCGCCTCCCACCACACCCCTCGAGGCTCCTCCAGAGGAGGTGGGCTCAGCCCTGCAAGCTGAGCTGAGCCTGACTGCAACGGCCTGCACCTGAGCATGGCTGAGCCAGGACAGGCTGGGACAGCGCAGACAAGAGCCAGTGACGCTGGCTTAGGAATTGCTAACCAAGTCCCCAGTACAGGGGGAAGGGATGCTTGTCTGCCCTGCAGTGCACTCCGCAGCCACGGGTCAGAGCCCTCCAACACCGAGGAAGGGAAGCGGCTTCGTCTCATTTGGCCGAAAATGAGGCGCGATCTGTCACCGCCCGCGTGTGGCTGGGCACTGCAGGGCCGCTCTGGGCTGCGGCAGTGACAAGGACAGATGATCTAGACGGGTCTTCAGAGCTCATCCCAGCACCCCGCAGCTCTGGGCCGCGCCTTTGCCACTACTCTGCCTGGGGGGCGCGGTTCGGCACACCAAGGCCCAGGGAAAATACCCGAACGTGTAACTTGTGCAGTGGTCTTTGAAAACAACCAGCTACACACAAGCTGTCTTTTTAAAATGGCAAAATTAATATATTTTGTTCTACTGTGACTGGTCCTTTCTGCTGCCTTCTTGCTGATTCACCTATCTTTTGGTGTTTTACTAAAATTAAAATTAGATGGACCAGTCCAGGCCACCAAGGAGCCGAGAGACCGCGGGCCCGCGGGTGCGTCTCACCTTGTGGTCGCCCATGCAGACGTTGGGCCCGATGTGATCGTAGGTGACAACTTTCTCCTCGCTCTCCGACTGCAAGCAAACAGAGAGAGGGTAGTGGAGGGGGACGGGCCGGGGCACCCCATGGTCCCTCCAGGAGGCAACAGGCTTCGGGGCCTCTTGGGGAGTGGGTTGGGGTCACTGCCGCTCTGCACCCTTGGCAGCTGCCAGTGTGGCCGAAGGGCTGGTCGTCGTGCTGTCTGTCCTCAGCACCTTGGTCAAATCTTCCCCCACCAGGGACCCTGCTTCTAGAAGGACGGAGGAGATACAGGACCTCCCCAGTCTCCTCCTGGCTCTGGCACGAGCCCCCGCCCACAGCCGGAGACCCGGGCCCCTTTTCAGGTGCCTATTTCCTTTCTTCCCTATTTATACTTGTTTTTGACAGGTTGCTTTATTAACCCAGAACTCCATTCACATGAGAACAGACACACCGACTTTCACACGCTGCACGCAGCAACGTGTGCATGTTAGTCAACCGCCACGGTCTTCCTGCTGCAGCAGCCGCAGGATGGCAGGTGCCTTTATTTAGGTGTGTGTGGACAGTAGAGCGTTTGTTGCTGGTAATCAGTCAGATCTGACTGGGCTGGAGTTTTACATCTGTAGCTGAAGCAGCCGAGACTATAAAGTTAAAACTGAATTATCTTTAATGCAGTAGGAAGCTTAAGGTCAGATTTACTTTCCAGCACGGTCGCCTGCCAGAAAGTATAAAAGCCAACCTTCGGCGCCGCGTGCATGAGCGCTTGCCCGTCTCTCACCAGCCCGAGCCGCCTCCACGGAGGTGGGAGACATTTATCAAATGCAGCATGTGACTTACAAAGGCAGCGTCAAATTGTGGATTTTCAACCGCATAATCTTTGGACAGATAAACAAATTACAGCGGTGCGGGAGGAGCGGGCACACCTCACTGGGCGTTCATCACGGGCTCCCAGCAGCCCTCCGCCCTCCGCGTTTCAGGCTCAGGAAGCAGAACAGAACATGATGACGAGGTGCCGGAGCGTGCCATGATGGATGGTGCCGGAGGCTGCTCGCGGCACCATCTGCCTGTTGTGACGCCCTCGCCCGCGGGCAGCCTCGAGGGGAGGCACGTCGACTCCGGCCCGAGGCCAGGCCTCCTGCAAGCTGCCTAGTGTGCTTTGTCCTCAGCTGGACGGAGCAGAGCAGTCTCCACCACACTTTTCCGCACAGCACCCTGGGTCTGGAGACCCAGAGACACAAACAGAAGGCGCTGGCAGGAGGCCTCTGCGCCACTGACGGCCGGCCCCTGTGGCATGTGGCCTGGGGGCTGACGCAAGGCGAGGGCGTGTGGCCTTGGAGATCTCTCTGGGGGTGCCGTCCCTGTGGTATTACTTCAGCTGGCAGGAGGGAGTGCTCCTGCAAGCCATCGTGGGTCTACTGTTGCTAGTTATCACGCCGTCCTCCCCTCCACGCTCATGAGCAAGGCTGGGCTGTGTGCAGGGCTGTCCTGAGCTTGCCCTGGGCCTCTGGGCTCCTAGCCAGCACCAGGTCAGCTTCACTTAAGAAGGCCTGGGTGAGGAGGGACCCAGAATGGCCAGGTGAGGGTGTGGCCTGGGCAGGCCCTGCCCACGAGCCATTAGGTCAGAGGCTAGCCCGCGGAGTATCAGGTACTAGCCTGCAAGGGTCCGCGCCTTCACTGCGGGCTCACAGAGCTAACTCAGACACCAGTCCTTTGGAAAACACTTATTTTGTGTTAAAATGTTGGAATGGAGAATCATTGGAGGTCTGAAAGGCCCCGGCATCTGGAGTGGGGTGCTGCAAGCCTCTGAGGACCTAGCGTCGGCTCTGAGCAGGGCCATCCCACAGCCTTGCGTCCGGCCTGCTTTGTTGTGGCAAGAGCCCACAGGGACCCCAGAGGCCAGCCCACTGCCCTCCTGTGCGGCCAGCGGCTCCCACTCACCCTGAGCAGCAGCTCCTTGGCCGAGGGGGACATGAGGATACGGTCACACCACGCGGGGCACCGCGTGTTCATGTACTGCTCGCCCTGTCTGGAGTCCTCGCTGTACGGGTAGCTGTGGAGATAGGGGCAAGGGTCAGCGGTGCCCGGCTGCAGCTGTCCCTGCATTTCACAAAGAACTCCTAGAATATAGACTCACAGCTTCCGTGTGCACGTCGAACATTCTCAGTACAGGGAGGGCTCCGGCCAGCCTGCCGCACACGCGGCTCCCCTCACTGTGCTGACCACGTCCTCATCTGGGCAGGGTCTAGGTGCTTAGGCCGGGACCCTGGGGTCATCAAACTCTAACGAGTGTGACTCCCCAGTTCTTAGGGCCTGGGAACGGGCTCCAGCTGGCAGAGCAGTAAGTGCTGTCTGGCATGGGCGGGCCTGAGGACCCTGTGCTAACGCACTCTGCTCTCCCAGGGGCGGGTGGTGTGCCGCTCCACGTGGCCCCGGGCCTCTGTGTCTGTGTGCTGATTCCCTCACTCAGGATCCCAGGGCCGGCCTCAGGCCCACCCACCTCCCGCCCAGCGGCACTTGGGCTGGGACTACATGTGCCTGGACTTGGTCTGGGCTCCGCATGCCACCTCGGGAGCATCTTTCCTGAGGACAGCCGTGCACCCAGGAGCAGGCGTCCGCCACTCGGCCTCTCTGACCTCAGCCGACTAGAGACTGTCCTTGTAAAGCCTCGTGTGTTTCCTTTCTTGGTTAACTCCAAATGCCATACAGCGTTTGCTGAGAGCGGGGCGGTGCCCTGCTACACCTTGCTGCTGGCGTACTGGACGAGACGGCGCTGCCACAGGCAACTGGCAGGTTGATCCGTGGGCCTCCCGGGAGGGGTCCGGTCACCTGCAGGCCTGGCCCCACTGCCCGTAGGGAGTCCCGGGTCCGACTCTGTCCCTGCACCCAGCCCTCAAACAACTGATCAGCTCACTTCTCCAGGGACCTGACCACCACCACCTTGAGCTGCAGCTTGTGATCCCAGCCCTCAGGGAGCCACCGCCCAATCAGAACCTCCAACATGGCTAAACACAAAACTGACATCGTTTCTACTTAGGACTATATTTTTAAACAGTACAGAATACTCTATATCCCAAGTCTCCCCACCCCCATAAAACGGGCAGTCCGGGCCTGGCCTACGCCCTGCGTCTCAAGGGGCAGGCCACCTTGTTCAGGTGCTCCTTGGTTCACCCTGACCATGGACTGAGGAGAAGTGGGAATCGACTCCTGCCGGCACGTACCATGCGCTCTCACGGTGGCACCCGAAGCCCTGCAGCAGGAAGGCGCAACCCACAAGCCACACAGCCCCATCCGGCTCCCAGAGGGCAGCAGACCAGGGGCATGCTGGCCACTCAGGCACAGAGCCAGTGGGACCAAGGCTGGAGGGCTCTGCCAGGGTGGGCGGGTGGTCTGTGCAGGCACTGCTGTCCACTGGCAGCCATGCCGGGCCAGGAGGTCCTCTGCTGCCCACCGTGACTCAAGGGCAGTCGGGCCTCTCACCCCTCACTCAAACACAGCAAGGAGATACCTCCACGAGGACCGTGCCCTCGCCCAGCACGGCCTGCGGTCAACAGGCTGCATCTAGCCACGCTCTCCTCTATTTTGGTCCAACCGTCAAGCGCACTGCCTGTCCCCTGGCTGTCTTCACACAAGGGCCTCTGTGCAGCCAACACTGCCCATCAGGAGCCCACCAGGGCCAAGGAGCACGTGGGAGGTGGCCTGGAAGAAGGCGGTGCTGAGCCCATGTGCCCTTAGAAGTCGTCTGTCACGCTCAAGGCCAGCTAGACACTGCCACAAGGACCTCCACCACATGCGCCTCAGAGACACTGAATGCCAGGTGACACAGCAGGTGCCTTGGGGTGAGTCTGCACACCAGTGGGTCCTGCCTCTGCCACACTGGTGCACGGGGCGCGAGTGACCCCTTCCATCCATGCAACAGGAGTGACAGGCAGCCGCTGCATAGACACACCAGACTCCATGATAAATCACTGAACAGGACAGCCCGCAACGCCAGGACTAACCCCGGTGTAGCCCTAGCCCAGCCTGTACCCACAGAGCAATGGGAAGGTCTACAGGCCAAGGGTGGTCCCGGCCAGGGGGACTGCAGGGTCCTCAGTTCCACACCCTGAGGTGTTCCCCGCGGGCAAGTGCAGGAGGTTCAGGTCCCAGACAGATCTGGGAGGCCAGTGTGGCCATGGCCCCACCTCTTCCTCCACTCGGGGTACACAGCTGAGCGCAGGACCCCTGGACTTGGACGTGGCCTGTCCACCAGTGATTAATGTGGCCGTGCTGTGCACCCAGACTTATCTGGAAGCAAACCTGCACCATGGGAGGCGGGACAGCCAGCCCTATCTCAGCCCCATACAGCTCAGGAATAATCGTCATCATTAATTATGGTGGTGATAAAATTAACAATTGCCCACCTGTGCTCCTGCCAGGCTCCTCCCTCCCCCCACTGTGCTCCTCCCTCAGGATGTGGGCAGAGGCCCCTTTGCCAGCCGACTGTTTGCTCAGGTTCAGCCTGGCCCTGTTGACAAGACTCTGCGGAGCCCTGGGTGGCTGGCTGGCGGAGAGTGTTGCCACGGCCCTGGGCACAACAGCGCAGGGCAGCACAAAGGCCTGTGTGTGTGAGTGTGTGTGAGTGCGAGTGTCGGTGTTGTGTTGGGGTGAGTGTGAGTGTGTGTCGGTGTTGTGTCGGGGTGTGTGTGTGATTGTGTGCTGCAGGTGGCGGGAGCCTTGGGGAGGCCTCTGGCTGGGGAGGGCCTCTCCTTGGCCCTGGCCTGCTCAGTAGCGCCTCCCGCAGTGGTCGCGCTCCTCTGTGAGGGCCGAGCTCCTGAGAAGGGCCAGCCTCAAGGACAGCTGTGGTGTTGGAGCCAGCTGGCCCTGCCACTCCGCCACGGCAGAGTCCCACTGGAGACACAGTGCGCTTTCTCTGAGTAAGTTAAGCACACTGAAAGTCGGGCAAGGCGGCTGCAGGGCACGAGGGCTCCCGCTTTTCAGGAAACTCTGTGTGAGGCCGGTGTCCGCGGGCCTGGCCAGCACTGGCACGCCTGGGCCATGATGTCTGCTCCTCTGCCATGCCTCACGCACGCATACGGTGCCTTCGGGTTACTCTTAGTTGGGGCGGCGGCAGCCTGCACCCTGCCGTGCAGGGTCCCACTTCAGTCCCACGCGGCCACCCACCACCTGCGGCTTTCCAGGGGGTCCTTGGTCTGCATGGTGAGGGTCTCCAGGCCCAGAAGGTAGGACTTCGCTCCTGAAAGCACTTGGATGGTTAGCCATTTCTGTGGTACTGGCGCTGCACGGTTACAGCCCTGGGAAAAGGGCCGGTGCAGAGTGGGAAGCAGAGGCAAGCTGCAGGCCACGCCCTCCTCCTGAGCACTGCACTCCCAGCCCGTGGGCGCCAGGGAGAGTCGCGAGCGCCCTGATGGACAATGGGCGTCTTACTCATCTTGAACCCAGCCTGGGGTCAGGGTTTCAGCAGGATCAGACAGAGTGCCCAGGAGGTCCTACCCCTTCTGACACGTAATCCCCTCGGTCAGCGCCTCCAAGCCGCTGACCTGGGCACCCTCCTGCAGGTGGACTGGCAGGCACTTCCTCTGGGAGGGACAGACGAGCCCACCTTTTTGGTGTGCAACTAATAGTACCTGCTGCCAACCACAAAATTCAGGCTTTTCCAAATACCCAGCAGTGTAGAAAATGTGCTTGGACCTTGGACCTGACGGTACTCTGAAGACTTCTGCCCAAACCTGGTGTCTTGGCGAAGGTGCCATCGGCTCTGTGAGAGAAGTCCAGCACCCACCTAGCCCAGGATTTCCCAAGGATGCATACAGGCTGCCAGGCCCGCGCGTGGGTAAGGCCCGCACTGGTGTCAGTGGGCAACTCCCAGCTCTGTGCTGAAGCGAGGCTGTGAGCAGGTGCTGTCTCTCCACATTAGAAAGGAGAGAAGAACGCCCCTGGCCTCCCAGGCATTTGGGTGCCCGCACCTTGTCCAAGCACAGGCCCGTGGGGGGCTGGCATCTCACCACACCCGGTCAAACCTCAAAAACATCCTGAATGTGTGACACTACCATTCTTCGCACATTTTTCTTTGGAAAATAACTTTTTCATGAAAATGTTAAAAACATGTTTTATAAAAATGTAATGGTTATCAGTACTTAAACATGAACAAGTATTTAAGGTCATGGAGCCTGTAGGTGGATTTAACCCCCCCCCCCCACACACACACTGCTCCTTGGAGTCCTGAGTAACCTGAAGACTCTAAAGGGGTGTCCAGCCCAAGTCAGCCGAGCTCAGCACTTTAGGACTTGTCCCCAGAATGCTCAATGCCAGCCACCTTGATAACGGGACACAGCTTTCCTTCTTAATAAGCGGGGGATTCAGTCACTACCCTGATAGAATAGCTACACAAGCACATCTTTATACTTTGACCTCTTTACTTTAAAACAAACTGAAAACTGAACTAGAAATTGGAACTTCACATCTAGCTGGGATGCGCAGCCAGCCAGGGTGTCCGTGGTGAGCTTTGGGCACTCGGAATGGCGGCCGCCCTGGCTGGGCTCTCCTGGGACCTCGCTGAACCTGGGCGTGCGGGCAGGAGAAGCAGGGCCCTCTAGGGACACTGGAATCCTGCTCCCCACTCTGCAGGCCTGGGGACTCGGGATCTGGACAGATGACCGTGCGGGGAGCACCGTGCCTTGCTGCTTCCAAGCAGCTCACGCTGAGAGGCATCCATGGGGCACAGGCAGGGCTTGTGGGCCAGGGTGCCAGCATGTCCTCTGTCTTAGGCAGGGGTGTGCAGCCTTACTACAGTGCAAGCACGTGGTGCAAAGGCGTCCCACCAGTGCCTGGGCGCTGTGTCCGCACACACCTGTGGTCCCAGTACTTGGGAGGCTGAGACAGGAGGATCGCAGGATTGAGGCCAGTCTCAGCAACTTAGCAAGACCCTCAGTGACTTAGTGAGACCCTGCTTCAAAACAAAAAATAAAAACGTCGGGGCAAAGCTCAGAGCTGGAATGACCTTGGTTTCAGTGCCCCTTGTCCCCATGGCGGAGGCAGTGGTAGCCTGGACTGTAAGCGACCTCCTGGCGTGGCCTCAGCCATTGCCCTTGGAGTCCTCCCTGGGAAGGGGCCGGAGCACCTGATCCCCAGCGGAAGGAGGGAGGGCGGAGAGTTGTGATCCTCTGTCCAGGCGAGACGGCCTCAGGCAGCCACGGCCACTTGGGAGCGTGGCTCTGCCTGGCCATGGAGACCGGTGACGGCCTCCGCGGGACGAGCCGCACTGCCGCCGCGAGGAGCCTCTACTGAGCCTGCACGTGCGCACAGTGAGCAGGGCCGCTCCAGGTCCACGAGCTGTTAGCTGCACGGTGCGGCTGCGCAGGAAGGGGTCCATGACGCTGCCTGGCTGGTGGTGGGAAGGCCACGGGAGATGCTCCACTCTCCTACCCGGCTGCAACACGCTCACTCAAAGGACAGCAAAGGTCCCGGAGGCCAGGAGTCACACCCACGAGAAGAGACTGCGGGCTTCTGGGCCTCTGCCTGCCAGCGCACCTGCCAGGAATGCGCCCTGGCCACTCCCTGGCTTCAAGAGCACCCAGGCCTCAGCAAGGACCACCCGGCTCGGTCCTCACGCCCTTCCAGAAGTACTGGGAGGGCACAGGGGGGAGTGGGCACAGGCACACCCGACACACCCAGGAGCTGCAAAGGGACCAGAGTTGGAGATGGAGCGCTGAGACACAGGGCGCACCGTCAGACCTCGGCTGGGACAGAAGCAGCACAGGAAGTGCACGCAGCAGTGCAGATGCAGGCGGGCCAGGCCGGGAGTGCAGGGCTGGGGCCCCAGTGCAGATGCAGGCGGGCCAGGCCGGGAGATACAGGGCTGTGGGCCCCCCCACCCCCCACCCAGGAGCCACCAACCCACACACTGCTCTGGGTACCCCTGCTGTGTTCTTGAGGCCGCACAGGCTGGCCAGCTCATGCTGCCGTGTGCAGCCAGAAGCCCAGGACCCAGCTCCGCTCTGTGCAGCAACTGTACAGAGCGCACACCATCACTTGCGCTCACAGGACACACACGGCACACATACGTCCTCACACATGAACACGCCTACAACATGCACACCAGGAGCTACACCCACACACATGTGCTGCACATGTGTACTTCCTCACACAAGGCTTGCACATGCACACATGCACACCTGCACACCACATACACCATGCCATTTTAAACAGCTATGCATGTGCATATACACGGATGTCTACATATAGACCTACAAGCACACAACCACACATGCGTTCAATTCCCCAACATATGTACATCCATACAATGCCTACACCAACATGTATGTGTACACAACGATGCACATGTGAATATACTGTATGTGCATATACACGTACATGTGCATGAATAATTCATTACACTCATATCCATGCTCCACGCAGACCCATTTAGTGCTCATACACGCACACACACGAAAATACTCATGAGCTCAATTCTCCACACATTTCCATGTGCATGCCACATCCACACACATGCAGAAGCCATGACACATGTGCATGTGCACCCTGCGTACATGCCTGTGGGTGTGGCCAAGGCTGCCAGTTTTACTGCAGCTTGAGAACACCCATTTGCATTTCCTCTGTGGTGCTGGGCCTGGTGCCTGCCAGCACAGGCCCACCCTGGGCTGCATCCCAGACCTAAGGAGGACCTGAGTGGGTGCCACAAGACACGCGGCCTCTGCGAATCACTAGCTCACTCTTACAGCCAGCCTTGGCTTCGACCACTCCCACAGCCTGCGTGGCTCCCAAGCTGCCGTGGCCGCCCAGCAGGAGCTGTGCACTTTAGCTCATGGTCTCAAACTCAGTTTCAAAAGACAGTACAACCAGAGAGAAGGGACAGCAGGTGTGTCCTGGGAGGTGGTGGGGATGGCAGGTGCATCCTGGGAGGTAGTGGAGGTGGCAGGTGCATCCTGGGAGGTGGTGGGGATGGCAGGTGCATCCTGGGAGGTGGTGGGGATGGCAGGTGCATCCTGGGAGGTGGTGGGGATGGCAGGCATTCCCTGGGAACCACCTCACAACAGTGAATCCCTCCTACCACCTCTCTGCCTGCAGCCAGAGACATCCTCTGCTTCTGAGGTCTGATGTTGCTGGCTGCCCCTTGGGTGCTCCAGATACTCCCCTGTTTTAAGGACACCTCCTTAATTGCCTAGCCAGACAAGAATGAGCAGTCTGTGACAAGGACATGGACATCTCAGGTCACCTCTGTGATGTGAGTCTTGGCTGTCAACTGGACTGGCTGAGATGTCCAGGTGACCGGAGAAGACACTGCTGAGTGTGTTTCCAAGATGATGCCCAGGGGTCAGAAGCTGAGGGGAGACCCACCTGAGTGGCACTGTCCCGTAGGCCGGGGCCCGACTGGAACCAAGCATTTGGAAGGAGGACGCACCCACGGTCTTCCCCAGCGGGTGCGTCTAGCTGCCATCGCCCATGGACAGCGGACTCCAGCTTCTCCAGCCTTTGAGTCTCCGCGGTGACTCTCCTGGGCTCCAGCCTGCAGCCTGGGCCTGGGCTGCATCCTTGGTCTCTCTTGTTCTGGCTCCAGCTTCTTGATG
Source organism: Muscardinus avellanarius (assembly GCF_963383645.1). Taxonomy (NCBI): domain Eukaryota; kingdom Metazoa; phylum Chordata; class Mammalia; order Rodentia; family Gliridae; genus Muscardinus; species Muscardinus avellanarius. The sequence continues at coordinate 162,049,083 of NC_137789.1, read as the reverse complement.
GAGCAGCTGCTGGCTTCCTGGCTCTCCAGCCTCAGATCATGAGCCAATCGACAAGCTCCTATAACTGCACATGTGTCCTGTGGCTTCTACTCTTCCAGAAAACCTGCCACACCAACAGCCAACCTCTACGGGCGCTCACAGGGCAGAAGAGCTCTCCTGACACGACCCACCCCCACATCCTTGCAAACACCAGCGGCCTTCAAAGCTCTCCTCTTGGTGCCCAAGTCCCTCTCAAGATGTGCGGCAGTTCCCCTGCCCCGTCCAGGGGACACCTGTCCTGGATATGCCAAGCAGGGCTGCTGGGCCTGCTTCCCACCAGCCTGGCCCTGGTGAGTCAGGCTGCAGCCACTGTCCTGCCAGGCTGGTGCTTCCAGTCCTCAGAGGCCTTTGAGCAGGCTGTTTGGGTGACGCCGCACTCAACCTTCTAGAACACGTGGTGTGCGTGGGTAGCCAAGCCTGGTGCCGGCTCCTGTTCTTTGGTGTGGACAGCAGATCCTGCTGCGAAAGCTCTCCTTCAGCTGCACAGGCCCTGACAGCCTGGCCCCGTGGCTCCCAGTCTGGCCGGTCCTGCCTCAATTCTCCAGTGCCCACCTGACTTTCAAGGATGCTGCGCTGGGAGAGAGCGCTGCTGGGGCCCCAGGCCTCCCTGCTCCCAGGAGAGCCCGAGGGAGACATCCCTGAGCCTACGGCTAATTTTCTGCAGTTCAGAGAAGGGAGGCCACGATGCCTGACTGGCCATATGCAGGGAGCAGAACTGGTACCCATCCAGAGTGGGCTTAGATGTGGGACGTGTCTGGGAGGAGCTTCTGCTGCTCATCACACCGTGACCCAGCACTGCAGATGTCATGGGCTCATACACGAGGTCAGGAGCGCCTGGACAGCACCTGTGAGGCCCCGCTGGCCTCACTGCCGACAACCGCACTTACATGTGTGTCCGAGACCTTGGCCTGGGCACTGAGCAGGTACACGATGGCAAACAGTGCTTACAATCCCCGTGTCTCCGGCCCCATGACACTACCCCTCACCAGAGACCGCTGCGGTGAGAGGGGGACGGCTGGCAGCCCGAGACCGAGGAGCTACTGACAGCTGGCACAGGGATGGGACCCTGACCACCGGGCACACTTCTGAGTGGATGTAAAGTGCTTACACAGCACAAGGCAGCCCTCAAGGTACAAAACAGGCACCACAGGCGCAATCCCTGTCTCAACCCCTGAGAGCGGCACAGCCTCCCCGCAGCTCCGGAGCACTTTCACCTGGCCACAAGCACTCTGACTCGGTCTGAGAAAGTGCAAGGGCCAGGAGAAGCAGCACAGAGAGGCTGCAGGGTGCAGTGTTCCTGTCATGGGCGCCCCTCGTGCACACTGCTTGTAGAAAGGCATCCACTCTGAGGCCCCTTGGTGAGGATGCACCCTTCAGGAACACCTGGTATGGTGGAGGTGGCCGAGGTGGGACCGTGTGGGCTCAGACTGAGCCACAACTCACTAGCTAGCCACTTTTTTTTTTTTATCAAACCATTCCTCTTTCTTCACGCCAGCCCCAAGGCCGTCGGCAGTGCAAAGGGAGCCAGTGTTGTTGCTGGAAACATCAGGATTCTACAATACCACAAACGCCCGACTTGTCTAAGAAAGACAACCCTGGGAGTCCGCGGGTGCGGCGCTGCAGCGGGTCTGAGGTTTCTGAGATCCACGGCACCCAGTGCCTGTGGCTGGTGCGCTCCAACACGGCAGTATGTTACATGTTGGAAAGCTAGCTGTTTTTTAAAAATGAAGATAACACAGCTATTCATGACTGTCAGATCATGCTCCTTGCAGGCCATGGAAAGGGTGGCAGGAGATGCAGGTCACACGAACACACAGCACACATGTACAGACATGTGCACACGCAGAGGCAGCAGGGAGGCAGCGTTGCCTGGCTTGTGCAGCAGTGCGGTGCTCCTTACCTGGGGGGGAATGAGATGTCCAGTTCATACAGTCTGTCCTTGAAGACAGACAGCTCTTTGTCAAATTCCAAGAGCTGAAGAAAGAAAAAGAAGAAGATAAAGTTGCTTTGGCTCTCCATATGGGGCGCGGTGGCCTGCGTGCGCTAGGATGTTTGTGACTTCCTGAACACCCACGGGGCTCAAGCATTTGGTGTGACATCTGTCCCACCCAGAGCTGTGAGGTCGCATCAGGAAGATCTGGAGTTGCCCTCTTGGCCCTGACATCAGGCCGCCTCCACTGCCGTAGCCCAGCCGAGGAGCGCGGAAGGCCTGGCTCTGCTCACCCAAGACACAAGACACACAGGCCACCGGGCCTGGGCAATCCTCCCCAGGTGGGAAGGCCCACAGCAGCTCACAGAGCAGGGGGCATCAACCTTGTGAAGAGATCAGGAAATGGCCTGAATCTGCACACTAGTACATCCGAGCAGCAGCTTGGGCAGAAACACCCAGATTTCTGTGCAGAGGAGGCAGCAGGCAGTCCAGCCCCTCAGGATGCTTGAGATGCAAAGCCCAGAGGGCACCTGCCCCAGGGCACGAGTGCCCACTGGCCTCATCTCTGGGCGGTCGCCATGTGCACCCTCTGGGACACTCCTCATCAATCATCCTGCCCACAGCTGTGTGGGGCACGGCATCACACTGAGGCTCCCCTGAAACCCACACCGTGTCCTCGCTCCTCCCCGCCGGCTCATCCATCATTCCTGAGCGTGCAATTAGCAGCCTCATGTACACAGTAATTACCCGTGTGCCAGGGGGCTACCTCCCACCTGCCCGGGCCTCCTGCCCGCTTCCTGCCTCCCCGGGCAGCACCCAGGCCTGGTGGGAGTGAGGCCACAGGAAACAGTCAGAGTCCCCACCAGAGGGCCATACTTATGGTGTGTGGGAGGAAACACTCCTGGCAAAGTACGGCTTTTCCAGACAGAGCCGCCCCACCGCAGCCGCACACCTGCAGCCTCCTGGACACCCGGGACACAAGCCAGGGGCCTCAAACCTGCGTGGGCAGCGAGGCCACTGAGGCCTGGGGTGCACGCGCATGCCCACCTCCTGCTGGGGGGGCGCCCATAGCAGGCCTTACCCCCTGCCACTGCCAGGGGAGCACGAGGCTGGAGCCAGCTGTGCCTGTGGAGGCTGCTGGTCAGTTGAGCTGCTGCCCTGGACCCTGCCAACCACCGTGCTCATCAGAGGGCCAGAGAGGCTGGCACTGCAGCCGTCACCTACATGAGATCAGGAGCCAGCTGCCCTCGGGCCCACGGGGCAGCATTTGAGAAGGCGCAGACTCGGAAGGGCCAGGCCGACAGCAGTTAAGCAGGAGGGCCATGGCACTCCCTCGCACATCAATGAAGCATGCCAAGAGAGACGCGGGCTTCCCCTCTGGAGCTGCCAAAGCTCCCTCCCCACACTGACTGCGACTTCAAGGAGATGGCTCAGAAAGGCAGCAGAGCTCGAGACCCTGACGGGGCCTCCGCATGCTCCACCTGAAGAGCACACGTATGCTTCAGCGCGGTCGCAGCACGCACACGCAGCCACGGCTGGCCTTGGCATGTGCTCCTGACCACTGCAGGCGGCCTAGGCCTCAGTCCCAGCAGGACGTCTGTATTCAGCCCGTGTTCCAGAGGGAAAAGGAGCCACTCACAGGAGTCCAAGCCGTCAGCGCTCCCTCTGAGCCCCCACGAGCTGCGGGCTGCGCTGAGAAGATGTTCCAGAAGTCGCTAACCCCACCCCCTGCCCTCCCCCAGGGCGCGCTGCTCTTCCTCAGCCCCTGTGGGGCCTCTTCGTGTCTGACACTCTACTCCAACACGTGACTTTTCCTTCCTTTCGCTAAGGGTTCCCTGGAAAGGTTCTAGAAAAAGCAGCCACAGGAACGCCTGCCCTGCACCCACCGACCCCATGTCCGGCACGCGCTTTCTGCCCGTGTCTGGCTCTGTGCAGCCTCTGGCCGCTCCCTGCCCACCTCAGTCCACAAAGCCTTCCTGGCTGTCTGTGCTCTGAGCCCGCACTGTGGCGACTGTGTTCCCAGGAGCTCCACAGGCTGTCCAGTCCCTGGTTCTTTTTTCCACGGTGGTACTTAAGTTTCTGACTCAGGTTTCAGTCATTTAGAACGCTACATTTTATAGGGTATGTTATAAAGCGGCCACATAACTGCTCCCGGTGTCGTCATGCGAGGGCCTACCCGAGGGTCCCTGTCAACGCTCGCTGCCCGTGGAGCTGTTCTTGGTTCTGTGGTTCCGGGCCAGGGCTGCTCTTCTCTGCGCTGCCCCTCAGAAGGTTCTGGTTGTGTCAGACGTGGCCTGCCCTCTGGGATACTCAGATCCAATAGCACGAACAGTGTACAAGAAGCTTCCACGATGCGCCTGTTTCTCCTCATACAAGGTATTGGAAAGAAGGCTTCTCTTCCTTACCTCTCACCAACTGAAGGGAACTCCTGGAACCTCCCAGCTATGCAGGCTCAGCCGGAGACAGGCACAGGAAGCAGCCCGCCAGACCATGGCTGCCCCAGGCTCTCTGCTATTAACACAGGGCAGGGAACTGTCTCGGACAGCAGCCTGCCACACAGGCGGGAGGCAGCAGGGGCCCGCACCGCGGGCTTCTGGGCAGTGGCTGCAGGGGAGAAGGCCCGGGCTCCACAGGAGGCCGCGAGCTGGTAGCAGTGGCCCTGTGGCCATGGGTCCGGAGCTGGCATGCAGATGAAAGAGCCGCTTCTCGGGATGCTCGTGGAAACCAGCCTCCTGCGCAGGCGGGCGGAGTGAGTGCCCAGCTTCCTGCAGGGACTCTAGAGCATTCACAGCTGGGGCTCCGGGGCTCACCACGGAGGGAGGTTCTGCTCATAACTGAGCATCTACACAGCTCTGCCCAGGAAGCTCCGGCTCCCATCCCTGGAGGCCCGGGCACCGCCTGGTCTGCAGAGGTGGCAGGGTAGAGTCCAGCCTTCACAGGCTCTGGGCCTCTTTTGCTCTGCTGAGGACAGCTGTGGAGAACCTCTTGTGGTCCTGAGGGTCCCCGGGTACTCGGCACACACAGGCTGGGTAGCAGACAGCAGCGTGTGGAGGTGGAACTGGCACCAACGTCACGGTGCAGCTTTAGAGAAGAGTGCTCTTTCTCGGCGTTGCGGGCTGCCCGCCTTAGGGCCAAGGCCAGAGCGCAGCACTGAGCATCGGAAGCATCCGTGCCAGTGGGTTTGCCATGGACGTGGGCCGGCACGCCTCGGGACACTTGAGAAGGCCAGGCCAGAGAGGACCAAGCCTCAGCGCCCCCAGGAGTGACTGCGACCCCACCGGTGCAGCAGAGGGCCGCCCTCGGCTCCACCATGGGTCCTGCCCATAAAGTCACACTTCCCACTGCGGCGCCCTCCCGGCCCCCCAGCATCAGCTTGGCATTTCATCTGCCATTTTCACGGCTTTCCTCTACACATGCCCATGAGGCCGTGTCGTCATTCTGCACCAAGGAACACAGCAGCGGTCTGCTGAGCCCACCTAGCACGCCAGCTCCCAAAGCCACGCTGACCAGCACTTTGGCTGTACACATGTGAACACACAAGCACAGGTATAGATGCATGCACACAACACACAATCACACAAGCAAAACACTCATGCATAGTAACAATGAGCACACGTCTGCATATACACACAACACACATTCACTGCTCACACATGTGCACACATGCACGTGCACACATACATCTGTTTTACTTTTACGATCTGGCTGCCTGAGGAAGCAGAAGCAGAAAGCGGACTGTGTGTTGGCTCCCCCACTTCTGGGCTCTGATCCGACCACCAGAGGCAGACATGTCTAGGTATGGAGAACCCCCGAGCCGCTCGGGACACGTCCAGCAGTGGGGAGAAGCCACACCAATGCTTACACCGATGCTTACCGTGCGCACGTCTGTGCGCCTGTACCTGTGTGGGGCAGTCTTCATGGTCACCCGCCCACATGCTGTCTCAATCACTCCCTGCAGGAGACTGCAGAGTGGTGTGGGCCTCCGGCCCCCTCGGGCCACAAGGGATCTGCCTGGGCTCCAACTCAAAAGCACACACACGTGCCCCACTCCAGTGAGCACACCCTCCCACCCCAGGAGAAGTGGGGCTCGTGGCTGTCTGGAGCCTTCAGTCACAGCCAAGTGAGGCTCCTCAGCAGTGACTGGCCTGGGGTGACGGCACTACGGTGCTGCCCAGAGGACTGGGGCGCTGTCCCACTGTGCCTCCCCATTTCTCAAGGGTGTAAAGTATAAAAGCAGCCCAGAGTGAATCTGGACCTTCAGGTGACTTCGGTGGCAGGGAAGGGCGGGAGCTGTGTTTTCTGCCTGTCTTGCAGGCTGCCACCTCCACACGGGGTCACCTGGCCACCCACACCTATGCTACCCTCAGGTCCCCCGCCCCGTGCCAAAAGAGCAGTCCCCAGGGAGCACTGCTCAAGCCACCCACTGTTAGTGCCTTCCCCTGAGAGCAGAGCTGTCGTGGAATCTACACTACGTGCACTCTGACTTAGCACTCTGCAGGCTTGGGCTGTGTGCAGGGCGCTGTACCTTTGCGCCCCTGGGCCTTGGTGCCCGGGAGCTGCCACGGCAGAGGTCAGGACAGCCACACAGCGCAACTGTGGAGAGAGGGTGCGTGGCGCCGATGCCCGCTCCACCCGCTGCTGACAGGCGGGCGAGACCCTCCCCCGAGCAGCTCCAGGCCCGCCACATCCACTGGAGCCACTGCCTGCCTGCACTGAGTAAAATATCAGGTGTGAGATGTTGCTGATTAGAAATTACATCGCAGTTCTGTTGAACTGATAATTTGTATCTCTTTGAGATTTTTCACAAACACGATAACCAATTTCACATGTATCTTAAACGTTCTTGATTACAAAGTAAAAGCGGCCAAGCTGTGGACAGTGATAAAGCTGCGCCCGCGAATCTGTCAGGAGCGGCTCAGCTGCGCACATTCCACCGTCGCTGCAGAGACACCACGCTGAGAAAGAAAGGAGCCCGGAAAATCAATGTGCTTGGAGCTGGGGCGGTTGCTAAACACACAGAGAACATCTCTATCCAACAGGCCAAGCACCTCAAAAATTCCCAAGCCCTGCCCTGGGACAGCCAAGGAAAATTTAATCTCTCCAAATCCTCACCAGGGCACTCCATCCTGCAGCCCTGACAGCCACACTTATAATTAATTATACAATTTCGATGGGAATATCGACTAAACAAAGCTATAAATCATAGAAAAAGTCAATAGGCATGGACACATTCAATCATGTCCCAGCCAATGATTACTACTCTTAAAATACAATAATTATTTTCAGGAGCCAGCTTGAATTAAATTTCTGTCAGACGGGTACAAGACCGGTGGTTGATGAAGGGTGCAATGGATTTGGGCCGAGTCTGGTGCAGGCACATCCATCCTGTGGATGTAGTTTGTTTTTAGTGCTGGGGGCACGGCGGCGTGTTTAACCAGACCATGAAGATGAGATTATCTCCGAAGCCCATTAGGCCGTTTGTCTTGTCCCTCCAGGCTGAGGGGGACCACTCCCCGGCTGCGAGGCATGCCTGGCGGCAGCTGACCCCACACACATGGCACAGCCTCCCAGGGGCCTGGGTGCACTCCCATCAGCATGGGCCTGCGAGACGACCTTGAAGGTGTCTTGATGTCAACAGCAGGGCGGTTGTTCGGCTCTTTGGAGAAAACTACAAAACCTGCCTGGGGCACGGGCCACACTGAGCTACGGGCTCCCTGCAACCGCAGCCTCCTTGTGCGTCAACGATACGATGGGTGGGTGTGTTGGGTCCTCTCTAAACCTCTGGACAAGAACATCTCTACTTCAACTCAGTTCAGCTACATTTTCCATATCAGAATCAACTCAAAAGTTCTCCTGAAAATTAAAACTATTCTTTTCTTTCTTTCTTTTTTGTGGCACTGGGGTTCCTGAAAACCCTTCTACTTCGGGGCTACACTCCCAGACCTATTTTATATTCTTATTTGGAAACAGGGTCTCTTAAGCCAGCGAGGCTGGCTTTGAACCTGCGCAATCCTCCTGTCTCCACCTCCCAAGTGCGGGGGATTACAAGGGTGCCCCACCACGCCCGGCAAAACTATTCTTTTCTTAAAAACAGATACGGAACAATGTCACTGAGTCAACATAAGATTATCACTTGCAGTAGCAAGTGGTCTTTCTGTGTAGCAAGTGGACTGCAGGGTGCCGTGGGTCTAGCCACGGAGAGAACCCTGCAGTCTGCGGCCCCACACAGGATACCGCCCTTGTGCTCCCAGAGGCGCGCAGCCTCACGCATACCCGGGCGCAGGCCTGCTCTCAGGCGGCAGAGCCTCCTTGCAGGCTCCCTGCCCCTTCCAGAATGGCCCATCCCCTTGGCCACCTTGGAATCCTCCTCTGAGGACCTTCCATTCACTTTCTGCCTTGCTCCCAGGGCCCCAAGGGGCTGGCTCGACTTCTCCAGGCCGGTGGCGGAGCAGTGGCCCTGTCGCCTGGGCTGTGGACCTCCACATGGGCGCTCCCTGTGGTGAGCCAGGGCACCGCCCTGTTCACACTGGCTGCAGACAAGACAGCACGGCCCCTGCCGTGGTGGATCACCCTCTAACAGGAAGCATGTCAGGCCCTGGGTCTCCACACAGCAGGTGTGCGGAAGGGCATGGAAGATGGGCATGAGAGGGCTCCAGCCTCACTGGCCCTGGAGGCCTGAGGAGGGGAGGGGCAGGGAAGGACTCCATCAGAGGGCCGGGGGGACAGTGGGGCAGGGAGAAGACCCTCCTGGGAGCAACCAGAGAACCATCCGGTGACACCAGCCTTCCAGCTTCTGAGGCCAAGGAGGGACCCACCAAAGGGAGGAAGCCAAGGTCCAGCCCGACTGACCAGCAGTGGGAGGAGCAGGCGTCTGTAGGCCCTGGGATCTGGGCTGACGAGTGGCCAGTGGCAGCTGTTACTTCTCAGGAGAAGCGGCAGGGTGTGGGAAGGGGTGCACCTGGGTGCTGAGGGTGAAGGCAGCAGGTATCATCCTGGTTGGCTGGTTTTGACGGGTCTGAGGCGCCCGGGCGGATGGCACCTGCTGGGCAGCTAGACAGCCCCCTTTACAGAGCACGCAGAGGTGCCTGGCCTTCCTCAAGCTCCTTGTACACAAATCACCCGTGAACCCTTCTGCACCTTATGAGGTGAGGAGGAAACCGAGGCACCCATCTGGTCCATGGCACATGCCCACTCTTAACCCGCCTCTCCTCATGCTGTGCCACAGGCAGCTTCGTAGCGCAAGCCCTCCTGCACGGGACCACCCCCCTCGGCGGGGCCCCAGCCAGCTCTGACCAGCTGCAAGAACTCAGGCTGGGAGCTGCCGCTGAATCTGCCAATCGTCTGCAGAGGGAAAGCTTACTCCACAGAACTCAGCAACATTGCGTGGCCAGAACTGCCCCCGTGTCACCCCACGTTTACTAGAACGCAGCAGTGCGCACACCAGGTATCCGCTAAACACCTACACAGCAAGCCTACTTAAGGTGGGATGCAGTCAGACAGCAGTAGATGCCGGTGCCTCTGGGGGCCAGCTGCCCATGGCCCTTGTGGGGCCAGGGGCTCAGGGCGGAGGGCAGGCTTTCATGGCCAGGGCACCTCCAGAAGGGCCCCCTACTTCAGTGATCTGAGCTGCGTGTTCCAGTAGCACATACTTCCGCACCCATGTACATGTGCACTCGTGTTCACATCCACACTTGCACATACGCGCCATTCTGTACACATGCACATGCACACCAGGACTCACTAACACAGCCACGTGTGCCTGCACATCGTGCGCCTGGGCAGCTCCCCTCACAGCAAAGCCCACTGCCCACGGCCCCTCGAGACAGGGCCCCTCGCCCCCACCCCACCCCTGGGCTGGTCCTCCCCCAGGAAGGTGTCTCAAAGCTGATGGCTTGCTCTGACGGGCCCAGCCGCCTGGTGCTGGGCAAGCCCACAGCAGTCCCCAGCGGAGTCCTAGGTGGCCCACATAAGCAAAAGCAGGTGGGACCCAGGCTCTGAGTCTCATGAGAAGAGCCCCAGAGGCCCAACCAGGTGCCAGAAAGAGCTCACCGCAGTGCCGTTATTGTCCCGGAAGACCTCCTGGTTGGAGTAGTCGAAGAGCTTCTTCTCCAGCTGGAGCACGACCTGCCAAGCCAGAGGGCCTCAGCACTGTGGGTGGGGCAGGCCCGCACCGCCCCTCCCGTGGCTCTGTGCCGCCGAGCCCTGCCCCAGGGGGCACGCCCAGTGGCCACCTGTGCCAACTGCGGCCATGGTCCACTTACCTTCCGGTCATTGTCCGACTCCCGAAATATCAACTTGACCACTTCGTTGGTGTCGGCAGCCCGGACCGTCTGCACTGTGGCTTTTGTGCAGAGTGTCTGTGAAGAGACATGGAGAGGTCAGTGCCAGGAGAAGCCTGGCCTGGCATCCCCCAAAGCCGCACTCTACGGCTGGCACCGCTTCACAAGTGGGTCACACCGCACACCTCGCGGGAGCCCTGCCTTGAGAGCTGTCCAGGAGGCCCGCAGGATAGCCGCAGCCCTGCAGCCCTGGCTGCGCGGCGCTGTGCTCCTGGGACACCAGGTCCAGGCTAATGAGATGACTGTTAGCAATTAAATTCAAGCCTTTTCAGAAAATTCTTAACTTCAGTATGACAAGGGTCAACAGGGGTCACTTCCCAAAGGAGGACAAAGCTGGAGACCCTCCCCCTGACAGAGGAGCACTCCTCCTCACTGAGCCCCCAAGGCAAGGGCCTCGAGCAGCAGAAGTGATACAAACCCAGACACACACACACACACACACACACACACACACACACACACCCCAAGACCTGCAGGTCCACACTGCAGATCCGGGAGAGGTGGCAAGGCCCTGCCTGTTGGGTCAGGGAGCAGCTCAAAGGCACGGCTGCGGGGTCCTGCTGTGGGAAAGACCCCACTGGGCAGGAGGCCCACTAGCCCCTGGGCAGCCCTGTCAGCTTGCTGTGGAGATTGTGCACCCCCCTACCCCCCTCCTGTGGCCGCTAAGGATAAGGGGCAGGGCCAGCTGCGGGTGCAGGGTCCCAGCAGGGCTGCCACTCCCAGAGCACACTTAGGACAGGCTATTGGCATTCAGGGCACAGACCAGCCAGCAGGCCAAGCCCCCAGAGTGGCTTTTGGACTCCAGTGTCACAAATCAGTCCTGGAATGGGGGGATTAGGACAAGCACCCAAACAAACCCAGCAGGGCTTGGCCACCCTGTGAGCCCTGGGCCCAAGGAGGTCGGCCCAGCCAGATGCTAATGGAGGGCTTAAGTGGCTTAAGCCCTGCTGTGAATGGGGACCCGGGCTGCAGACAGCCATTGTGGCCCTGCAGGGCTCTCCAGCACATTCAGGGCTGTCTCCCCAAGGCATCTGCAAGAAGCTTTAAAGGCCAGCTTTCTCTGTACCACTTCACCGCTCCCCAAGGATAAACTTCTGGCAGTGCCCTGGGCTGGGCAAAGGGCGGCACCGCCCCCTGCTCCTACTCCCTCTCCCGTGGGGCCGCCTCATTCACAGGTTTTAAGGAACGAGGGGGCACTGAGCAGGGAAGGCTGCTTTCCCTTTGCTTTCAATCCAGAGAAGTCGTGACCACTCGTGCAGAAAACTGCCCCGCCAGCCTTTCCGGCTCAACTGCTACAGAAGGGATTTTGGTCTTTTGAAAGGGGAGAGAGAGAGAAAGAGGAGAGAGAGAGAGAGAGAGAGAGAGAGAGAGAGAGAGAGAGAGAGAGAGATAGATACCCAAATGCTATTTTTAAAAGGGTATCTAAATTCATCGCATTATTAGTAGCAATGAAAGGGCACAAGAAGGCTGACCGGCACTGTCCAGCGGGGGCCAGAGCACGCTTCCCTCCTGGAATTTTCAGGACTGTGCATGACCAACAGCCATCTGTCTGTAGACAGCATACCCCTGGCTTCCCTTTGCTGGGAAAGCTGGCAAAGCGTGCTGCCTGGACCCACGTCGAGCCCAGGGCTCTGGAGACAGTGGGCAGGCTGCTTCTGCATGGTCGAATCCCATGATTTTTACAGTCCATTTGATTCGCACGAAGCCCCCCAGGGATCAGACGCCTGATGCGCAGGCGTCTGATGTGTGACTGGCCCTGGAGACTCATCCAGGAACCAAATCTGTCCCCTCACTCCTACTCAGCTGTCACAACTGCTCCCCCTTAAAGTTCAAAACTCTATTAAAGGCAAACAGCCTGTTGAGCCTAACTGCCAGGTCTTTTCAATGCAGTGTTAAAGAATCCATTTAGAAAAACAAAAGTTGTCTGTGCTCTCTGACACAGCCAAGAATTCTCTGAAGCCAGGTGTAGTGGCCCATGCCTGTGATACCAGTACTTGGAAGGCTGAAACAGGAAGATTGCGGGTTCAAAGCCAGCCTCAGCAACTTAATGAGGCCCCCTGCAAGTTAATGAGAGCCTGTTTCCAAATAAGAATAGAGCTGGGGGTGTGGCTTGAAGGTAGAACCCTTTGGGTTCCATTCCCAGCGTGAAACAATAGCTTTGGCTCCTGGTTTCCCTGGGCACGTGAAGGCCACAGACTTGTCCTGCAGCTCAAAACAAGAACCAGGACCCCACCCCTGTGGCCTTGCATACACCTGCAGGAGAGCTCGGTGTCCAAGGAGCACCGGGCTCCTCAGGAGTGCGTTGCTGAGGGATCTGAGTTGGCCTGTCCTGGTCCTCACACAGCCTGACTTGGGGAGCCCAGGACATGTCACTGGGAAGTTACATTCGAAAGTCCTGTGGGATCATTTCTGGACTATGATGCTAGGAGACATAGCAAGAAAAACTACGTCAGTATAGACTTTTCAAATCTCTACCAGCAACGGGACCCAGGCAGAGCAGCTCAGAGCTCAGAGTGAAGGCGGGATTGTGGGGTCTAGTAGTTCTCTGGTTGCTGAGCTGCTAGATGTGAGTCAGAGTTACAGGCAGAGCCGGGGCCTCTGCGGACACATCCAGCCAGGATATTTCTAAGACGCATTTCAGGGTATGTACATCACCAGCAGTCTGCAGGGGCCTTCCGCCTGGATCCAGCTGCAGGGGGTGGTTCCCATCTCCGAGGCCCTCTTGGCCCTTTGTGGCCCCTATCAACCCGAGGGCTTCCTGCAGCCTCTGTGCCCGCACCCAGCCTGGCCTGCCTTTGCAGAGCCTGGGGTCTGACCCGTTCTTCCTCCCCGAAGCCTCACCAGGTTCCCACCAGCTGCAGGAAGGCAGGGATGTATCTGCCTAGTTCCCCACAAACCCAGCACTGGCACCTCCCCAGGCTGCCTTTTGCCTCCACTACAGAAAACACAAGAAGCCATGTGAGTTGAAAATCTTTTTTGTAGTCAAAAGACTCCTTGGTGGAAAGGAACTGCTGGCCTTTGTGTTGCCCTGTCTCTGCAGACTATGATATCCTGGTCCCCGCTCTCTAACCGGAACCCCAGGAGCCCCAGCAATAGGCCCAGGCACCCAGCCAGGCACCCAGCATAGGCCAGGGCACCCAGCCGGGGCCACAGGAAGTGTGGCCTCCAGGCTCAGCTCTGCACACTGGCTCGCTGCCACGGGGGTCTAGATCTCGCTGAGGTGAGGAGGGTCCTGGGATGCCCCACGGCGGCTCCTGGGCTGAGACTCTGGAGGCTCTACAGTCATTAGTCTTGTGGCCAAGCCATAAGGGACACTTTGTGCTATAGAAGAATGGCCTAGCTGGGCATGGTGGATTATAGCACGCCTATAATCCCAGCATTTGGAAGGTTGAGACAGGAGGACCACAGGTTCATGGCCAGCTTCACAACTTATGAGAATGTTTAAAAAATACAAAATAAAACAGGGTCAAGGCATAGCTTGGAGGTAGAATGCCCCAGGGTTCATTCTCCAGTCTCCCTCCCTCCCCCCCTCCCTCCCTCTCTCTCCCTCTCCCTCTCTCTCTTACACACACACACACACAAATTGCCCAGGTCAGGCCAGCTGTAGAGGATGGAGGCTACATTCAGATGTACTGGAAAACGTCAGCAGAAACCTCAGCCTGGGAACCCCCCTTTCTGTTGCAATGACTGAGCCCGATTGCTCGGTCATTTCCTGTGATTACTACTTTGGGTATATGTGTTTTCTGAAGCAGACCAGGCCATTGGTTAGTTGCTGCAGTCATAAACTCCCTTCCTAGGATCAGAACACATCCCTAGGCAACAGTTCCTGGTGCCACCTGGAACCTCAAGAGCTGGCCCCTCTCAGAGGGATCCCCTGTCTTGGCCCTCTCAAGCAGTTAAGAAGCTCTGTGAAGGGGCGCAGGCCCCAGCCTCTGGGCAGCAGAATCACTTGCCCTGTCTGCGGCCCCCAGCCTCCTCCGCAGACCTCCTGTGCTTCCCAGAGCATCCCGGAAGGGACCAAGGAACCAGCTGCCTGCTGTGTCCTCCTGCCCCAAACCCGTGCCAGAGGAGCAGGCAGGCTGGTGGAACTCCCTGACATGGGGCGGACCTCTGGAGCCTTCAGGCACAGTGCTATCTTGCCTGGCTGTTCTCGGGGAGGGGCCGACAGTGCCCTGTCTGGGTGGCTGGTTGCTTACTGGCGACTGCACAAAGAGGCTGAGAAGGTTTAATCCTGACTTGAGTCGGTGGATGAAAACCAGTGGTTAGCTGCTGAAGGCACATTAAATAATGGGGGCTCCAGGCCCCACCAGGCCCTCTCTCTACCTTCTCTAGAGACCCTCTTCTTGCTTTCTCTCCATGAGGGGGACAAGAGCTACCAATTAGCCTTGAAGTAGCACTGTCCCCAGAATCAGCACAGGCAGCCGCTGGAGGTAATATTCCAGAGCAGAGACTTGGCAGACTTCCGGGAAGATGGCGACCGAGAAAAGCGGGGCTTAAGAGCCCTGCTAACAACCAATCTCCATTACCACAAAATCAGCACCTTTCATAGCCAGAATACACCATCACCAGACAAACAAAAAAATCACCAGGCTCCAGAGAGAAAGCGGACTGAGAACAGAGCTCAGAGCCACAGAGGAGATACACCGGCCTCATGCCGGAGGACGCGGCAGCAGTACCATACTGCTGGCGGCAGCGGCGAGTTCACGGGACAGCTACAGCAAGGCGAGGTGAACCGCTGCGGAACAGCCAGGCGGGATTTCTCGGGGCAGGAAGCATCTAAAGCTCCCAGTGGCTGAGCTCAGCACACGCTGCAGGGACTCAGAGTGGAACTCAAAACCAGAGAAGAAAAAATACGCCAGCCTCACGACCGAGGGCGTAGCAGCGGCGCAATATTGCCACCGGCGGCAGCAGCAGTGAATTCACCGAGTCCAGTACAGCTACATCTGCGTACTCAAGAACAGTGAGTCAAATAGCGGGCCACAGAGGAGAAATCCCAGTACTGTACTCCCTGGGACTTGACCCAGTGGGGGAGTGGCGGTGGCAGAGATATCACACCATAGGAGAACGTGCAACCTGGCACCCCCCACAGTCTAAAGCAGCCTCTATCGACTCTCTGGGTCGGAGACTCTGTGATACAACCCAGTAAAGGAG
Organism: Muscardinus avellanarius; assembly: GCF_963383645.1. NCBI lineage: Eukaryota > Metazoa > Chordata > Mammalia > Rodentia > Gliridae > Muscardinus > Muscardinus avellanarius. The sequence goes on along the minus strand of NC_137789.1, from coordinate 162,033,624 downwards.
TAGTGGGGTCTGAGATACTACAGACTCGAGATCCAGAACACCTTAAGTGAAGTCATAGTGACCCAAGGGAAGAACCCAGAGAAGGCACAAACTTCCAAAATCATGGGAAAGAGGAATAATACTGGAGCAATGAATGCCCACAACCCCACAACATCAGAACCCAATAAAACAGAAAATCAGAGATTTCTAGAAGATCAAATCAGGAAAATAACTGTAGAAATAATAGAGGTGCTTCGAAAAGAACTCAGATAGAGCCAAAAAGAGATAAAGGATGCAATTAATGAAGTAAAGGCCTCAATTCAAAGCACAAACAACCGATTAGACCACATGGAAAACAGAATCTCGCTCTTAGAAGATGATCATTCCAAAAATGAACACATAGTTTCTAATCTAGAAAAAAATATCCAACAGCAGGAATCTGATATTGAAGAAATATGGGCCCATTTTAAGAGAGCTAACCTAAGAATAATTGGAATAGAGGAGGGAAAAGCAAGTGAAACCAAAGGGATCAATAATCTCTTCAAAGAATTAATAGCAGAAAATTTTCCAAACATAGAGCAAGAGGTTGGTACACAGGTCCAGGAAACTTATAGAACTCCCTTTAGACAGGATCGGAGAAGAGGATCCCCACGCCACATAATTGTCAAAATGACCAATGTGGAAGCCAAGCAGAGAATCTTAAAGGCAACAAAAACAAAGGGCCAAGTGACATTCAAAGGCAAACCAATCAGAATCACTCCAGACTTCCCAAACCAAGTCATGAGAGCCAGAAGGCCTTGGAGTAACATATTCCAAACTCTGAAAGAAAACAACTTCCAGCCAAAAATTTCCTACCCAGCAAAACTTTCTATCAAATTAGATGGAGAAATAAGAAGCTTCCATGACAAACAGAAACTGAAGGAATTTATGTCTTCAAAACCAGCACTAGAGAAAATACTCAAAGAGATTAACTACAAAGAAGAAATAGGTAACACACACTAGAACCAGAGAAACAAGATTTTCCATCCAACAGACAACTAAGATTGGTTATCTGTGGAGATTCATTATTTATGTTAGTCTTTTACCTATCTCTAAATTGTATTGTTTGCCTTTATTGTTGTTAATTTTTAGGATTTCTAGTTGGAATATTAATATACCTTCAGATATAGCATTTGGAAATATTTTATCCCATTCTATTAGTAACTTTTAACTCTGTTTACATTGTCTTTGGATATACAATATTTTTTTATTTATTTTTTAGGGAGTTTGTATACTCTTCTGTTGCCTGTGCCATTGAAATCATATCCAAGAAATCACTGCCAATTTCAATGTTGTGAGGTTTTATGACCCAGATTTTCTCCTAAAAGTTTATAGTTTTAAGATTTATATTTAGGTCTTTTATCTATTTGTATATGGGATTAGGTAAGGGTCCAATTTTATTCTTTTCCATGTAAGTATTATTTTTCAACAATATTTAGTTAAAAGATTATTATTTCCACCACCAAATGTTCGTGGAAACCTTGTCAAAAATAACTTGACAATATAGGGAAGAATTTAGCTCTAGGCTTGTATTTAATTCCAACGGTTTATATATCTGTCTTTAGAATAGTACTACACTGTTTCAATTATTGTAGCTTTATATGGTTTGAAATCAGAAAATATATATCTTCTAGCTTTGTTCTTTTTCGAGATCGTTTTGGGTATCTAGAGTCCATATTCCATATTAGGATAGATTTTTTTTTTCTGAAAAATAAATATATAAATATATGATAGTTTCACCTAAAAAAATAGAAAAAATATTCTCTTGTAAGAAAGAAAGTAAAAAGAAATATTGAAATGTTATCTTTAAGGCATCAAAAGCTTGGTATCAGACAAATGAAACTGTTATGTGAGATTATCATTTTTAATTTTGGATAAATTGCTATAAAACTAGATGTCAACCACTAAGCCAAGCATGGGAGGGAGGGATGGGGAGGGAATGGGGTAGGGATCGGGTGGGGGCTGACTGGGCGATGTGTGCATGTATGTCTACAAAAAGTTTTTATCCCACTATGATGTATGAATACAGTGCACCAATAAAAAAAAAATTGATCTGGGGGTGTAGCTTGAAAAAAAATATTCCAGAGCATTCTCCAGAATTAAATCATCCCCAAGAGGATTAGGGCTTTCTTCTTTTCAAACCAAGACCTCCTGCAGGAGATTATGCTGCGATTCCCACACCTGCCCAGCCCCTGGGGACATCCACAGACACTGGCTCCTTAAGTCCGCCAGCAGCAAAGGTGTTGAGGGCTGCTTGGCTTCTCAGCCATGAGCCCTTGACAGTCACAACGCTGCTCTAAGCGTGCAAGGTTTCCCATGAGGGGCAGCGGGTGGGCAGATGCTGCTGAGACCACCGGGCAGGTCCAGCTTGGAGGCACAGGGCTCTCTAGCCAAGTGGGTCCCCACGAAGCTGGGTCAGGTTTTATCAAACTATAAGCAAAACCATCTTAAAGTGGGAAACAACAAAGCGATCCCTTCCTTGAGGCGGCCCTTCCTCCCCTGTGGAGGCCGTCTCGCCTGGCCTCTGCCTGGCAACGCAAGGCCAGGACCCATGGACGCAACTCTCTCTGCCAGAGCGCTCAGACAAAGCCTTCTTTTGTGTTGAGGACAGAATGTGGAAGCTCCTGCCTCTCACCCACTGGGCTGGGTCTGTGCCTCCAGGTGAAGGTACTCGCAGCAGGGCAGCTCCATGGGCCCCAGGCTATGGGGCCGTGGTCTCAGGAGCTCGCGGCCAGCCTTGAAGGGTGTCTTCAAGCTGCCTGCGCCCGCAGCAGGCCGGGAAGGAGGCGTCAGACCACAATAGAGTGTCCATACCACAGTCCTGCAGCACAGGGAGCCATGCTGACCCATGCATTTACCCTTGTGCCCCCGTCAGCACTTGCAGTGACTTTGAGGGAGGCTCATGGGACAGGCTGCACAGGAGGGAAGCAGAACTCGGCCCGCACCCCCGAGTGCTGCACAGGGCCCCCTCTTGCTGGAGACCGGTCCCTGCCTGGCCAGGCCAGCAGCGGGTGGGTGGGCCTGAAGATACATTTTACCAATTTTCACGCCCATCCCTCTAAATGTGACCCTGCTTCTGAGCCTTTATCCCTCTGACAACTGCAGGCAAGAAACATGCAGACCCTCTGATAGCGTGAAATCGGGAACAAAGCCCAGGGACAGGGCGAAGAAGCCGGGCGGGCCGGCCAGGTTCCAGCCACACACAGAGGCTCACAGGGACATCTGAAAGGAGGTGCTTGTAAAAGAAATGGGCCTTAAAACATGGTCTTGGACAGCGTAAAGAAAGGGGCCCGAGACACAGCACGTCTACGCACAGTGAATCTCGTGGGCCAGGCGCGTCATGAATTTCAATGCGGGCTTCCATCCACCAAGCTCGCGGGCTCACCTTGGATTCCAGGCGGCAGGAAAACCTCTGGCTGGGTGTTGGGGCACCGCGGGGTGCTCGTACAGCCCCTTGTGCTCTGGTCTGTAACTCACTAGAACCTGGACCACAGTCTCCAAGACGTCGATGGGGACAGCGATGACTAGGCCTGTGGCTGAGGACGAGGTGGGAGCGGGGCGGGGCGGGACTGAGGCGGAGCCTCCCTCAGAGCCGGAGCAGAGGCAGCAGTCTGAGCCACTGTGCTGATGATGCTCCTCGCATGCGCTCGCTGGGCAGGGCTGGAGAGCTGGAGAAGGTGCTGAGCGCCTCCCGGGTCGGCCCCGCTCTGTGCCCCTCCACAGGCCTTCATTTTGACCCTCCGGTCACAGATCAGGTAGCTGCACCTGCCCTGTCTGAATTCTAACAGTTCACAGTACCACTGAGGACCACAGGCCATGGGGCCTCTCAAAACCCAGAGACCCCAGCGCTGTGCGGGACCGCCTGCCTCGCCCACCCTTCACTGCTGCGCCAGCACCGTGGTTTCTCTGGCTGAGCTCTGGGGTGTCCCTTCTTTCCCTCCTCCAGGTGTCGAGGAATCCGAGCCAGGGGCCAGCGCCCGAGCGGGGAGCACATGACCTCAGGCAGGCTCTGCATTGCAAGGGCGGCCACAGGCGCACACAAGAGACCTGTCACAGCCCAACCTTCTTCCTGCCCTTGGTTAAATCCAGGCATGCAATGGCCAGAAGCAATGAGGGCTGCGTGTAGGCTTCCTGTACCAGCTGTCAGGCCGCTGTGAGGAAGGACGGGAGCAGGGAAGGTCCCCTGGCAGCTGGCTGGGACAGGCCTTCCTCTACATCAGGTAACGGGAAATCATTGCTGCTAGGCTCAAACGCTTTGAATGCCTCCAGAAGGTGGAACTGATCTGAGGATGAACATTCTTTAGGCTACAAATAGTTCTCCTGGGAATGCTGAACATTAATATAAATTTGTGTTCCACTACGCAGTACACTATTAAATCAACATAATGCTTTTGCTTGGAGGTGGTATTAACCAAAAGGCCTCATAACACACCGCCAACACGCCTGGACGCTTTGGTCTATGGACCAGACTGCCCAAACCCTGCTCAGAATCCAGAACCCTGGGCTGCATCTCAGAACACCACACCCACCATAGATAAGCATGTGAGTTTCTGGTTTAAACGAAGGTCACTGCAAGTGGGTACCAAGAATTCAGGTCTTCAGCTCTGGCAGAGACACTCGTCCTTTGACAGCTATGAGCTGTAGGAACACAAACCCAAGTGGTGGTGACCCATCCCTTCGTCTCGTGTCTGTGGACATCACCTCGAGTCTTAAACAAACTGGAGGAATGAAAACGAGCATGACTGGTCAGCCGTTTAACTGAGAGTGCAGAGGTGGAAATCAGTAGCTTCAAAACTCACGTTTGTCAGGGGAAACAGAAAGTGTAAGAAACACTTTTAAAAAGTGCCCAGCAAACCCAGGCCATTCCCACCCCAAAGTGCCCAGCAAACCCCAAGCCATTCCCACCCCAAAGTGTCCAGCAAACCCAGGCCATTCCCACCCCAAAGTGCCCAGCAAACCCAGGCCATTCCCACCCCAAAGTGCCCAGCAAACCCAGGCCATTCCCACCCCAAAGTGCCCAGCAAACCCAGGCCATTCCCACCCCAAAGTGCCCAGCAAACCCAGGCCATTCCCACCCCAAAGTGCCCAGCAAACCCAGGCCATTCCCACCCCAAAGTACCCAGCAAACCCAGGCCATTCCCACCCCACAGCAGGGTGCAGCCAGCAGGCGAGCACGCCGATGGCTGCCCGCACCAGGGGTCATGTGACAGAGACCAGCCCAGGCCCAGGCCCTGCAGAGGGCTGGGCCCTCCAGGGAAGACATCCCCAGCAAACCAGCAGGGTGACGCACCCCGGGGTCAGAGCATTCCTGACAGAAACAGCAGGACTAAATGGCATGTCAAAATAATCCTGCACTGACCCCGGCTGAGGTTTCAGTCTCCTGTCCTAAGACACACACGTGCGCGCGTGTGCACACACACACACCCCTTCATAGAAGCAGGGCGGTGTTCACTGGGCCCTCTACATCCCCGCTGGCCCACGGTTTGTGGGGCACGAGCCCAGGAGGCTGGAGGGGCCCTGGGCTGGGGTGCCTTGACCACATCAGTGGCAGTCTGCAGCCAGGCGTGGGTGCTGCTCACATACCCCACGCATTTCCTCAAATCCTTGGCCTGTTGAGACTCGGCTCACTGGGCAGGGCCTGTGCCCTCTTGGCAGGTCAGGGCGACCTTGTGCCAGCAGACCCTCATTCGAATGTCCTCAGGGCCTACGGAGCTCCACATCCTAAAAACTAAAGCCTCTTCACCTGGGGCTGGGGGATGTGGCAGGGATGGTGAGACTCAGAGCAGGGGGCGTAGGTGCAGGGCTGGGGAGCTGTGGCAGCTGAGGACCCCCAGGCAGCTCACTGCGGAACCAGGAGGCATCTGCAAAGACGCCCACCTGTGAGGGCGATGACTGTGTTTAGAGCCAGGGGTCTTCCTGACACGCCACCCTAGCGTGCTGACTCTACCTCCTGACCCACGGGCACTGTGGCCCGTGTGGCCTTCCTGCTTGCTGCACACTGCTGACAGTCCACCCAGAACAAGCTGCTATAAAGACCCTTTCATCTCCTTTCCCGAGACTGCTCCTGCCTCCCCCGCAGCCAGCAGAGACAGCCATTGTGCCCACAGAGTAAAGGCAGCACCGCTTGCTCCCACACCGAGGAGGGCACAGTGTATTTCCAGAAGGAACCCCAGGCTCTTCCTGCTGGCCAGCGGGGCCCCTGGCGCCCTCCACCATGGCCCGGGGCAGCAGTCTTGGCTGGAGGACAGCCTGCTGTAGGCATGGTGCAGGGACCTCAGGATGTCCCCAAGCTCAGAGCAGCGGGGATGGCAGAGGAAGACAGAGCCCTTGAGACAGGGTCCCAGGACTCTCAACTGAGCTGTGCGAACCCCAGCAGGCCGTGGCCGGCGTGGCCAGGAAGAGACGCCAAGAACCACTAGGTCCTCTAACAGACCCTGGGCGGCAAAGCCAAGCCAGGCTGTTCTGTCTTCTCTTTCTAAGAAATGGGATTTTTGGTCAGCTAGAGATGCTGGCTAATTGAAATCTAGAAAGTGATGTTCCTAGAAGAAAAAGCCTGAATATAAACCCCAAAGAAGCTGTTAAGACTCAGTATGACACTCTAACGTTCCAGCTGAAACCACAGGTCCTAGATAGAAATAACCCAAATCAAGGACTGTCTTTTTAAGTCAGTCATTTAAAAATAATTTCAGTGCCTGGCAAGGTGGCACACATATATAATTCCAGTCCTTGGTAGGCTGGGACAGAAGAATCCCAGGTGCAAGGCCAGCATGTGAGACACTGTTTCAAAATAAAAAAAAATAGAAACAGCTGTGGCTGTAGCTCAGCGGTAGAATGCTCCTGGGTTCAATCCCCAGTGCCACAAACAACATCAAGAACAAATATGCTTAGTGATTTTGATGGGCAATTCTGCTGTTGCCATTATTTAAAAACAACCAGCACGCTTGCAAGTTGGGTGGCAGTTTGCTCGCACACCTGATGGAGGGCCGCAGCGCTGACCTTGCCCTGGAACTGGCCACCGCACAGGTGGCCGGCACTTCCAGAGGATCTGCTGCAGGACACACTGCTGGGGGCCAGCCCCAACATGGGAGGGCCACAGATGCCAGTGGCCGCAGCGCCAGGCTGCTGGCAGGAAGGCCCAGCTCAGGTGGGAAATGTACAAGGCGAGCGGGTGCACACGTCTAAACCTCCTGGGGGGTCTCTGGGAGCTGAAGCAGACAGTCTTTCCACCTGCTCTGGACACAGCTGCATGGGTGCCACATTAAGCCCGAGTTGCTAACACCTACCACTCGCTCTCAGTGACCATCACAGCCACTCTTGCCCCCCAAGTCCCTGCGGTGCCACCGCTGGACACCAGAGCACAGGCCTCTCTCCTGGCCCTGGCCGCACTCCAGCCTAAGCCTGAACAGTGGCCTTGGGCAGGGCTGGAGGCAGCTGGGGGGGTCCCAGAGGGTGAGGACAGGCTTCATGCCTCCTTCCTGCTGACCTACTGCCGTCCTGGGAGTGGGCTGTGCCTGTGATCTGGTGCCGGGCTCACGCCACCCTGCGGCCTGAGCTGGTGGCTGCTGGCTCGGTCCTCCTCCCCCGCCTGACCTGACGTACCATGGGGCATGCGTGGTGAGGCTCTCCAATGTGCTCAAGCTGTCTGGGGAGCGCTCCCCGCGGCAGCTACAGAGCCGGCAGCGCCCTTGCGCCTGCGTTCCCACAGGCCCAGCTGGCAGCCCAGCATGTACCTGTCAGCAACCAGCAACTGGTTTTTGAAAAGGAACACCAGCCTCCAAAACCACATCCATCATCGCCACTGTCGGGAGGCGAGGGCGGCAGGTGTGGCCGGCCGGGCAGCACAGAGACGGGTGCGCCTGGCACCGCTGTCACTTTGCGTCACCACGACCAGCTGAGCACCCAGCTGCCAGTCGCCACCGCGCAAGGCGTAAAACACACCCTCCCAACAGCCCAGCAGGGCTGAGTGTAAGCTGCATTATTAATTAGTGTGATGACGCAGGGTCCTGTTAGACAGCGCAGGATCATCTGTTTAATTTGTGTGTGTTTTAATTATGGCTTAAGCAGAGCAAAGTGTGATCACAGTATCATCTCTTCAGTTCTGCTCTGCAAGCATGTTTGCATGAATTTGCATTTGAAATGCAAGACGCTGCTGGCTCCTGGGGGACCAGCCTCTTCCCTGGCACACACAGAGCCTCTTTCACAGGCAGCCTGGCAGGGCCCATCCCTGTAATCCTCCCTCCACTGCAAGTGGCAAGCAGGTTAGGCTGTGCCACCTCCTGAGGCCGCCCGGGCCCTGCCGACCCAGCAAGGTGAACAGTCCTGGGTTTAACGGCTTTGCTTCACTGTGGCCAGGCTCCAGCTCACTGGCCCTTTGTTTTTGGAGATGAGCTTAATTAACCTTTGACAAATCTTGCCTGCAAGCACAAAAATGTCACCCAGTGAGCAAGGTGCTGGAAGCATGCCAAGGGATGGGCTATGGGGTGGGTCCTGCTTCCTAAAAGCTAGGACCTCACGCCAGCGCGGTGGAGGGGAGTGTGCACCGCACATGGTGGCTGAGGCTTGATGGGTTTATTAGCCCTGGCCACTAATACACACAGAACAACTTAGGCTCTCATTTGCAAGAGGAATGCCATCTCTGCCTCCAGAGGAACTTCTGCGTGGCCCTGGGGCTGGTCCACCAGAACTGCCCCGCAGGCTCCAGGCCTGCATTTCTGGAATGCACTGTCAGACAGAACTGGCACATCCTGGCAATACGAATTCCTGGCATCTTCTTACAACACACAAGGGTCACTGTCTACACCACACCCTTCCCGTTCTTACTCTGGACCTTGGGACTGCCCAGCTTAGAAGACAGTGTCCTCCAGGCCCTGCGCAGTGCGGGGAGGGCTGGAGGGCAGGAGGCTGTCCCTGAGGCCGCTCTGTGGGTGGAGAGAAAGGATGGTGGGCCTGTAGGCGCTGCCCTGGCAGGCTCCTCGCGGGGTGCATGGGGCAGGCTCCCTCCTGTGTACCGTCAAGCTTCCATGAACTCCTGATTCCATGAGGGAAATGGTCCTTTATTTGCCGAACTCTGGCTTTCACTTCACTAACTGGTCCTAAATAAAACTATTCTAAAATAATATTACATATTGCTCACTAGATTTGCTTTACTTACATGGTAAAGTGTGTATGAAATATAATTAAAAATAATTTTTACTTGTCAAATGAACAGTAGCTATCCATAGGGTTTAAAGGACCACAAAAACTCTGTAACGATTAATGTGTGAACCTAAGACACATCTGTTTATTTATTGAGCAAACAATCCAGTTAAAAACTATTGATTTCCTCCTAGTCCTTTGCAAGTGCCAGATTAATAGTGAAGGCAGGGAGCCTGGGCTTCTCGAGGGTGAGGGGCTATACACCAGCTGCAGCGGCCCTAGGGCAGCTGTGACCAGGCAGCGCTGTAGGCCCTCGCTGCCGCTGCACGGGGGGTCCCCAGGGCCGTTCCCGCTCCTCATGTATGCTGTCCACCCTGAGGACAGGATGTCTTCTACGGCTCAGTTACAGCATGCTGGGGCTTCCCTTGCGGCTAAGCAAGCACATCTACAGCCCCCAGAACCGCAGGGGACCAGCAGGAGGGCTCCCAGCAGCACAGCTGCACGGAGCCAAGGCAGTGAGGTCAACGCCCACCTGCAGTGGGCCTCTGGGGGAAGGCCGCCTGTGGCTGCACGCTGGGGCTGGCTTCCTGGTGACACGCCCAGGCCCCACAGCTTCCTCCAACCTTGGTAGCTAGGCTCTGGGCAGAGGCTTGCCAGCCTCTGGGCCCCAGGCACCTGCACAGCCTTTGGGTTCCCCAAGAGTGAGACACTGATGACCGAGCCACACAAACAGTCTGTAGACAGGTGCAGGATTTAAAATGGACTTGTACAGTTCTGACATTTGCAATGACGAAAAAGTAGCTGAAATGTAGTCAGTGAGGAGCCCGAGCAGCCCTGGCTCCCCGGTGGCTTCTCCTGAGCTGGTCTGGAGGCCCAGGGCTGCCTGGGTGACCCCCACAGGACTTGGCGGCACCCCAATCCAACAAAGACCCCTCTCCTGACAGTCTAAGGTGTTTCTTAGGAGTTTTTGCTGTAAATAAATATAAACAATGAAAACAATTTCATGGAAGTTGCCCATGAGGACAACCCTCCTTGCCATGACCGCAGTCCTGTAAAAGTGGAGCTGCACAGGCCGCAAAGAGGAGGCCCACACCTACCTCTACAACAGACTTGGAATCCAGGCGGAAGTTGAAATCACCAAAGACAAAGTAGGAAACCTTCTCGAATCGCTGATCGATGATTCTAGGAGAAGACAAGACGACAGAGGTCACTGAGGGTGGAGACGCACGGCTGGGCCAGCCACGTCTCCCTCACGCCTGTTCTCAACTCTGTCTCCTGCCCTGTTCCTCCTAACCTGGGACTAGGATGGAGGCTAGTCACTCCTGCCAGCTGTCACTCGCCAGCTGGGCTGGGCAACACTGACCAAGCCCAGGGAAGCAGCGTTGGCCAGCAAGGACACCGGCGAGGGGAGGGGAGGAGGGACACAGTCGGGAGTCTGACAGGGTGAGCGACGCAGAGAGGAGCAGGGAGCAGCCCCTCACAGGCCGAGCGCAATGCGGGCCTGCTGCCCGTGCTCCACTCCACCCGGTAGGCCTCAGGACCCCACTGCACGGCCAGGTGCAGCCCAGGATGCCTGTCCAAGCGCACTCCTCCTGGCAGAACGCGGGATTCCATGAGCACAGCCCAGGCCTGTCCAAGCACACTCCTCCCGGCAGGACGCGGGGTCTCCAGGAGCACAGCCCAGGCCTGTCCACCTGCGCCCTCCTCCCGGCAGGACGCGGGGTCTCCAGGAGCACAGCCCAGGCCTGCCCATCCTCCATGAGCACAGCCCAGGCCTGTCCACCTGAGCGCTCCTCCCGGCAGGACACGGGGTCAAACTTGTTTTAGAATACACATCCCACCTGGACAGTTCTGACAGGGATGTATATATGCTCTACGTCAACTAGGTATTGCCCTGCTAGATCTTCATGTGTATTCTAAATCAGTCACACAACGTGTGAGAAGCACACCCTGGCCACAATGATGGGGAGGGCTTCCCTTAGGGTGTTGCCGGAAGCTTCTGTGTGCCCGACAGAGGCAGCAACACAACCAGCAAATTCCTCACTCTTGAAGCAAAGCAGGCGCTCCTTGCTTCTGATCTGAAAGCAAATAAGGACCATTTGCAACGGGCATTTGCTAGTGAACGGAGCCCTGCTCCCCGCTATGGAAGCACAGCCTGCGCGGCCATCTCGGCTCCACCTGCACCTTCCAGAGGACAAGGCCCAGGGGGAGCCACAGACAGGATGCTGCATTTAACAGCGAACTAAATTATGATACAGGGGAACTCGGAGAGCTCACTGAGATTGACTGCAGGGCTTCAACGGCTGCTAGGGAACCCCAGCAAGGCCCACGTGGCCCCCCATTCCTAAGGGCCACTGCAGCCCCAGCGCGTGCCTGCTCATACCCCACAGATGTGCACCGCTGCCCGTGCTGGTGCATCAGCGGAGGCAAGAGCTAGAGCGTGGCTGGGGCTCCGGGCCCTGCACACCTGGAGTGTGGGTCGGCTGGGGTCAGGGAGCGAGGGCGCCACGAGGTGGGGCACAGGAGAGTGGTGACCGATTAATCGTGGACTGGGCTTATCCACCTGCACTCACTGGACTGAGAAACAGTGACAAATCAGCCTTTTCCTGCCTTTCTGGTCTGCAAGGCCCGGGGCCACGCTGTAGTCCGCCTACAGAGCTGAGAGCCAGAGGTGGCTGTGCCAGGCGTGGCCGCTGCCACTGCCTGCTCGGCGGCAGTCCCTCGGCCCTCCTGCGCAGACAAGAAGCTGCCTCATTGGAGGCGGCCTCCTTTCTCCAGACTCCCAGGCCGTCGGCTGCAGCGAGTGGGACGTCCTTCTTAGCATGTAGTGTGTCTTGTGTCTCCCTCGGGTTTTTAGGTCGGCCTGCTCTACTGGTCCCCGCCCTTCTCACTTCCCAAGCCCAGCACAGCCCTGTAACGCACACCAGAGCTTCGCAGTTGGGCCAGGTGCCACTCCTCCACTTCCCCACCTTTGGTGAGCCTTGGCTTCGCATCTTTCCTGGGTAATGACCCTCTCGCTGGTCACCCCATCTGGACACTCACCCCATTTCCCGCTGACTGGCGCCTGCATCTCCCAGGCCACACCGTCTTCGGGAGTGGCCTGCTCCTTTGCAGAACTGCCCATCCTTTAATCCTATGGCAGTTCTTTAAAGAATCTGTAGGCTCCTTTAGTATTCCTCTTGCATATTGTTAAATCTTCTTGTTAGATTCCACAAAAAGTCTTATCTTCCTTTAATTGAAATGTTTTTAAGTGTTAATTTTAAATAGGCTGCATTTTAACAGGTTATTACTAGTAGTGTAGATGGCCAATAACCTCATCTTCTTGTTTATTTATTTATTTTGTGGTACTGCGGATGGAACCCAGGGGCTTTTCTACCTCCGGGCTATACTCCCAGCCTATTTTATACTTTACTTGGAAACAGGGTCTCACTAGGTTGCTGAGAGCCTAAGTAGCTGAGGCTGGCTTTGAACCTGCGCAATCCTCTTGTCTCAGCCTCACCGCACTGGGATGACAAGCATGTGTCGTCATGCCTGGCTATCTTCTTGTTTTAAAATTCAGCATTTCCATAGAGAAGAGTGTCTCAGGAGTGAAGGGGCAGGCTGGATGGCCTGGCCTCTCAGCAAGAGGGTATCCGAAACATCTTTAGAATGTACATTTAAACATCCTTTGGAGTAAAACCGAGCCCCAGAGAACCTGTGTCAGGCCTGTCGAGGTCACGGCCCCATCCAGAACCTGGGCCCCGGCTTCCTAATTTGCAGGCTCTCGGAACCAGGCCAGTCCTGCACACTTACGCCCAAGGAGAAAGAGGCCCAGGCTTCCAGGCCCAGGCTCGCCGGCCAAGGGAGGCAGCCTTCAGAGCCCCAACTCCAGCCACGCTGCGGCTGCGAGTGCAGCCCAGGACCGGAGGTGGCAGAGAAGCTCCCAGGCCGTCTCGCTGTTCTGTGGTATCATTCCCAGCTCCCGCGGCTGGCTCTGCTATCCACAGGACATCGATCATGAGGTTGTGGCTTCTCCCCAGGGGCTCAGATACTGCCACCCAGGGCTCAGCATCCCACCAGGTGTCCAGAGGAGGCAGAGGGACCGCCGTAGACAGCTGTCATTAGAACTAGAACCAGGAGGGCGGCCTGCACGAGAACCACCGCGTGTCAGCCTCACCCCGTCCCGGCTCAGTAGTCTTGTAATCTCAGTAATCCTTGGTCTCCAGAATCTCATTCACACCTCTGGACTCTGGGGCAGACAGTCCCGGCCTGGTGCCAGAGTGGGCTCCTGACCTTTCCCCAGCATCTCCTGCTGTGGGCTCCTCAGAGCAGCTGAGGGTGCCAAGGGCTGGGAAGATGAGCAGGAGGCTGCAGGCAGGCGGCAGCGCCCCCTGGTGAGCCATTTGCACAGTACCCCTGCTGGTGAGAAGGCACTGTATTGGTAACTGCAGCCCAGCCAGTGCTGGGTCTTGAGGACTGTGCAACAGAGGGCAGGCCAGGGTGTGGAGACCCGCTGACCCGGCAGGGCTGCGGTCAGTCCAGTCTGCACTGCAGGTGCCAAAGATATCGGAAATACCCTCCTTGGGCCTCTCCTCTCCCCTTGCTATTTTTTTTTTTTAAGAAAAAAACAGGGATTACTGAGATTATCCCCACCTCTTTTTTTAGGGAAAAAGCAAACCAAAGTTTTTTCTTAGGCTAATACAGGGAGGCCTGGAGAAGCAGCTTCACGTGCCGGGCAGAGGCACTTTGAGTGTCCAGACACCTATGTTGCTCTGGTTACACTTGAACAACACCTGCCGACTGAAGGGCAGAGGAGCACTCACGCCCCCAAGAAAAATCCACTATCCATGGTGGTAAAAATATTTGGATTAACAGATAAAATTTAGAGCCCGGTATGGTGGCGCACATTTGTAATCCCAGCCTTTGGGAGGCTGAGACAGGATTGTGGTTCACAGCTAGCCTCAGCTACTTAGTGAGGCTCTCTGCAACTCAGTGAGACCCTGTTTCAAAATAAAGAATAAAAAAATAGGGCAGGGGGCATAGCTTGGAGGTCAAATGCCCCTGGGTTGCATTCCCAGACCCGCAAAAAATAAAAACCCAGATAAAATTTAGTATGTTTTTCTTTTTATACTGTTACTTCATTTGGTTTTGGGGAATACTAAGGCTAACTTAAACTCTCCCGCATACTTACAGTAATGGCCACACGCACACCTCAGGCCCGCAGCCCCTCTCCCCGCTCACACGAGGATCCGGAAAGATCTGCTGGCAGAGCTGTTAGAGGGTAGACATGAGCTCACGGAGTGAGCCAGACACAATCTTCACTTCAGAAGACTCAAAATCTGTTCCTACAGTGTGCTAAAACTACCCCAAACTCTGCTAGCTCCGGGCATTTCCTGCGGTCAGTGGCCAGTCAGGGAAATTTCTGGACTTGCCGACACCTCTAGACAGGAGGTCCAGGTGAGGCCTCTGCAGGAGGCCACCAGGCAAGAGCAATGCAAAGCCAGCAAGCGCCGAGTGCAGTGAGTCAGGCCCGGGGAAGGCCGCAGGCCACCCTACAGAGTGGTCCATAAGCTACGGGACACCTGGTAACTCCGGGGTAAGTGCTGGGCACATTCCATGAAGCGTCGGGGCAGGGCGCTGTCCAGCTACGACAGCGATACGGGCCAGAGGCACATCCGCAGGTGCTGACTGCAGCAGCACCACCTGCTGGGTTACACAGAAGGGCTCATTCTGCTCTACTCTTTGTTGGACACTGATATACTTCAGGTGGAGGCCGACTCGGTAGGCTCTGGAGAGGCCAGTGCTTGGAGAGGTGGGATGTGGCCTCCTGAGCCCTTCTGCTCCCAGGCCACAAGGGGCTGGGCGGGATGCAGCGACCGCGGGAGGCGGCCCTACAGCCTGTCTGGGTTCCTGTAAGATGCCATTAGAAGCCTAAACTCCATCACACCTCCCTGCCCTGCTCCTTTTGATATAATAGCCTGAGCCAATTAAGAACAACACCCATCTCTGAAGGTGGCCAGCAAGATGAAGGGGCTGTCACCGCTGAGGCAATCGCCTGAGTGCCAGCCGCCGGCCTCGCCGCACTCACTTTTAATTTCAATATGGTGCCATTTGGGCCAGAAAAAAGAAAGAGTTGTTTTAAAATTAATTACCTTGTCAGTAGCTATTATGATTAAAAAGTAGGCCCACATCAATATCGTGTGCCTAATTCAGAAAGAGAATTACAAGAAGAGCCATAAAAATCAATTTTTTAGGCCTGGAAGGAGTATCTTCTGCTTTGACAGTGATTCCAAGACGTGACACCTCTCGGGGGCGGCGGGGTGCTGCCTTCCTCCTGGTCAGGGCCTCGTCTGCCCGCATCTGCAGGACACTTGCTGCAGCCATGCAGCGGGCTTGAGGGGAGTCACAGACAAAGATTCAGAAGCCATATCTCAGCTTTGGTCACCTCACCACGTGGAAATGGACCTGTGTGGGGCTGCCAGTGCCTCAGAGGGTCTGTGTGGTCAGAGGGCATAGGGACGATCCCGCCAGACAACTATTGCTCCTGAGCCCAAGATGCGGAAGAGGCTGGGAGTGGCTGGCCACCCTTCACCAGTCCGTCTCCTCCACGGCTCCATCACACCCAGGAGCTGGTCTTCCTTGCTTTCCTTTTTTACTTTAAGCCAGAAGCCGCAAGGGTAAGGTCTCTGGCACTGGACTTTTAACTGCCTCGACTGTGTTCAATTGAAAATGGACTACAGACACTTTGTTTCTCAGCTGTGGGAGAATCTATGATTGTCAGTCAATTTTAAACAGTAGAAACACTCACAGCACCCAAAATATTTCATAATGATTTAACCACTTAGAAGTTTCTCTTAATCTTACCTAACCTAATTGATCAGTCTGTCCTAAATGTATTTAAGCCATTTTAATAAACTCACCCAACAAGGGAAATGTGATGACCAGCTCGACACTGCTCCTTGCTCAGCCCAGGTGGAGCCGGGCTGGAGCAGGCCCTGCCCTCCTGGGGCTGCTGGCACCACAGAGCCTGAGCCCCGGGCTGCCTGCAGCGGTGGACAACACAGGATGAAGACAGATCCACCAGGAAGGTGAAGGGGGACCCCGAGTCCACGTTGGGTGGGACCTCAGGTGAGATCCAGTGACCACTGGCTGCACACGGGCTGTAGCCCACTCTGGAGCCTCAACGCCCAGAGTTCTCCACCTCAGAACGCCCACAGTTCTCCAGAGGTGGCCTCTGGCTGCTGCCACCTCAGGGCTGTGCACATCCCGACAGCAGGCCAGGTGCCCTCCCATCCTGAGTCCCAGGCGATGCTGACCACAGCACTCATGTGGGTGCCTGGGACATCGGAGGCCAAGACCACGGCACAACACAGAGACTACTGCATGGCAGAACACGACAGAGGCCCCGGGCCCAGGGAAGGCCAGCGGGGTCCTGGTGGGACAGCCGGACTTCATTATCACAGCCTTCTATACTTTCCTGGATGCCCGAATTAGTTTTCAGTAAAATGACAGCATAGTACGAATTTCACCCGTCATCTGATGCAGGGCAGAGTGGACAGCAAGCTCGCCTCAGCAGGACTGCAACTAGCCTCGACGTGACCTGACTGGGGTGTTCCCAGGGTTCCCGGGAGATGCCGGCACCGGCCCTGGGCTTGGGACAAGTAGGAGGCATGGAGTGGGCTGCAGGCTGGGGGCTTCTCAAGTCATTGCAGGACTGTGTGCCAGGCAGGATGAACTCCAGAGACAGAGGTGTCCTGGAGCCGCCGGGTCTCAGGCAGCCCAGGGGCATGCTTAGACCCTGGGACACCTGCAGCCCCTTCCCAGGGCAGTGGGCAGTCAGGAAGGCACGAGAATAGCCCTGCAGCCACTGCGCCAAGCGCTCGGGGTGACCCAGATCCTTAGCCGGGAGCTCGCCTCTGCCTGGAGACGTGCTGGCTTTTCTTTTGCTCGCTGGAGAGTGAGGCTGATTCTGGGAACAGCCTGGAGAGAAACACTGGGGCTGGAGGGCTCTTTGAGCAGGCTGACAGCTGACAGATGACCGTCCGTAAAGCCACAAAGCGGGGCTGGGGGCGGCCGGAGTCGCGTCGCCTCTCCCTGGGAAACTAATTGCTGGGATTGTTTGGAGGGGACATTATTTCTCCGCAGTCATTTCCTCTGAGTGCCCAAAATGAGCATGAAACAGCTCTTTTGACTGGACACAAAAGGTAAATGTCCCAATGTTGATCCAATTAACTTCAGCGCTGGGACAATGGACTGCGCTTGTGAGAAAATAATGGGGGACAGAGGGGCACTTCATGCCCAGACTTCACAGCCGCGGCGTGGAAATGCCCGCTGGATGGGCCCAGCCACGCTTCAGAGGGGACGTCTCACAGCCGGACCCCGGGGAGGACTCCAGCAGGCACAGGGGACAGTGCAGGTCCTGCCAAGCTGCTCCAGGTGCCCTCGAGCCATGGCAGGAGCCACGTGGGCACCTCCTGGAGTGGCCCAGGGGGGTGTGCGAGCCACTGAATGTGCGACGGCCATCACAGGGCCCCCAGGCTCCCCGCTCCCAAGGCACCCCACACCTTTCAGGCCCTCCGAGTGTGCCGGACCTCTCGGCCTGGCCCTCTCCACAGCCAGGGGCTTGCTGTCTGCTTAGGCTTTTATAACAGAAATCCAAAGCAAAAAGTCACAAATTATACACACAAAACTTGACTGTGATGAATCCTGGCTGGGATGTTGCTCAGAAGTGGCAGGCATGAGGCCCTGGGTCCCCCAGCACCACAAGGGAAAGAGAAAAGAAATCTGAGCCACCTAAGGCTGCTTTGATCAAGTCTCCAGTGTGAATTCTTTCCGAGCACAGTGGCCGCCACACGCTGGAGGGAGGCGCAGGTCTTCCTGCCGTGGCTCCTGTGTGACCCGCTGTGCGGCCCCGCGCGTGGTGGCCCCGGGCAGGCGCCCACTCTGCTCAGAGCTGGCCTCTGGACGTCACACCCGACCTCGTTCTGCTTCTTTACTAACCTTTTTATTTGGGGGTAATCTGAGACTTAGAGAAGAGTTGCAGGGTGCCGAGTGCCTCTTCCCCCAATTGTTGGGGTGCACGTTGCCCCCACGGTCTGACGACCCCCACTCCCACAGCTCGGGGGAGACAGTGACTAGCCAGGGCACCCTCACTGCCTCCCGCAGCAGCGGCACCTAGACAAAGCTCGCTGCGGTTCCCAGTGCCGCCTGAATGCTGCGCTGTTGGTGGCCACGTCCGTTCAAAGGGCCAGCGCAGCTTTGTCCTCCCCGATCAGCACGGCAGAATGCAGCCTGCTGGTGGCTGCCAAAAGGTTAGCAGCCCCGATGAAAGGGCGGCCCATTATTCACCGCTCCTACAGAGCATCCTTTGTGCTGGCGGCCCGGCCCTGTGTGGCGGAGGTCCGGATCTGCGGCTGGCTGAGTTCGCCACAGAAGCCATTCATGGGAATGCAACAAGCAGAAAAGTGGCCCCAAGCCCCGAGGCAGTGTGGCAGTGACACACTTTAATGCCATACCACACCGACAACCTGAGCACGGTCACCAAGCCCAATGCACAGCTCCCGGGCGCCCTGGGAGGTCTCAGAAAAGCTTGGTGCGGGAGCAGGAAGAACCGCCCCCGAGGGCTGTGGACATGGCCCTTAAACTGGGCTGCTGTGCAGAGAGGGCGCCCAGCCCCCGGCTGCTGCAGGGGCGCTGGGGAAGGACTGAGGGCCGCCTGTGGCCGAGGCAGCCTCCTTGCTGAGCTTGCGTGACACTGCGCCTGCAGTGCCAGCTTTAGGTTTGGGCTCGGGCAGCGTGAGCAGGTGGCCACAGCAATGGGGCCTCTGTGGCCACACCACGCAGGGCCACGCAGCAGGTGCTCCTGGACAGGCATGAAGGGAGTGTGGGAGCCGGGGAGAACAAGGGGACTAAAGGAGGACCCCAGGGCTGGGCAGGGGCACGTGCAGTGGGTCAGGGGCCTGAGCCCCACACCACCGGCCGGGCCGCATTTCACAAGGTGGGCGGGAACTCAGGCTGGGGACTCAGGCCACCTCTGAGCGGGGAGCCAGCCCTGGGCGGGGAGCCAGCCCTGGCCGGAGGGCAAGGCTGCGCGCTGGAGACAGGCTGGGCTGGCTGGACTGCAAAGGACCAGCGGAGTCCCTGGGCTGGCCTGGCTCTCCCGGGTGGGAAGGCGTGTCCAGAGGTCATGACAGCACAGGCCTGGGGAATGGCAGCACGGGGCTGGGAACCTGACTGTGGTTCCCTGAGCAGGGGCCGTCCAGGAGGGACATGAGGGCAGCAGGTGAGGAGCCCAGGATGGCCGCCTGGCGCGCATGCAGCTGTAGGGAAAGGTGCTGCAGGAGGCCTGGGTTCCCCTCCCCTCCCCTCTTCTCCTCTTCTCTCCTTGGCACACATGCCCTGCCCCGTGCGAGCCGGCGTATGCTCACACTGTGCACGCTATGCTCACGTTGGCCATGAGAGAAGACCTCCCCAGGCAGCTGTTCTGTGACCCCACCTGACTTGAGGGTTTCCCCGGACGCCCCTCAGGCCACAGTTCTTGCTGGGAAGAAAATGTGCCCAGTGCCCAGGTCGCCTTATGTGGGCCAACCCAGCACTCAAGTCTGAGGCGCTGGCTCAGCATGTCATGTGTGGCCCAGGGCTCAGGAGCCCCGCAATAGCCCACTTCAGGTGAACGCCGTTCTTCAGTTGGAAACCTCCTCCAAAGAGTCTCCCAGAGGCCCGGGGAGTACCCCATGCCCAGTCTCTGGGTCCAGCCCTCGGAGGGGCTGGAGCATGCAGGCAGGAGAAACTGCCGCAGTCGGAGCCCAAGCAGAGGCGGGAGGTCCCTGCCCTGATGGTCACCAAGGCCACCTGTACTCCTCCCAGAGAGTAAGGCCTGGCCAGCTGGCCAAAGGACAGAGCCAGGAGGGATGCAGCCCTGTGCAGAACCACCCGAGCTGACCCTTCATGGCTGGGAACTGCCCTGAGAGGGCTGGAGTCCTGGTCATGGCGAAGGCCGGAGCGACTGGGGCGCCTGTTTCTGAAGCACACCCACGGCAGCCCCCTGGCTCTGAGAGTCTTCCCTGCTGGTGCTCATGCCTGACACATCTCTTCACAGCGCTGTTTTCCATCCTTCCCACAGGAAGAGTCAGGAGGGGTGACATGACAGTGTCCAGCCCACCTGGTGAGGGCCTGCTCCAGCTGGTGAACCGGGCTGGGGCTCTCTGGCCTCCATGGCTTGGCATTCCCCAAAGCCACTGGAAACAGGAACATGACCCAGGAAGCGGCCTCCCAGAATGGACCCCGCCGTGCTCCGGAGTAGCAGGACAGGGCAGCACCTACCTGTCGAGCACGTAGCCCAGGGCCTTGTGCCGGATGCCTGAGTACACCGAGGGGCTTGTTTCCCAGGCCACCAAGTTGGACGCGTCGTGGAAAAGATGGATGTTCACCAAGTCGAAGGCACTGTAACCGAGGAAAGGGAGCAGGTGAGCGAGGCCGCACCCTGGGCCTCCCTGCACCCTAGGGACACGGGCACCGGCTCTCTCCCTGGCATAGGAGCCACCTGCACCCTGGGAACCTGCCAGCCGCCCGCCTGTCCTCGGCTGCTGTGGGCTAACCCAGAGTGCCACCTCCCCTGAGGCCAGAGGACACGAGAAGGCCTCACAAATGCAGGCAGCCTGGGCAGTAAAACCTGACTGCTCTTCTTCAGAGAGAAGGACGGTAGAATTACAAAACCCATCACAGCTACTGGCTAAACAGAGAGGAGGACGTGCCTCTGACCTCAGCTCCCGAGGCCACCTGATACACCACTGTCAGGGTCTCCTGAACACGGGGTGGGGGCGCTGAGGCAGACGGGTGGACCACCCTTACACCCCGCCAAAAGCTCTCGAGCACACAGCTCGAGGGAGCCCTGCAGCAGCCCCACGGACGGCTGCCATGGACTTGGGAGGCTGGACTCTGGCCTGGGCTGGCCTTACCCATACACCAGAGTCTTCGGCCTCCACACCGGCCTGATCATATCCACGTCACCAGGCGAGGCCCTGGCACTGACCTCGGGGCTCGCTGCCATGCTGAGTCCTCCCCTCTCCTCAGTGATTACCATGAAGGGAGATGGCAGGTCTGCGCCTCCCTCCAGCCTGTGGTCACTGGCCCCTGGGCCCGACCACCCTGCCCCTGCCTCTGGAGGTCCAGGCCCAGGGTGCCTCTCCACACTGTCCTAGGGCTGGGCCCTGGGACCAAGGGCACAGGGCAGCAGGGTGGATGAGGTCACAGGACTGTGGTCCTCACCCCCCTCTGCACTCTGTTCTGGGCTGCATGAGGAGGGGTGCCCACCATGGCCTGGGGTCAACTCTCCAGAGCTGGGCGGTCAGGGGCCAGCAGCCCCCTCGTGACATGGCCAAACCCCAGAGGGGCCTTTGAGGCCAGAGCCCAGGCAGTCACGCTGCTCAGGCTGAGAGCGAGGGTGGTCTGTGCCACAGCAGCAGGTCTACAGGCAGAAAACCCTGGAAGGAGAGTAAAATGAAGCCCCAGGCAAACACGCCATGGGGCAGGAGGGAAGCCGGGGGAGAAGCCAGGGAGAAGCCAGGAGGAAGCCAGGGAAAAGTCAGGGGCGGAAGTCAGGGGAGAAGCCGGGAGAGGGGGGGGGAGCCAGGAGGGAAGCCAGGGGAGAAGCCGGGGAAGCAGCCAGGGGGAAGCCAGGGGGGAAGCTAGGGATAAGCCAGGGAGAAGCCAGGGGGGAAGCCAGGAAGAAGCCAGGGGGGAAGCCAGGGGGGAAGCCGGGGGAAGCCAGGGAGAAGCCGGGGGGGGTGTGTAGCCAGGGGGGAAGCCGGGGTGGGGGGCCAGGGGGAAGCCAGGGGAGAAGCCAGGGGGGAAGCTAGGGGGGAAGACAGGGGAGAAGCTGGGGGGGGTGCCCAGGAGGGAAGCCAGGGGGAAGCCATGGGGGAAGCAAGGGGAGAAGCCGGGGGGGAAGCCAGGAGGAAGCCAGGGGGGAAGCTAGGGAGAAGCCAGGGAAAGCCAGGGGAGAAGCCAAGGAAGAATCCAGGAGGAAGCCAGGGGGGAAGCCAGGGAGAAGCCAGGGAGAAGCCAGGGAGAAGCCAGGGGGGAAGCCAGGGGAGAAGCCAGGGGGGGAAGCCAGGGGAGAAGCCAGAGGGGAAGCCAGGAGGAAGCCAGGGGGGAAGCCAGGGGAGAAGCCAGGGGGGAAGCCAGGGGGGAAGCCAGGGGAGAAGCCAGAGGGGAAGCCAGGGAAAGCCAGGGGAGAAGCCAGGGGGGAAGCCAAGGAAGAATCCAGGGGGAAGCCAGGGGAGAAGCCAGGGGGGAAGCCAGGAGGAAGCCAGGGGGGAAGCCAGGGAGAAGCCAGGGGAGAAGCCAGGGAAAGCCAGGGGAGAAGCCAGGGGGGAAGCCAAGGAAGAATCCAGGGGGAAGCCAGGGGAGAAGCCAGGGGGGAAGCCAGGAGGAAGCCAGGGGGGAAGCCAGGGAGAAGCCAGGGGAGAAGCCAGGGAAAGCCAGGGGAGAAGCCAGGGGGGAAGCCAAGGAAGAATCCAGGGGGAAGCCAGGGGGGAAGCCAGGGGGGAAGCCAGGAGGAAGCCAGGGGGGAAGCCAGGGAGAAGCCAGGGGGGAAGCCAGGGAAAGCCAGGGGAGAAGCCAGGGGGGAAGCCAGGGAAAGCCAGGGGAGAAGCCAGGGGGGAAGCCAGGGAGAAGCCAGGGAAAGCCAGGGGAGAAGCCAGGGGGGAAGCCAGGGGGGAAGCCAGGGGGGAAGCCAAGGAAGAATCCAGGGGGGAAGCCAGGGGGGAAGCCAGGGGAGAAGCCAGGGGGGAGGCCAGGAGAAGGCCACAGTAGGAACCAGGAAGAGCCCTGCTGTGCCTTCTCAGCTAGAGGAGCCAGGTGCTGCCCTTGGACGGAGTGCCCACAGGAAGGCCAGCCTTGGACAGCCCAGTGGAGATGGGGCTGCCAACTCCTCCACCCTGGCAGCCAGGCCACAGTGCACACAGGCTCCCTGCTAGCTCGCCAAGTGGCGACTCTGCACATGGGCTCACGCTCAGGTTTGGGAGAATTGAGACCTTCGGCTAAGTCCCCATTTGTGCCAAGCGCCTGGACTTAGGAAGGAGTGACAGCTCCGTGTCACATGCCGTCGCCTGGGACCAACATGCGGGGTCCCCATTCACGATGGCGAGGCCTCGGGAGAGACGCCTGCCACCACACTGGCACAGGATGCACACAGGGGCCAGAGACGCCGCAGCAGAGCCCGCCGCAGCGCCACCTACCAGTCAGCGATGCACCACCTCGTCCGGATGAAGCCTTTCCTTGACCATTTGCACTGCAAAGCAAAGGCCAACAGTGAGCTCGAGCCAGGGAAGGCCAGGTCCCTCGCCAGGACTCCGCCACGAGGAGCCGGGAGCCAGGGAGCCCACGCTGCCCCAGCCCTCCCCAGCACGCCCGCCCAGCAGCGCCACCTCGTGGTCTCTGCACGGCCCGGGAGCAGAGCAAGGCTGTCCCAGGCAGCCTTTGCCAGGCTTGAACGCGGTCCTCACACTCGCCAGGCAGCAGAGCTGAGAGGCGGGGCTTCTGAGCGGTGGCTAAGTCACCAGGGCTCTCCTCTCCAGAACTCTTGCTGCACTTATAAAAGGCCTTGTGAAGGGAGTCTTGGCCCCCTGCCCCTCACCATGTGGGGACGAAGCCTCGCCAGACACCACGCCTGCAAGGGCCTGGGTCTTGACTTGCAGGGCCGAGAACCTTAGAAGAAAGTCCCTACTGTTTACACGCCAGCAGGCCGGGTGTTCCGTATGTGAGGCTGGCGAGGAGGCGGAGCGCAGAGAACCCAGCAGAGGCGAGAAAAGTGGCCCTAACCGCCCCGGCCCCGGCCCAGAAGCCTACCTGCCAAGACCGCCCATGGGGAAAGCCGCGACTGTGTAGCTACCCCTCCCTCTAACGCCACCGATTCCCCTCGTGGTCCAGGAGGGGGAAGGCCGTGCAGAGGCGCGGGAGTGGCCCTGGTAAGGCAGAGGGGCAGGCCCCCGCAGTCCGCCCCAGCGGCGCTGACCAGCTTGGGTTTGTGCTCATGGGGAGCCAAGGTGGCCGCAACAGCCTGGCTGTCCAGCGGGAGGTTCTGGCTGGGCTGCCGAGCACTAGCAGTGCGTAATGGAACGCTGAGCCCTGCGATCCTCTTGTCTGGGCCTCCCAAGTACTGGGATCGCAAGTGTGCACCACCACGCTAGGCTAAACTCCTCGTCTTGATTTCAGTGACAGGAGCCCAGCTCGTGGGAACCAAGTGAAGAGTCGCCGGGCGGCGGAAACCACCTCTCCCCAGCCAGCCCTGCTGCGGGGTGGGGCCTGAAGCAGTCAGCCTGGGGGCGGAGGGGAGGGTGAATCTGGAAGGCAGAGGACAAGGGCGAGCACTGCGCCGCCTTTACGGTGCAAGGCCACCCCCTGCAAGGTGACCATGCGTTCATCGCTGAACACGCTCCCTGGGTCAAAGGCAGTCCAGAGAAATGGGCTCCAGGCAGCTTTGCGCTTGACTGTACTTCCTTAGGCTGTCCCTATTCTTCACGCTTCTTGGACAAGGGCTATCCAGCTCACGGTGCCGCTTCCCCCTCACCCCAGACAGCGGCGTGGTGCCTGATCCCAGCGCTCTGCTCAAAGCCCTCGCGGCCGCTGCATGGCCCTCTGCTCACAGCACTCAGCGCTGCCGGCTTCCCGCTGCACTCAGCCCCAGCGGCACGCGCAGCCCTGCCTGTTCTCCACCCCGCCCAGGTGCCCGTGCTGGGCTTCAGGGCCAGGGGCTCTTCTGCCTGCCCCTGGCTCCCACCCACACGCACAAGCCGACTCTGTGCTGGAGACTCCAGGCAGCGGCAGTGGTCGCGGGCTGCTGCAGCAGCCTGCCTGCCCGCCCCGCCCTCTGGCACCCTGCGCTGGCAAGCTGGTCCACAGCCCTGGGGCAGCGTGTTCTACAGAGAAGAGCGGCTGTCCCCGGGCCACCACCCGCTGGCTCAGAGAAGGCCTGTCCAGGGAAGCAGCCAGGCCAGGCTGGACGTGGCCTCCTACACTCCCTCCGCCAGGCATGCTGGGACCCAGACCAAATATGGTCCTGCTTCTACCCAGAACTTAATATGGCGTCAACGGCTGCACTTTCACTACAAACAGCAGGCACTTGTACATTTTTGGACTAAAATTTAATTCTCATTCTCCTCAGTTTTTTTTTTCTTCTTTTGTGTGTGTGTGTGTGTGTGTGTGTGCGCGCGTGTGTGTGTAGCTATTCTACCTTGAGCTACGCCGCCAGCCCTATTTTTTTTTAATTCTTTATTTTGAAACAGGGTCTCACTAAGTTGCAGGGGCCTCACTAGCTGAGGCTGGCCTCAAACCTGTGATCCTCCTGCCTTAGCCTCCCAAGCTCTGGGATCACGTGTGTGCCACCACGCCCGGCTGAGCTTTCAATATTGTATAAGTTATGGTGTGTGTGTGTGTGCATGTGTGTGTCTGTATCTTGGATCTATGTACATGTGAAAATATCTTGTTTTAGGTCTTTAACTTTCCTTAATATCAAAGCATTATTTTGAATATTATTAGACTAACAAAGCAGGAGATGCGTTATTTTTGTATGATATAGACTGGTAGTAACAGCAATTATAGGATTTTAATACAATTCAAATTTTTTAACTAAATTGCAGGTTAATATCAGAAAATTCAACAGTGTAATACTGTTATACCAGAGTATTTTGATAAAATATTTGTAGAAAACATGTTCCTTGAGATACGCTCATCATTGTAATAATGAATGTGTTCAGACTGCATTTTTGACAGGTTTCCAGTACAGCCACAGCCCACGACATCCTGCCACGCTCCCAGCCTGGGCTGAGGTTTGCCACAAGCCGGGGGTCTGGGCTGGACGGAATGCTGCTCCCTCCCAGCCTGTGACAGTCGGCCCGCAGCGTCCCAGGGACCTGGCAGGACGGTGTTCCCTCACCTCACCAAGGAGGAGCCAAGGGCCTGCAGACCCTCACCCACCCTGGACCACCAGCCCCGAGACACAGGAGCAGACCTAGAGCTCACACCCCTCGTTCCTGGTCCAGTCCCTCTTTCCAACCAGGGGCTTCCCGCCCCTCTTCTGGCCCAGCCTGAGAACTCAGGAATGCACACCCCAACATGTGTGCGTGTGTATATACAAATGCATGTGTGCCCAAAAGTACACACACCCCAAGTCATCAACGGTGCAGGTACCCTTTTGAAGGAGGCCCCAGAGTGACATCCAGAGTACCCCCAACAAATACGCACTCACAAACACACGCAGATGCACACACAGGCCTGTGCTCAGGGCGCACGGCTGGGAGCAGAGGGCAGAAGCCCAGCCCTGCTGCAGGCCCAGATGCTCTGGACCCCAGGGGCCCCGCAAGTCCCCAGACGCAGGTGCTGTTGCTTGAGCTGCTGCAAAGGAGACCATGTGCATGAGTGGGCCGGGGCTCTTCCCTTCCAATCATGCTCTAGAACTTCCTGCCCACTGACCATCTTCTGAAGCCTCTGGTCATAAACTCCTCAGACCAGAAGGGGTGGCGGCAGCCTCGTGCTCCTGGGGTGGCTGCTCCCTGGCTCTGCGTGGCCTCTGCCCTAGAGAGGCCAGTGCTGTGTGGAAGGGAAGCCACACCACACCTGGTGGGAGAAGCTCTCACTCACCCAGCACGGCACCTGCTCAGTACTGTTAGCAGGTTCCCCGAGTGGATGGGCAACGAACGCAGGCAGTCTCATCTACTAAGAGATAACATAAATCGCTGCGGAGGAGAGAGGGCTGTGGGGAGGTGATGGCACGCGGCCCTGTGTGGACGGCCTGCTCGGAGCATTAGTGGATTAATCCATCTCTCACCGGCGCATGCAGCGGGGCCTATGATCTATGGTAGCAACCAATTTCTCACTACGGGCGAGGGGAAAAAATGACTCGCCCGATCGACTACACAAATCTGCTTTTTAAAAATGGCCTCACATTATCTGGAGTGTTGCTCCCAGAGGCGTCATTTGAAATTCATACTGAGCCAAAAGCACCCATAAATCAACAGGGAAAGTTTTGTTAGTTTTAGATGCAGTGGGCTGTAATTATTTGGAATTGCATTACGCCTCCATCAGGGTAATTACATTTAGATTATCCTTAAGTGATGGTAATAAAAGAAAGAGAAATCAGTCTTAAACTAATTCCCTCCCCCAAAATGTGCTCGAGCACAGCGAGGCCTGGCAGAGGGTGTGCGGGAGGCAGCCCAGGCAGGCTGCAGGGCTGTTCCCCGCCACGCTCCGGCACAGCAAGCCCTGGGATCTGCCCTCTGCAGCGCGACTCGTTTTGTGAAATTCTGCACGTTAAAAAGTACCACCCAGCTGGGCGTGGTGGCGCACGCCTGTAATCCCTGCGCTTGGGAGGCGGAGACAGGAGGATCACACAGGTTCGAAGCCAGCCGCGCTGGCTTAAGAGACCCTGTTTCCAAATAAAGATATAAAAATAGGTCTGGGAGTATAGCCCAGAGGTAGAAGGGCTTCCAGGAACCTCAGTACCACCACCAAAAAAAAAAAAAAAAAAAAGGACCACCCTGCTGGCAGAATGTTAGAACTTGTGGATTTTAACATGACCGTTCCCTTCTATAATTACCAGGGTTAATGGAACCATGAATCCACTTGCCTACAGAAGGGACCAAGACAACTCCCCATGCAGCGGCCCTGGGAAGGCCAAGGCCTCCACGGGCCCAGGCACCAGCCACCACAGGGTCTGCCCATCAGCTGACAAGGATGCGAGTCTGGGGCTCCCTGAAGACTCTCTTCCTTCCTGTGAGAAGACACCAGCAGGTGGTCACAAAGGCCAACACAACCCTGGCCCTCTGGCGATGCAGCCACAGGCATGATGAGGGGCACTGAGTGTGAGGTGAGCACACAGCAGCAGAGCCGTGTGTGCCGACGGAATGGGGACCTCATGCTCCTGCCAGCTCGCGCACGTGGACGGGGTGGGAGCACACGGGGTGCCACTGGTGAGGGCTAAGCACACAGCACACAGTGCACGGTGTGGCTCTGCGGGATCTCGCAGGCACGTGTGCAAGGCTGGGGGCAGAGGGCAGGTGCCATCCCCAGGAGGAGAGTGTTCCTGAGCCCGTGCCCAGCAGCTCGGAGCCTTGACGGTCGGGGGGACCCTCTGGGATCTGCCGACCTCTTCTCAAAACCTTGAGACAGTTTAAAGTAGTATTTGAAGGAGAAAGTTGCAGAGACAGTCCTGGATTGCGGGGGTAGGGGGCGGCTCAAATGGCCTGCAGCTCATATCCAGACACCTCCACCGCCTGCTCCCTGAAGGGCGTGGCAGCAGCTCAGAGCAGGACTCTGCTTTCCTCACCCCACCTCCCAGCACGGCCCCTTGGGTCTGCTCCAGGCACTCGGAGGAGAGCCCTGGTCAGTGCCTCCGGTGTGCAAGGGCCACTCCAGGTGGACAGAGGCCTGAGTCAGCTCTAAGCCAGCCCAACAGCAGCTTCTCGGCCCAAGCCTGCTGAGGTCCCCGCCAGGCCACCCAAAGAATGTCACCACACGCAGGAGAGGCCTCGTGACACACAGGTGTGGCTGTACCTGGAGGGCTCCTGCCAGTCCTGGAGCCTCAGGACACGTTGCAGGGGGCGAGGTAGCAGGCTGGGGGGCAGGCCAGGCCGCTAGGCCAGGAGGCCGGCGGCTGACACTGCGTCCTTGGCCTGGGAGGATGGATGAGGGAGCTGAGCCCCAGGGTGACATGAGCACCCATCCTTCATGGAGGCCCCTTCGCTCGAGGAGCAGCCATAAAACAAGTTAATAAAGCCGTGGCCTTGCTGGGAATCAGCTCTGCAGGCAGGCGGGCGGGTGGGCTGCCGCACTGCAGCCCCTGAAGGCACAGGTGAGGCGCATTCGAGTGGTGGTCCTGCACAGCGTCCAGGAGCCCAGCCACAGCTGGCGTCAGAAGGCGCCGGCGCTCAGCTCCACCTCAGCACCCTACGTGCTTCCGTGAAGGTGTCCCCAACCCCACTGGATTTAACAGGACGGAAGGGCAGGGAAACAGAGCCAACATGTGAAGCACACGGTTCGGTGGCTCTGAAGATGCTGCTGTGAGTCTTGCTAAAAAACAGCACCCAAACCAGAGGGTGCGGTCTAAGGCCTCACCAAGAGCACAGCGCGCCCGAGGGTGCGGTCTAAGGCCTCACCAAGAGCACAGCGCGCCCGAGGGTGCGGTCTAAGGCCTCACCAAGAGCACAGCGCGCCCGAGGGTGTGGTCTAAGGCCTCACCAAGAGCACAGTGCGCCCGAGGGTGCGGTCTAAGGCATCACCAAGAGCACAGGGCGCCCGAGGGTGCAGTCTAAGGCCTCACCAAGAGTACACAGCACCCAAACCAGAGGGTGCGGTCTAACAGTCTAACGGTCTAAGGGCCTTACCTAGAGCACAGGATTCCGGAGGGTGCGGTCTAAGGGCCTCACCAAGAGCACAAGGTACTAAAGGAACGCACCACAACCCAAAGGCGGCCCCGGCATTTACGATGCGCTGCGTCTGGGGGCAGGGGTGGCACTGTAAACAACGTCCGGACTTCTCGATTCCTAAGCGCTCTGGGTGAGGCGGGCGTGGTGTGGGCACATCCTCCAGCTCCACGCTGGCTCCACGCTGGCTGCCCCCGGGCAGCGGGCAAGGCCCAAGGCCAAGACATGGTGCTGGGCGGAGAAGAGGCACACCACGCACACAACAGCCAGGCTGGGGCTCGGGGCCTCCTAGCCCCCTGGTCCCATCACCAAGCGGCCCTGTACCCCAGGTTGTGGGATCCAGGCCCACCAGGAGCGGAGCGGGCGACATTGGCCTGTGTCTCTGGGATGGTCCTTTGGTCTGGAAACGGTGACTGCAGAATACACCCACTAACTGACGCTGGGCGCTTAGGTTCCCACCGCCCTCATCTAGGATGAGCAGGTCGGAACCTTCCCAAGGAGCACACGGAGCAGGAGCAGCGCCCAGCCTGCGGTCGCCGGCTATGGGGTTGACAGTTCATACCTAAATGTCACTGGCGCCGCGCGTTCTGAAGCACTGCAGCGGGGCGCCCTGCTCACATACCTCGGGGAAGTAGTCCTGCGGGAACTTCTCCTTCTCCAGCATGGGGGTGCTCTCCAGGGTGTCGGAGTAGATCTCCTTGCCAGTGACTTTCCTATACTTCTTAGCTGGAAAAGACCAGAGGAGGATGTAAACAACTGCATCGCTGCACCCCACCCAGCCAGCCAGCCAGGGGCAGCTGGGCTGTGCCCACCACGCTGCCCCAGCCAGCCAGCCATGGGTGGCTGCGCTGTGCCCACCATGCTGCCCCAGCCAGCCAGCCACGGGCGGCTGCGCTGTGCCCACCACGCTGCCCCAGCCAGGCAGCCATGGGCAGCTGTGCTGTGCCCACCACGCTGCCCCAGCCAGGCAGTCAAGGCAGCTGGGCTGTGCTCACCATGCTGCCCCATCCAGGCAGCCACAGGCTACTGGGCTGTGCCCCACCACGCTACCCCACCCAGCCAGCAATGGGCTGCCGCACTGTGCCACCACACTGCCCCAGCCAGCCAGCCACGGGTGGCTGCACTATGCCCACCACACTGCCCCAGCCAGCCAGCCACGGGCGGCTGCACTGTACCACCACACTGCCCCAGCCAGGCAGCCACGGGCGGCTGCGCTGTGCCCACCACGCTGCCCCATCCAACCAGCCACGGACGGCTAGGCTGTGCCCACCATGCTGCCCGAACCAGCTAGTCACGGGCAGCTGTGCTGTGTCCACCACGCTGCTCCAGCCAGCCAGCCACGGGCTGCTGCGCTGTGCCCAACACGCTACCCCATCCAGGCAGTCAAGGCGGCTGGGCTGTGCCCACCAAGCTGCCCCATCCAGCCAGCCACGGGCTGCTGGGCTGTGCCCACCACATTGCCCCATCCAGGCAGCCACGGGCAGCTGGGCTGTGCCCCACCATGCTGCCCCATCCAGCCAGTCACAGGTTGCTGAGCTGTGCCCACCACATTGCCCCATCCAGGCAGCCACAGGCTACTGGGCTGTGCCCCACCACGCTGCCCCATCCAGGCAGACAAGGCGGCTGGGCTGTGCCCCACCACGCTGCCCCATCCAGGCAGTCAAGGCGGCTGGGCTGTGCCCACCACGCTGCCCCATCCAGCCAGCCACGGGCGGCTGCGCTGTGCCCACCATGCTGCCCCAGAGCAGGTGGTCCCAGCGGGGAGCGGGCGACGCTGAGCGGCTGCCCTGGGAAGGCCTGTGGCTCGTAAATTCCTGTTCCATGACCTGGAATCTGACACTCCACTTCATTATCCCCTAAGAGCTCCCAGCCTGCAGATTTACAGGGGCTAATTGGCACCCTCTTTTAAAGCTGTGAATATATTGAAGAGGGCTGTGGAATTACCATTCACTCAGACCTTCACGTGAATTTATTTAATAACATCGATTTCCTCCCCGCAAACAGCCCACATCACTCATAATCTAGGGAGTTTTTATGTAAGATGGAGGGAAGGACCAGGGCGGCACTTCTCACCCTGTCCTGTCTCCCTGGAGACACAGGTGGACACTTCTCACCCTGTCCTGCACTGCCTGGGTCTCCCTGGAGACACAGGTGGGCACTTCTCACCCTGTCCTGCACTGCCCAGGTCTCCCTGGAGTCCCAGGGTGGGCACTTCTCACCCTGTCCTGCACTGCCCGGGTCTCCCTGGAGTCCCAGGGTGGGCACTTCTCACCCTGTCCTGCACTGCCCGGGTCTCCCTGGAGTCCCAGGGTGGGCACTTCTCACCCTGTCCTGCACTGCCCGGGTCTCCCTGGAGACACAGGTGGACACTTCTCACCCTGTCCTGCACTGCCTGGGTCTCCCTGGAGTCCCAGGGCGGGCACTTCTCACCCTGTCCTGCACTGCCCAGGTCTCCCTGGAGTCCCAGGGGATGTGGCCCAAGCCCTGCTGGGCTGACAGAGCCCATGGACAGGATGGTCTGCGCTTCTCCTGCCCAGGCCAGGACATTCCCAACTCGAGGTGTGTGACACCCGTCCCTCATATGGGTTCAGTGGAGAGTCTGAGGTAGAGGGGTGTGGGGCAAGGCCAGGTATGGTGAGGAGCACAGGCGCACCCGGTCCACAAGATGCCCGGAGGGCCTTGGACCTGTCCCTCCAGCTGCAGGTCCCGCACCCCCTCAGGACCTGGGCCAAGAGCAGCTGCTCTCAGATGAAGTTCCAGGGTGTGTCGAGCAGAAATGAGGGACCAGCTTTGGGACGAGTGTCGAGGGGACACTTTGATGGAGGCTTATAGGGTCTTCACGTCCCACAGCAGCTGATGTCGGGAGCACCGTCCACCGACGGCTGGGGTGGGCCAGCAGGAGGTGGAGAGGGGACTTGGCGCCCTGGGCTCATGTGGCTCCGAGCGTGGACCCCAGGCAAAAAAAAAAAAAAAAAAAAAAAAAAAAAAAAAAGTGCAGGTCTCGAGGAGAGAGCTGAGGCCCAGTGTGTCCTGCCCAGGTCTGGTCAGCTCAGCCAGGGAAGAGGCTCAGCAAGAGGCCAGAGCCCCACTGCCTAGAGCGCTAAGGAGACACACAGCGACGATGGTGATGCCCGCGTGGCCACTGGTTCCTGGAGGCCTGCGAGCTGGCTGGCACACCTGCACCTGCGGTGGAGTGTCCGCCCTGAGTGCGCTCAGCACGGCCTCAGGCGATGCTGGCGGCCTGGCGCTGCGCTGGGGGCAGACGTGGTTTAGTTGGCTTTTGTGTCACTGTGAGCAGCGCACCTGACGAGCAGAGCATTAAAGAAGGAGGTCTGTGTGGCTCCCACTTCCGAGGTTTCGGAGGCCAGACCATGGTTGGCTGGACCATGGCGGCAGGGCCTTGGGGCACGGTGGGAGAGGGAAACGGTGTTCCGCTCAGGACAGGGGGAGCAGAGGGGCATTCTTAGCCTTCTTCCAACACAGGTCGGCACCCCTGCCTGCTCTGCCCGACCAGCTGCTCTCATGATTTTCCCTTCCATCTTTGCTGTTCTACAGCTTGAGTGCGTGGGATAGACGCATGGCATTCGTCCTGCTCGCTGGCCTGCCCTTGGCTCGGCTGTTATCTGGAGAGGCTCTCGGGCATTGCTGCGTGGAGCACCCCCGGCATTCGCACTGAGCAGGCTGCGCCCGACGTTCTCTTTTCCAGGTTCCCTCTGCCTCTTTGGTGGGCGTCTCAGCTCAGTACTGGCTCCTCTCGCACGCTGCGCCTCTCTGAGTTAGAGCCCTGAGCATGACCGCCATGCTGCAATGTACCAGCCTCATCACTGCAGGGCCTGCCGTTGCCGAACCTGGGTCGGAGGCTTGGTGTGTCTGTCTCTTCAGTCTGGGTTTTACCTGTTAGCAGGCCTCGTACTTTTTTGTTGAAATCAGAACATGAGTCACTGGGTAGCGACCCGGAGGTAGACACACCTTGACCTGAGTTCCTCCAGCGGGGGCCAGGCCTTGGCCACTGTCTGCAGGTTGGGGGTGCCAGATACTAAGTTGCCCCCACTGCCCTTGATCCCATCCCCTCTGCCTGTGGACTGCCCACACGACGCCTATCAGGAGGGCCTTTCACTGGGAGACTTCGTGGTGGCAATGCAGAGCGGGTGTGGCGTCTCCAGCAAGCCTGTGGCCTTGGCTGGAACCTCACAGGTACCTCCAGGTGTGGACAGCCAAGGGGCTGCTCTGGGAGGCTCCCTTCACAGAGAAGACCCTGCAGGCTGCCCTGCAGCACTCTTGCAGGCAGACAGGCGAAGAGGAAGGACATAGCTTGGCCTTGGACACATGGGAGCTCCTGGAGGGAGGCCCCCAGACACACGGGTTAGTCCAGGCCCAGTGGCCAGCACTCGTCAATTTCCGCCAAATGCCGATGCAGGGCAGCTCCTGCTCCAAGCACGCTGTGGGCCTGTGCCCGCCTGTCTGCTCCGGCGAGCTCGTCCTGGTGGGGCTGGGCTCCTGCTCCAAGCACGCTGTGGGCCTGTGCCTGCCTGTCGCTCCGGCGAGCTCGTCCTGGTGGGGCTGGGCTCCTGCTCCAAGCACGCTGTGGGCCTGTGCCCGCCTGTCGCTCCGGCGAGCTCGTCCTGGTGGGGCTGGGCTCCTGCTCCAAGCACGCTGTGGGCCTGTGCCCGCCTGTCGCTCCGGCGAGCTCGTCCTGGTGGGGCTGGGCTCCTGCTCCAAGCACGCTGTGGGCCTGTGCCCGCCTGTCGCTCCGGCGAGCTCGTCCTGGTGGGGCTGGGCTCCTGCTCCAAGCACGCTGTGGGCCTGTGCCCGCCTGTCGCTCCGGCGAGCTCGTCCTGGTGGGGCTGAGCGGCTTGCTTCCTTTCTTCTTGTGAGAACAGGCACCATCCCTTCCCAACTCGTCACACAGTGGACCCTGCGCCTTTCATCTGTCTTCCAGTACGCCACAAATCTCTGACAAGGTTGCTGCTTTTTAATTCTCTTTTAAAGTTTATTTGAACTTTTCCCAAAGCCAGGGTCACTCAGTTCAGCCCGAAGCCTGAGACCCGCGGCCGCTCGCCTGCGCAGACTCTGGGCTGGCCCGATCAGCTCCCCGAGACAAGGTGCTGAGGCCACGCCCACTGCCAGCCCACCCGCCTCTGCCGTCCTGACCATGTGGAAGCCCTGGGAAAGGTCCGGCGGTGGCTACACCTACATCAACCCACCGTTCTAAGCGCACTTAGGCTGGCCAGCTGGGCTGACCTCACTTACTAATAAAACAAGGTGCCTCCACACACAACTTTCTCAGCAGCTGATCCTGCCCTGCTCCGGCTTCACCAGAGCACGCTGCGTCTGGACATCTGTGGCTGCTGTACGGGTCTAGCCCAGGCCATCTCATACTGACCTCATACTGCTCCTGTGTGTGTGTGTGTGTGTGTGTGTGTGTGTGTGTGTGTGTGTGTGTGGTGCTAGGGGTCAAACCCTGGGGCAGTCTACCTCCGAGCTAAATTCCCAACCCTTTTTAGTTTTTACTTTGAAATAAGGTCAATGCTCCTTGGTTGCAATACCCAGTTCTGGGATTAAAGCACCTAAAAGCCCACGGGAGGTAAGCCACTACCCTACTGCCAAGGCCCCACCTTCCATGGCAAGGTGGCCCCCGCCAAGCACACGAAAAAGGTTGCTCCTCACCTCCCAGGGGAGAGCAAAAAAAAGGAATCTACAACAGCGGGTGTGTTTAGCTGCCTTCCACAGTTATTACAAGCTTGAGACATGGCAGGCTGATGTGCGCTTGCTCAGGCCTGTGCAGAGTCCAGGAGGCCCGTGTGCAACAGGAGGAGCATGTGTCACGTGGACCGCACGCATGCAAGCATGCCACAGAGCCCGCTGGAGCCCGCCTGCCCGGGTTGTGCCACGTGGCAGGTCCTAGCCCATGTGGACGGTGGCACTGATGAGCCATCTCCACAGCACAGACCTGTGCGCCCGCTCCCTTCCTTTCCACCTCTCATCCTGATCTCACATTTGATGGAGACACGGGACCCTCTTCCCTTGTCCCTGAACATGTACAGAAGCAGAGCAGGAAAGGGCGCCGGGCCAGGGGGTCCCTGTTCTGGAAGTTGGGAGGTTTCCACAGCAGGCCACGGTTGGCACTTGCGAGAGGCGCCAGCACCAGGCCACAGAGGCCTCTCTAGAGACATAGGCGAGGATCAGAAAGCCCGTCCCTGGGGCGGGCCGAGAGCCCAGAGGTGGCACAGCGTCTTACCTTTAAAGTCAAACTGGTAGATGCTTCTTAGGGATTCATGAAGAAAATAAAAGCTTCCTAGTGCCTGTAGAAACAAAAAGAGACCAGATCAGAGGCTGCTGCTGGAAGCACTCTAAGTGAGGCTGTGAAGGCAGAGTAAAAGCCGCTCCCTCCACCGGAGCAGGTTAACCAGCTGTGGCCTCATCACAGCCGTGACAGGGAGGCCCAGCCGAGGGCCTGCAGTGCCCAGCATGCCAGGCTCGGTGTGGAGCTAGAGCAGGAGCCCTCGGTCCCGTTCCTGGCGGGTTCAGCTGGCCCCGCACCCATCCCCACTCCATACCAGCTGATACCCGCCTGGCACTTGCTTCCCTGCCACCCCCTCAACCTGCAGTGACCCACACCCAGAAGCCACCAGAACCACACTCGTGAACTGGCGACAGTTGCGGCCCACTGCCAGATGCAGTGCCACAGGACACCCAGCAGAGGTGGGTGGGGGCTGGCACACTGCCTGAAGCTACTTGTTACTCATCTAAAAGTCAGATTTAACACACTATTTCATATATATATATATATATATATATATACATACATATGTATACATACGCATGTGTTCATACATACATATTTACACATGTATATACGTATTATTTTTCTTTTTTGTGTATGTGGCACTGGGGATGGAACCCAGAGGCTTTCTACCTCTGAGCTAAACTCCCAGCCCTATTTTATTTTCTTTTGAAACAAGGTCTTACTAAGTTGTGGAGGGCCTGACCTTATGATAAACATGTGGAAAAGCTCCCAGTGCAGACACGGAGACTGCAACTCATCGTCAGAGCAAGATCCACCCAGCACGAAGCGCAATCCTACCCAGTCTTCTAGTGTTAACCCGCCTGGGTCAGGCTGGTTTGTCCTGGGACTCGGGCAGGGGCGCAGTACCATCCTGGGCCTGCTCACAGCACGTTACCAGCTCACCCAGGCCCTGACTGCACGTCACTGGTGTGTTCACCATGTCTGAGAGGACTGACTCCTTGCTTTTTTTTACTAAAACAAATACTTTTTACATATTTATAAGCTGGCAGCAAGAGTGCTTGTGATTCTCCTCAGTGAGAAGCAGTCTGGTCACCGTCGGGCACCGGTGGGCGCCCTGGATGCCCTGGAGGTGGTGACAGAAAAGGCAGAGGCCCTGGCAGCACTGAGGAGCAGGCAAAGGCCCAAGTCCCTGCTAACCTGGCCCGCGGCAGGGCCGCACAAGCGGAACCCGGGGCTCACGGCAGGCACTGGCTCCAGCTAATGTGCACCTTGGCCAGCAACACCCTCTTCACAGCACTCGGCAGCAGGGTGGAAGTCAAGTGTTTGCAATGCCACCAAAACATGTCCTAACCTCAGACCACCAGAGAATGGTGGGCGCATGTGCCCACCATGTGGGGCTGTGAGAGTTGAATCTGATGAATGTGGGCCCACCTTGCAGACGCAGGTCAGGGCACACGTGTGCACCACGGCTCCCGCCTGTGGAAAGGCACAGGTGTGCAGGTGCAGTCACAGGCAGGCAGGCAGGTGTGTGGGGCGTGGCCCTCCCCCACGGAGCACTGCCCTGGGCTCCAGTGCCTCTGGCCGGGACGGGAGCTGCAAGGAGGGCCAGAGCACCATGCTTAGAAACCCTCGCAGCTGTGTCCACAGGCGAGCCGGCAGCAGACATGGCGCCCAGCCAAGCAGTCCTTGGGCGTTCTCTTGCTCTAGGACCAACTGCAAACGCTCCACTCACCGAGAGCAGAGCTCAGGCCACGGAGCGGCAGAGGTGACCTGTGTCCCACAAGGACCGAGTGCCTGCAGGTAGGGCGGGTGGCGCGCGGCCTTCCAGCCTGCTCGTGGCATGTCTGCCTCGCCAGATGGCAGAAGCCATGACACGCACATCCAGGGATGCAGATCCAGGGTGTGCCCACAAACTACCATCAGAGAGCTTCAGATTGGTTCACACCAGAGGGACTCCTGCACGCGCATGTGCACACACACATGACACATGCCCAGGTGCACAGAAATCACCACACACACACACACACACACTCACATGTGTGCATGTAAATTATAAATGTACCACACATATGTGCCCATATGCATATACTCATGCTATACAGGCATGTATACATGTGTAGCTAACACAAACATGCACATGTACACACATTCTACAACATAGATACTACTCAGAGAGCCAGAGCTCTTAGGATGTACATATACAAATGCAGTGGCAAACCTCTGAAAACACTATCACTAAAAACCCAGAAGCTTACCATAAAATGTGTCATGTTCAAAATATACTACAATGAAGTACTACAGAGCAGGGAGAGCAAACGAGAGCTGCGCTCACAAACACACTGGACTTTCACGGAGACAGAGATAGAGGAAAGTTCCTAAAACCTAATATGGCCTACCACCAAAATAACACACGCAACAAAAGAAAGAAAACAGAAATGTAAGGTGGAGACAAGATTTAAAAAGTAACGAAGCAGCGGGATGGTTAGTATAGAATTATGCCTCAGCTTCTGTCTGTACTTTCATTATACTGGCATAGCTGAACATCCATTTTGAGGTGTGTGTGTGTGTGTGTGTGTGTGTGTGTACTTTTGTATTGCCGAGGATTGAACCCAGGGCTTCGTGTATGCTAGGCAAGCACTCTACCACTGAGCCACACCTCCAGCCCCTCTTTTTTCTAAACTCTGTGTGTGTGTGTGTGTGTGTGTGTGTGAGAGAGAGAGAGAGAGAGAGAGAGAGAGAGAGAGAGAGAGAGAGAGAGAGAGAGAGAGAGAGAGAGAGAGAGAGAGAGAGAGAGAGAGAGACAGGGGCAGACAGGGAGGGAGGGAGGAAATACACATAACATAAAATAAAATGTACCATATCGGCCACTCACTCACCTGCACAGTTCAGCAGTGCTAACTACACTTGTGAGATCATGCACCCGGCACACGCCTAGCTCCGGAATCCTCCATCCTTCCCAGCACTAGCCCTGTCTTCTCCTTCTTAGCCCCTCCAACTACCTGGCTACTTTGTGTTTCTTTGACCATGACACACACACATGACACAGACCAGTAGGGTCTCTGTGTGTGTATATGTGTGTGTGCATGTGTGTATGTGTTACTGGAGATTGAACCCAGGCACATTCTACCTCTGGGCCACACCCCAGCCCTATTTTATGTTGCAACAGGTCTCCCTAAGTTGCTTAGGGCTTCACTAAGTTACTGAAGCTGGCCTTGGACCTGAGATCCTCCTGTCTCACCTACCATTGCTGGGATTACAGAAGTGTACCACCACACCCGGCTACTACTTGTCTTTTTGTGGCTGAACCATCCCACTTAGCCTGACGCCCCACCCCCCACTCCGTAGTTCAGCATATAACAGGTTCCTTCCTCCTCGAGGCCCTACAACATTCCGTCGTATGAACACACCTTCTGCTCAGCATCCACCTGTCCACTGATGGGCACCAGGTCACTCCCTCATTAGCACATGGGGGTCATGCCACTGTGACCCCGAGGTTCAGATGTCTGAGACCTGCTTCCAGTCCTCTGGAGTTGCTGGATCACATGGAAACATTTTTTAAGTTGAGGACCGAGTGCTCTGTGCCGCGGTGACTGCCCCAGTTTGCCCTCCCACCAGCAGTGGACAAGAGTTCCAATGTCTCCATACTTTACAGTACCTGCCATTGCCTGCCTTTCTTCCTGTTAGCACCCTAGTAGGTATAAGGCATTAAATCACTGTAGTTTTTAAAAATTACTTTTAATTGACAAAATTGCAGCTCATTGTAGTTTTGTGTTGGGGCCCACTCGGCAGGACCGAGGTGGCACCCAGGCTTGTTGCCAGCGTGGACTCAAGATGGCGCCTGGGCTTGCAGCCAAGTCACGAGGCTCACGAGGCTGGCGGTGCCCTGAGCCTGCGCAGTGAGCCCTATCAGGCGCCTTACGGATGATTAGTGACGCAGCGCCTCGTGCTACCACCTGCCCGCCCAGGAGAAGGTTAAAAAACGCGCATGCCCTAGCGGGGAGGAAGGAGAAAGAGCTAAGAGGGTTGGTGGACAGGAAGAGCAGTTTCTTGGCGGACTGCTCCGGGCTCCGAGCTGGGACGGACATGTTCACAAAGCCACCACTGTGACCGGTGTGTGCTGCAGCAGAGACGTAGAGTGCCACGGAGGAGGGTTGGTGGAGTGATGAGGGAGGAGATAGAAGACTGATGTTGTTTTTACCTGAGAGGGCGTTGAGAGAGCTAAGAGGGTTGGTGGAGTGATGGGGGAGAAGATGGAGAAGATCTACGGGAACTGTATAAGAACCTGGGGTAATAAAACTGCTTGAGGAAGATCGTGTAAGAGTCGTCACTGCGCACGACAGTTTTGATTCCTATTTTCCTACTAATTAATAATGTCTGAGCATCTACTCTTATATCATTTTTGGAGAAATGTCTATTCGAGCCTCATGCCCATTTTTTCCATTTATTGAGTTTCCGGATATTAATTTCTTAAAATATGTATGATTTGAAAATATTTTTATCTAGTTTATGAATTGGCTTTTACTCTGCTGATGTGTTTTCTGGCTTTTTATTTTTGTTTTTGTTTTGCTTTGATTTTACTCCAACCCTTTACATATATATATATATATATATATATATATATATATATATATAGATTTTTTTTAAGCAGAGTGTAAGTTGCCAAACTGGCCTTGAACTTGCAATCCTCCTGTCTCAGCTTCCCAGCTACTGGGATTATAGGTGCGGGCTATACACCTGCTTGTTGATGTCTTTTCTTTTTTCCCTGCGTGTGTGGTACTAGGGATTATGCCCAGGGGTTTTCTACCTCCAAGCTATATCCTCGGCCCTTTTTATTTTGAAACAGGGTCTCACTAGGCTGCTAAGAGTCTCACTACATTGCTGAGGCTGTCCTTGAACCTGTAATCCTCCTGTCTCAGCCTCCCCTGGAAGTACAGGCGTGTGCCACTGCACCCTGCTTGTTGGCATCTTTTGAGGCCTAATTCTTTAATACTTTGATGAAGCCGGCTGGTGCTGTGGCCAGCGAGGCTGGGATCAGAGACTGCCGTGAGGCAAGGCCGGTGCTGGGGCCTCCAAAGCCGGGATCGAAGTCTGCCGAGTGGTTAGGCCGGTGCCGGGGCCAGCAAGGCCAGGATCAGAACCTGCCATGAGGCAAGGCCGGGGCTGGGGTTTCGAAGGCCGGGATTGGAGTCTGCTGAGGGGTCAGGTCGGTGTCGGGGCCATCGAAGCCGGGATCAGAGCCTGCTGTGAGGCAAGGCCGGTGCTGGGACCTCCAAGGCCAGGATCGGAGCCTGCAGAGGGGTTAGGCCAGTGCCGGGGCCAGTGAGGCTGGTATCGGAGCCTGCTGTGAGGCAAAGCTGGTGCTGGAGCCTTGGAGGCTGGTATCGGAGCCTGCTGAGGGGTGAGGCTGGTGCTGGGGACAGCAAGGCCGGGATCAGAGCCTGCCATGAAGCAAGGCCAGGGCTGGCAGTGAGGTCATGAGGCAAGGCCGGTGCTGGGGCCTTCAAGGCCGGGATCGAAGCCTGCCGAGGGGAAAGGCCAGGGCTGGCAGTGAGGTCGGGATTGGGGCCTGCCATGAGGCAAGGCCAGTGCTGAGGCCTCCAAGGCCGGGATCGGAGCCTGCTTTGTGGAGAGGCCGGTCCTGGGGCCAGTAAGGCTGGGATCGGTGCCTGCCATCCCATAGGTGAAGCCGTAGCTGGAGCCAACGCGGCGGGGGGAGGAGATTGCCTTAAGGCATGGCCTGTGCTGGGGCCTCCAAGGCCAGGATGGAGCCTGCCATGAGGCAAGGCCAGTACTAGAGTCAGCGAGGCCGGGATTAGAGTCTGCCAGGCGGCCAGGCCAGTGCCGGGGCCTTCAAGAGTGGGATCAGAACTTGCAATGCGGCATAAACAGAGAAATATCACAGAAAACAAAAAAAATCAGATGCTTTCCCTAATATGCAAAAACTAGGAAGAAATGGGTAATAGGAGGAAATCTGATTGAAGAAGGGGCCCTATGGAAGAGCAATTAAGGTGACCGATCAGAGAGAATGGGATGGGGAAGACGGAACCTCTTTACAACACATGATGTATGTAAACAAATATATCAAAGTCAATCACTAAATCAAGCATGGGATTGGGGGTGGGTGGGATGGGGATTAGATAAGAGCCAATTGGATGATGTGTGCTTGGAAATCCTCACAAGTCTTGTATTCCACTGTGATGTTTGACTACAATGCACCAATAAAAATATATTAAAAATATTTTGATGAAGCCAAATCTGTCTCTTCTTTCTTTTGTCACCTGTCTTTAGTGTTGTATCTAAAAATCACTGCCAAAGCCAGGCGTGGTGGCACATGCTTGTAATCCCAGCATTTGGGAGGCTGAGACTGGAGGATCGTGGTCTGCAGACAGTCTCAGCTACTTAGTGGGGCACTCCGTAACTTAGTTTGACCCTGTTTCAAAATAAGAAATAGGGCAGGGGGTGTAGCTCAGAGGTCGAATGCCCCTGGGTTCCATCCCCAGTACCGCAATAAATAAATAAATAATAAAATCACGGCCAATGCAGTGTTGTGAAGGCTCTGCTTGTCCTCCTCTAGGAGCTTCATGGTTCAGGTCTCTGCTGTTCAGGCTCTCTGGGAACTCCATGTTCATGTCCACTGTGCATTTCTACTTGTCTTCTTTATGTTTCTTCTAAATATAATCTAGAATATTCCTTTATTATATAAACTACAGAAAGGCACCCACTTCCCTGATCTCAGCAATGTTCTTATGGTGTCTCTGACTAGAGGGAGGATTTGTGAAGCAGCTGATCAGTACATTTGAGCTTTTGGCTCTCTGACCTGGAATCTTCCCTAGCCTGACTCCATAGGACAGCCTCTCTACGGCTCTGCAGGTGGTAAGGTTTTTGTATTTTATTGGTTAAGTCTTAATAACTAGTTGCTAAGTGCATCATTTTGTTTTTCTACATAAATGTGTTGATTATGGACTTTTAACTTTCAAATGAAGCTTCTGAATCAGAGGTCAGAGCAAGGGTCTTGAGCCAGAGACATTTAGACCGCCAGGGGCTGGCATCCTTGCACCACAGAGTCTTTGCTCCCACAAGATGCATCTTTACCCATGAGGCCTTCTTAAATGGCTTTTAATAAAGTTTTCTAATTTTCTCCTTAAAGGTCTTGAAAACCTTTTATTAGATTTATTCCTGGGTCTCTTTTAGTTTCTGTTGCAATTGGGAAATGTAACTTTAAAAACCCATATTGTTCCTGACGGCTACAGCCAGCGACCAGGCGTGCTATCGATTGTGTTCTGCTTGCAGTCAGCAACCTGCTCAGCCTCCTCTGGGTTCTAGTTGGAGTAGAGCCTCTCGGATCACAGGCAAGGACTCTGCATTTCAGCTGTTCCTTTGCTGCCATTCTGCCCTGCCGGGAGTTCGGGGTCACCCTGAACAGAGTCCAGCTCCACACTGAGAGCAGACATGCTCACACAGAGGAAGGGCCAGGACCAGGAGGCGGGCAGACACTGGGAGGAGCATGGGGCACAGACAAGACCGGTCGGTGTGCAAGAAAG
The DNA here is from genome assembly GCF_963383645.1 of Muscardinus avellanarius. Lineage (NCBI taxonomy): Eukaryota > Metazoa > Chordata > Mammalia > Rodentia > Gliridae > Muscardinus > Muscardinus avellanarius. The sequence continues at coordinate 161,990,284 of NC_137789.1, read as the reverse complement.
GAGGCGTCCAGACACTCTGAGGGCGCGGTCAGGGGAGCTGGGGAGGGGTGGCGGGTCTGAGATGGCAGAGACGGAGACCAGGCTGGGTGGAGGCTGAGGGTCGCATGGGCCGTCCAGGTGGGGATGCCACATGGTGGTCAGGCTCAGCCTGCAGTTCAGGGACAGTGTCTGCACAAGCATGGGGCGTGAGCTGTCGCTTGAAGCTGGGAGAACGCTGGTGGAAGGGAAGGCCAGGTCTCCCAGCAGAGCCTGGCGCACAGTGCTCACAAGCAGTCAGGACCACCAGAGCATAGCATTGTAGACGGCATGTGGCTGCCGGTGCCGTCGAGGGACAGATGGTCACGGTGTGTAGCTGGCTTTTGCCATCAAGGGACAAGCAGTCGCAGGACGTGGCTGCCGGTGCCGTCGAGGGACAGGTGATCGCTGCGCGTTCTGGTGTGCAGACACCTGAAGCAGTGCACGGCAGTATGAGTATAACATGTGAAGTCAGCCCTGCCCGCTCGGCATACCCTGCCTCAATAGTAACGTTTCACACAGTGTGCGGAGCGATGTGCCCGTGCCGTGCGCAGGACTTTCACGCTGTGTCCATCTTGTTGCTCTTCTCAGGGCTCCATGGGATTACTCCAGGCCAAGCCTGCGGGCGTTCAGGGCGGCGTCACAGGCACTCCCCGTGTGGCCCGGCCCGTCTCAGTAGCACGGCGCCCTGCCCTCCCTCCTTCCTCATTTCTGAGTTTTGGGATGCCACACCTCTTCCTGGGAACTTCTTCCTCTTCCTCCCCTCCAGGTGAGGAGTGCACCGGATCTGCATGGGCACCTGGGAAGCCTCCCCTCCTCCCCACCTCGGCAGCCCCCACGGCCCCATCGTGCAGCCCTCCTGGAAGGCCGGCCTCTCGGGTCCAGGAGCTGCGTGTCCCCGCCTGGACCGCTTGGAAGTGCGAGCTTTCCCACTCAAGACTATCCCTCGTCCCTCCCTGCTCACGCGGAACAGGGTCTCTCCAGGTCCTCCAGCACCTTCCCACCACGCTCCGCCCCAAGCTCCCAATCACGGCAGAGTCCACAGACCCCAGAGCCTCCCTCTGTCTGTCTGTCTGTCTGTCTGTCTGTTGCAAGCTTCCCCTCCACTGCCCATGCCGGACAGGTCACTGTCTTCTCCAAATGGCCCTGCACTCTCCACTGCAACTGCCCCACCTGGTGGCCAGGTCAGCCTTTTAAAACACACCCCCTCCTGCTGCGCCTCAGCCTTCTCAGCTCACGAAGCTCCCGCCACGCTGGCTGCGCAGGCTGCCGAGCAGGCCCGTTCTCCCGCCTCGGAAGCAGCCATGTGCTTGGCCTTCCCACTTCCAGAAGCACCGCACGCGAACCCGGTTGCTCCAGGCTCCACAGAAATGCTGTCTCTTCTGAGCAGCCTCCCTGACTGCTCTCTGCGGCGGCTGGGGGCTCACAGCAGGAGCGCCACTGCACTCCAACTGCCGCTCTCCATCTGTGTGCTGGTCTCCTCGCCCCCAGGCCGGGATGGGGGATCACCTCAGCCGAAGGGAGGAGCACAGCGCCCTCAGGACTGACCAGAAGAGCCCGAGCCACGCAAGACCGTCTCGCCAAGCTGGGAAGCGAAGCGTGACCACAGCACGATGCTACTTTTCTGACCACATCACAGAGGTACGTCCCGAGAATCCTGGCTTTAAAACAATTTAACAGATTGAACAATAAATCAAAGCAAAGTTACTATAACATTCATTAGATTATAAACAATAATAAATGAAACAAAGCTTTTGTTAAATCAATGCAGAGTTTCACTGATCTTTTCCTGTGTAATAAACTCACAGGCGGCCAATCTGATTGGAAGGCGGCACTATGGCCCGGGCGGCGTGTGGACAGCCTGCACTTACCCGCCACTCACCAGGGTGTCCTCTCTCAAGAAGCGCTGTGACCACCGCAGAAAGAGATGGACGCATTTACCAAGTCCTGCCTTTCCCACTTCATCCCCGGGGCTGGACACGAGATGACGGCGCAGGCCCCCAGCCTGACCCGCGGCAGCCCGCACCTCTCCAGGCTGGCTGCCGGCCCGCGGGATGCACACGTAATCTCATTCCATCTCCCATCCACAGCCGACATTAGAAGTTAATTAAATTGGTTGTTCACTGTATTCATCCACTTACAAAGTTAATGATATTCTGTCCCTGAATTAAAGAGCATTTCATACAGCCTGCAGCATGGGAGCTGGCATGTTGTACACGGGGTGCTGAACTTGTCACAGCTGCCGGTCATCGTGTCCCCAATTAGGCAGCCCCGGCAGGGCAGGGCTTGTCTGCCAGGCCCCGCACAGTGGCTTGACAGCGAGGGTAAACACGGTATACAACACCACTTAACTGCTCACAGTGGGCCACAATGGATTCCACCGGATCCGTGCACCTGCTAACGTATCCTATTACCACAGTGGAGAGTGGCCGAAATGTAAGGAGACGGCCTCTACAGCAGCCTTGAAGACGACTGTCAGGAGGGTGCACCCGCGGGTGCTGAAGGCAGGCGATGCTGCACCGAGCCCTGAGGAGAGGTGTCACTGAGAGAAGTGCCGGGCCCTCCACACAGTGCTCACTGGCGCCGTCCTGGGCTGCATGCCTCTCAGGCCTCCCGGAGCTAGCAGCAGGTGGGCATGAACAGGGTGCAGGCTGAGTGAGGCCTACATGCCCAAGGTGCCCAGGCAGACAGCAGAGGCCCAGGTGGCCCTGGGGCCAGCCGTGTGTCGTCTTGAGCACTGAGCTCACCAAGGGGGCTGGAACCAGAGGAAACCTCTGGAGAGAGGTCTGGAGTAGGTGAAGCAGCTATTGTTCAGTGAGGATGGGATGGTCAGGAGTGGTCAGTGCAGATGCAGGGCCATGGGGCAGGGGTGGTCAGTGGAGATCAGGTGGTCAGTGGGGACAGAGGAGTCACCTGGCTGCTGTCGTGCCACGGGCATGGAGCCAGTGGTGACGTGGGCAGCCCCATCTCACGAAGCAAACACCCCAGCCACTTTAGGTGTGTGACAGAGCTGGACGGCCGCTGCCCGAGTCCCAAGGACTGGGCGCATGCTCAAAGCTGTGAGAGCAGCTGGACAGTGGACACTAGGACACACAGACCCACAACCTGAGGGCAGGGAGGGTGGCATACTGCACCACGTCCCAAGGCCCAGGCGCAGGGAGGTGCTGCTGAAGCTCCTGGGACAGGCGGGGCCGCAGAGTGACCACCTCACCAGCAAGGGACCACTGGATGCTCAGGAGGGCCCTGGTCGCCTTCCACTTGATCTCATCCACACCCATGCAGAAGCTAGACCACGGGCAAGAAAAGCAAGGCGACGCTCCGTGCATGCTTCCAACAGAGAGCAGGCGGTGGGCGGCAGCAGGGGCCACGCTCCTGAGCGCACACCACGGTGAGAAGGACATGGGCCCAGGGCTCCGCTCAGGAGGTCAAGTCCCAGCTGCGAGGCCCCTGGCTCTCCGTCCTGGAGCCCCAAGGCAGTGTCCAGTTTATATCACTAAGGTATTTCCCCTCAAAATGAGATTCAAGTGTAACCTGGGTGCTCATTTTTGATAATATATTTTGCAAACTGGAAGTTTCGATAATGGGCAAAGGAAAATATCAAACCTAAAATAACATCTAGTTTTAATTATTAAATTTATTAAGTTATATTTTCTACATCTAAATGATTACAAAAGCAAATCGATAAACTTTCATGCCGATTAGATTTTGCATCATCGTTAAAATGGCTCTGACTTATCTTTTGTCTTCTAAAAATCATTAGCTTTTCAATCCCAATTTCATTCTTACAAATGTTCCAGAGCATCAGGTTACGTGCATTATGGGTGCAGGATAATTAAAGTACAAAGCACTTTGAGAGCTGACTGACGCAGAGCACAAGCTGTTTACAAAATGCCTTCTGCCATTAGGAAAGCACAGGGTATATAAACCGTAACAAGAAAGCTTTAATTGATTTTGAATTTCAATTATATTGGGAAATTGCCATCCACTCTATTTCAAATAACTCAACTTTGTTCCCCACCCACAGAATGCTAGGATGGAAGAATTCCTGCGGCATGCATGGCTCTGCCCTCTGGCCACCGGGGCCAGGTCTGCGGGCAGCAGCTGCCTTCACTCCTGGAGAAAAGCCAGGCCTGCAGCTGAGCCCTCACACGGCCCACTCCACCGCTGCCAGCCGCTCCCTCTCCCGGCCAGCCGCAGGGCCGCCTCAGGGGCCAAGCTCTCTCTTCACCTGCCCCTGACATTTCCACACACTGCCCTTCCTCTGCTCTGGCTTCAGAGGCCCTGCGGCTGAGGGCGGCCCTTAGTGCTTCCGTCCCTTCTGTGGGTCTGCGTGAGCACCACTCTTCAGCGGGAGTGCCTGTCTCGCCTTTGCTGGAGTGGAGTCCCGGGCTGCAGGGAGGGCAATGCCCTCCGTCCTGAGGGTAAAGCCCGCTGCCCACGGTTCTCACAGATTCTGCTGGGACACGGGCGCCCACTTCAGTGTGGTCTTCTGTCTTCACTGCGGCTTTTAAAGTCCCCACTGTCAATGGTTATCTTCAATTTTATTTCTGAGTATGGTTTTTTTAATCTACTAGGGATTCTCGGAGATTCCTGACTCGACACTGACAGCCTTTATAACTTCGGAGGTGGGTGGTTTGTCATCTCTTTGAAAATGGCTCCCTAGCCCTCTGCTTCTTCCTCGGATCCCACCGTGTGGGCGCAAGCCGGTGGCTCGCCTCCACCTGCCCTGTCGCCACGTGATTCACCTGATATCCTCTGGACTCTGGACTTCATTAAACTGCTTTCACCTCCGCAGTTTCCAGGGATTACGAAGCACCAGGAGAACCTCTGTTCTACCTTTAACTAACTAGCCACCTTCATGCAGTGCTACCGCATGGGCACACCACTGCTTGCTAAAGAAGTACCACCCGGGGATGGGCTCTCGCCCACCCTTGCCTCAGATGAGACTCTGGGATCTCAGCCTGTGCAAGGCCTGGTCTCCAGCTCCCACCTGGAGCCGCAGCACGGTGGGCTCGCCCTCGCTGGCCCCATCCTGCACACGCCGCGTGAAGGAAACGGGAATTGTGCGCCTGGTCACTGCACCCCTAGGCCTCCATCACCATCTGGAGCATGAGGAGACGCAGCCGGCAGCTACTCCCCAGGGTCCCTGTGCCCCCACACGCGCAGACAAAGTCACAGAGTCGAAGTGGACGGCACTGCTGTTACAATGCCTCTTCCCTAGCTCCACCTGCTGTGTGCACCGTGAGACCCTCGGAGCCAGGCACTCCCTGGCTAATGCAGGAAACAGGAAGGGCCGGAGGGCTGCCAGCCTAGAAGGGCAGCCGCGTCCATGTGGAGGGCGAGCTTGCGGCGGACCACTTTCCCCATCAGAATCTGACACACCTCCCCGGGGGCTTGAGAGAGGCCGCGGCACCAAGAGCTGGGACTGGCCACAGCAAGGCCCAACACCCTGACCAGAAAGAAGAGGCTGTGACGGAGCCACGGATGGGCTCCGCCGCAGACACTGGATTCGCAGACGCTGGATCCGCAGACGGGCCCCGCCGCAGACACTGGATCCACAGATGCTGGATCCGCAGACACTGGATCCGCAGACAGGGGCCCCAGCCACCCGCCTGCCTCCTGCAGCCAATGTGTTCCCTCCCACCCAGCAAGACTCTCTTCTTCACCTCTTTTCTGAGGCCAAATCACAAAGAACCCTTACGGGAAAGATGTCCAAAAACAGCCAGCTCCCACTAATGGCCTTGTTATAAATTAGACCTTAGTGACAAAGACCGAGGCAAGTGACACCCGCCGAGCGACCGCAGTGTGTGCTCTCCGCCGCGCTGCTGTCCTGACCTCAGGAGCTATCTATCATTCTCTTAAAAACAGAAAAAAGGAAAAGAGACAGGGCCAGCACAGGCAGCGGCGTAGGCGCAGGTCAGAAGAGCGAGAGCTCCCAGGTGTTGCTGGCAGCACCCCACCCAGGGCCTCTGCTCCTGAGCCCCAGGAAGGCTGGGGGCAGCAGGGGCACCGCACCTGCCTCAGCGACAGAGGCTGGGGTCCTGCAGCAAGTCCAACAGAAGCAGGGGCAGGTGACTGCGCTGGGGATGAGCTGGGGCGGGGTCTGCTGTGCAGCAGGCGGTGACCCTGGGCTAGCTGGCTGCGTTCCCATGGACGCATTAAAGAACGAACGTGGGGCTAGGGAGAGGGAGGACTGAGAAGTGTAGCCAAGGAGAAATGAGGCGGGGCGGGTGGCCCATGGGCTTGCAGGTGACCAGCAGGGGCAGGGGCAGAGGACTGGACAGCACAGTGCCAGTACCAGGATGCCGGTGGTTTGAGGGGACCTTCTGCATGGGGCCTGAGTTGCCAGACTGGTGTGCACACACCTGAAGTATGAGTCACCCTGAGGTGGCCGCCGATGTGTTAACAAATACCAAAGGAAAGCTAGAGTGAAAGGGAGAACTGGCAGCACCAGCTGTCTTCAAAATTCAAGTACTGAAGTCCTAGCAGACCCTCCCAAGCCCTGCTGCAGGCTGGCTCCAGACGGCTGGACCAGGAGGCGCCCAAGGGCAGCCGGAGGAAGGGACCTGTGCACCCCGTCCTGGGAGCCACACAGTGGTACACAGTGCTTCACAAACGCCCACGGCCCCGCATGGCTCCCCTGCTGCTTTCCAGGAACAGGTTGAGCCATGGAGGGGTGATGTGGGCCCCAAGAAGTGTGCCCTCAGGCCTCCTCAAGCCTGGTTGTTTCTGTTTTATAAGAAGGGACTAGGAACCCGCGCCCATCCCCCGAGGGGACTCAGGTTCGTCTGCCTCGCTGGGGTCCCAAGGCTGCCTCGCTGGGGTCCCAAGGGCAGCACCTGCCAGCACACCAGCCCCTCTAGGTGGCAGGCTCCCGTGAAGGCCCTGCCTGGCAGGCGACAGGAGCCAGGGCCATGCTGCTGCGGGGTCGCGGGGACCACGTGGGTGCTTACAGAAGGCCGCAGAAGCTAACCACGCTCAACCAGCATGGCAGTCACTGGGCCGCGGGGCCTAAGCAAAACAGCAAAGCTCTTGAATCTCACCGCATGCAGGAGCGACCACCGCCTCATGCCCTCTGGCGCACAGGCGTCTGAATCCAGACCAGCAGCTTTCGTTCCCTGGTCACACTTCAATCTCCATCCCACTGTTTAGAATAAAGCCACTGGGGCAATGACCAAGAGTTTCGTCGCCCTCTACTGAGCATAAGATCAATCACCTAAGATGTTGAAAAGTGGACAGTCTGAGGCTGGAGGTTTTGATGGGCTCTGATTCCGCCTCAGTGCACAGGTCAGACGCACCTGCGCCTGGGCCAGGGACCCCGCTTCGTGTCTGTGCGTGAAGCAGCCTCTCTACGGTGACAGGGCACAACTCCATGTGACGATCACAAGAAGCCTCGATCCAAAGAGGCGGAGGGCCGGGGTGCCACGGTAAAAGTGTGCGCCGTTCCGCCGGATGGGCCAGTGGCACTTCCCTGGCCCTGAGATCTTAGAAGCCAGCCCGAGGTGCTACAGTGGCCGTGTCCCTCAGCCCCGGCCTTGGCCCTGGACACCCACACCCACAGGCCCCCACAGGGCCAGCAGATACTAGAGCACCCACAGCCCGAGTGACTGATGTGAACTAGAAATAAAAAAAAAAAAACCTAATACTTATAAAAGTTACATCCAAAAAATCTCCACTCCAACTTATGTTTGAGGTACTTAGCGAAAAGGTCAAAGCTCCGGAATTTGCTGGATAAATAAGCGCTGCCGGGCGGTGAATCACTGGAGAACAGGCGCATGGCAGCGAATGAACAAGCTGCACGTGCGTCCCAAACCCCATCACCCCTCCAGGAGCCCGAGATTCATGTCCTCGCATGCCGCCAGTTCATTACGGAGCACTCTCATCCCTCTTCCGGCGCGCACCGGCCGAGCGCGCGGCCCCTGGAGGACCCTTTAATGTTTAATTCCCCATCATCCGCTTCGCCGAACAGCTTAATCTCTGCTTGTATGATCAATACTATATCAGTGTAAATTAAAATGACAATTTTAAAGTAATTAAGCCTGTTAATGCTCGATTCAAATGTCATTATTTGCACAGGGGATTGAGGAGAAATCACACCGTGTCCGGGTGACAGGAAGGCGCCTGCGCCTCCTCAGCCCTGACGTGTGGGGCCACGGGAGGCTTTAGCAAAGCGGATTAGCTTCTGCCGCGCCCTGCCAGGGTGCCTATCCAATTTCTAAAGAGGATAACACAATTTGATGAATTTAATTCCAGCTACAAACTCAATTATTGTGATAATAGATGAAAACTGGGAGGGACCCTAACAAGGCCCACGTTTTACAAACACACTTACCTCCACAGTGGGACACAGCTTAATGGTTTGATTTGATTTGTTCTCTCTCTTTTGAAAACCCTTTAAATAATTATGATGGTTGGAAGGACAGCCAACATTTATTAAATAGCTTAGCTCTAACCCAAACTGGGCTGTGGCTTAGACAATTCGGGTCAGTGGGAGGGTCTGCTGTCCCGAGAATGTACAGCAGCCTTTATAAGACAGGCCCACTGCATCATTACATTACTGGACTCATAAATAGATACATAAAACTCACCAGCCGCAGACAAAACCCGCCGTGGCTGGCGCGGGCTGCTCAGTCCCTGCCCAGAAAACAGCAGCCAGACAGCTTTCTTCTGGGCAGTGGTGGGGTGGGGGTGGGGGAGTTACACAAAGAATATGAAGGGAAACTACCCTCACCCCGCCAAAGCGCAGCTCTGGCAGGACCGCCTGGGAAGCACTCGGGCCAGCACCTTCTCCCGGGGCGGGGTCTGCACGGCTCACCGGGGGCTGCCCCGGGGACAGCCACCACTGCCGAGCTTCATCCATTAGATCAGCCATAAAATTTGACAGTCAAACATTAATTTCAAGATGAAGAGCAAAGTGTAACAATTTCCGTTTGAAAGATGTTTAACCACAGAGTAGCCAATCTCTCAGGGCTTCCTCAGACGGCCCACTGACACCGGCCAGGCTGGGGCGTCCACCGCACCACGCTGCCCGGCCCTCCTGTTTCCAGTGGTCCGAGAGCCTTCTGGGCTGTTTTCAGATCCAATGGCATACACTTCAGTTGCCTAAATTTCAGATTTCCTGCAGCAGGAGGAGCTGAGAGTTGACGTTTTTTCGACATGTCAACTGCAGACTGCACCATCCCTCAAGCCGCCCCGCCACCAAAACTGAGATTGAAAACTGGTGAAAAAGTGAAACGTTTCTGCTAGTCTGAACATAAATACCACTGAGTAGAAATTATTTTTCCAAGTTTGCAGGTGAAAAACTAGAAACAAAGTAATATGTTTTTAAAAAAACAACAGCCGGGTGCAGTGCCACACACCTGTAATCCCAGCTCTGCGGGAGGCTGAGGCAAAAGGACTGCAAGTTCAAGGCCAGCCTGGGCAACTCAGAGACCAGGCCTCAAATAAGAAATATAAAGGGCTGTGGATGCACGAGCGTGCAGCGCCCAGCGTACATAGTCCTACAACTCAATCACTCGATCGTGGTGTGGGAGAAAACCGTGAGAAGGGCCAGTGTGACGGGAGTGGCAGGGCTGCAGCGTCATTGCCTTCTGACCAGGGAAAACCCAGTGCAAGAGTGCCCTTGGTCTTCCCACTGCTGCCCCGTCGTTACTGGAAGCCAGGTCTTGCCTCGAAGGGCAGTGGACACACAGCTGAGGGGGAACGAGGACACCTTTGCTCTGGCGGCTCTCCCATGTCCTGAGGCTGCGTGGCCCTGAGGGCACTGGCTGGGTGGGAGCGAGCCATCGCGGAGGTGGGGCACCGCGCACCTGAAGGGAACAGGCCACGCCTGGAGCTTTACCCACGCTCCGTGTGCCGGCTGGTTGGGGCCCAGGGTGCGACAGCTCCGGGCAAGGAGGGGAACATCTGACCACTCAGCTCCTGCAAGGAACGCAGCCCCCCAGACAGGACCCTACTGCAGAGGGGACCCCAAGCAGCAGGGGCTGAGCCACACACTGCTCCTCTGCCACATTTCCACCCTCCTGCAAGCAAAGCTAGTTTTTTTTTTTTTTTTTTTTTTTTTGTGTGTGTGTGTGTGTGTGTGTGTGTGTGTGTGGTACTGGGGTTCCTGGAAGCCCTTCTACCTCCGGGCTACACTCCCAGACCTATTTTATATTTTTATTTAGAAACAGGGTCTCCTAAGCCAGCGCGCGCGGCTGGCTTCGAACCTGCGCGATCCTCCTGTCTCGCCTCCCAAGCGCAGGGATTACCAGCGTGCCCACCACGCCCGGCAAAGCTGGGTTTAAAATAGCAAAAGACACAAGTGAATAACAGGCATGAATCTTGAAAAGATAAAATGACCAAAGACTGGTGAGGTCAGGCGTGGCGGACACCGTGAGCCAGTCCTTGGGAGGGTGAGGTCGGACCGCAGGCTTGAAGCCAGCCTCACAACCTGGAAAGACCTGTTCCCAAGCAAAGCATGAAAAGGACTTGGGCACAGCATGGATATGGAATGCTCCTGGGTCCAACCCAGGTACACAATTAATTAATTAACAGAAAACACATGAGGCAGTAGGCATAGCTCAGAAGTAGAATGCTCCTGGTTCAGCCGGGCATGGTGGAGCACACTTGTCATCCCAGCTTTTGGGAGGCTGAGACAGGAGGCTCGAGGTTCGAGGACAGCCTCAGCTACGTAGTGAGGCCCTCCGCAACTTAGTGAGACCCTGTTTCAAATTAAGAATAAAAACAGGGCAGAGAGTGTAGCTCAGAGGTAGAATGACCCTGGGTTCCATCCTCAGTACAGGAAAGAGAGAGAGAGAGAGAGAGAGAGAGAGAGAGAGAGAGAGAGAGAGAGAGAGAGACTATGCTAACAGTGCCCAGCTCCTGAGGACCCAAGAGAAGGCCATGGAGCTGCCCAGGGGGACCTGCCAGCCACAGCACCCCCAGGACTGAGGGGAACTGGACAGGCAGGGACAGCACAGTCACGACCCCAGATGCCCCCACACATGGGCACCAAAGTTTAACCAAAAAGGTCACTCAGAGACCACGCCACCACGCTGACCTCAGACCCACCTGGCTCAAGTGTGAACGGCCGATCAGCGCACACCAGGAGCATCCTGGCTGTCCCTGAAGACAGCCTCCTTTTGAATGGTGCACCTCCCTCTCAGCTATGGTTGCAAAGGAGCAGGCTGTGCGCCTGGTGCTCAGCCAAAAGGCACAGCTCCCGGGGCTCCAGCCCTCTGTGCTGGGCACTGAGAGTTGGCAGGGGCTGTGAAGCTCTGGCAGTGGTACAGGGTCTAATGGCTGCTCCACACACGCACGGTGCTTATGCCCAGCACAGAAGATGTGGGCCATTGACAGAGACCTGCCTGGACACCCACCTGTCCAAGCAGAGGGGCCGGCTGGCCCGGGAGCCCCTGCAGGGGCTCGCACCAGTGCCACAGGGCAGTCACACTGCCTGCCTATGACTTGGGCCCCAGGAGCTGAGGCTGGTGGCAGGCCTGGCTAGCGGTGGGGACACACCTGCTGGGTGAGACTGCGTGCGTCCTCAGAGGCCTGGAAGCCACCCAGGTGGCCACAGCGCACAGAGGCAGAGCAAGGGCCTGCCACGCTCCGGGGAAATACCACCTCAGCCAGCAAGCGCAGCTCGCGGGGGACTCCAGAAGTGAAATGTCACCGAGGCCGATGAACAGAAGAGCAGCAACAGGAGGGCCGCCGGGCTACTTTTTATGTTCACTGCTTCAGTGATTTTCTGTCAAAAAATGCTAACAAGCATGAAAGTCCTTAAGAGCCTACAATCTTTCAGTTTGCTCACCAATACATTTCCTGGGGCGTATTTGTTTCCCAGGCTCGTGTGACACGGCCCTCCATCACGCCTGTCTGCCGCCTGATGGATCGGCCACCACCCGGCGCCGGCTTGCTTCTCTACGGAGTCCCTCCAGGAGCTGGCCGGGGTGCGTGCGTGCGGGCAGGCGGGCGGGCAGCTGCAAAGGCCCTGGGGGAGGCAGCTCACTGGCCTGCACCTTGGGCTGGGGAGTGCTGTGCCTGGACCCCACACTGCCCACCTGCCCACTCCAGGGCCCCAGGCACAGCCGACTGGCATGGCCACCGGGCAGCCTGCGGGACAAAAGGGGAAGAAGGCCAAGACAAGTCACCTCACCATCAGAAACAGACCCCTGGGGCTCTGGCAGGGCGGGCCCGTGACCCAGCGTCATTTCACAGGGGCCCATGCAGACACAGCATGCCTGGTGGGGGCGTGGGCCAGTCACAACGCCCATGCTCCTGCAACAGATGGGTCTAGCCTGTCCTGATGCCTGGCCTCGAGGAGCCCAGGCTTCATGGGTGGGAGAGGCCTCGCCCCTGGGGACAGCACAGCAAGCCAGGCGCTCCCGGCAGGACGGCTACACGTCGCCAGCTCATAGCTCAGAGACAGACACCGGACATTGTGCCCCCAGAGGTGCCAATAGACAAAGGACGAGGCCTTGTGGTGTGCAGAGACGTTCGAGTGTAGGCTTGCCCCACAAGAGGAGCCCGATGATCGACACAGAGAGCCACCAGGGGCACCAAGGACTGGCCGCCAGGTCGCTGCCAGGGCGGGGCTGACCACAGCAGTCCTGCTGGCCTGAGGAGCATCTTCCAGTCCTGCACTGGTCATGGTGCTATCTGTATAGACGCACAGAAAGCCCACGCCCTGCCCACGCCACTGTTACTTCTCCTTCCTCTTTGCGGTACTGGGGGCTGAATCCAGGGGCTTGACCTCTGAACTACACCCTCAGCCCTTCTTATTTTTTGTTTTGTAACAGGGTTCCCTAAGTTACCATGTACTAGCCCTGAACCTGGGATCTTCCTGTCTCACACCTCCCACGTGCTGGGATCACAGGTGCGACGCTGCGTCTGGCTCACACTGTATTGCTATTTGTTGTGGAATGTTGCATTTCCTGAGTACTAGGACACACAGAATGACTTGTATAGCTCGTGCCTGGAGTCTGCTTGTAATGGAAATGTTTTCCTTTTAATTAGATCACTTACGTGTGAGCACTTACAAGCACTAACCACAGGACCAGATCTGACAGCACCAGGAGGTACAGCCGGCATTTGCAGACAGGCACAGTCTGAAACACACACCCGAGAGGCCATCACCACCACGACTCATCCCACTCCAGGAGCCCTGCCCTCCAGCTCTCCAGGACCCTGCAGCCTGCCCGGTCCCAGGAAGCTGTGTTCCACTTCCCCTCCTTCCTGGGCAGTTCACCCGCTCACGGGTTTCTTCCACATGCTGTCTCCGCCTGGCCTCGCCCTGGCACGGCCATCAACAGCCCATGTGTTGCCGAGTGCCTCAGCCGCTGCCCGCCGCATCACTAAGCAGCACCCAGCTGCCACCCGGCGCCTGCTGGGATCTGGCTGTGGGCAGTTTGGGGCCAATCTGAATGCAGCCTCTGGGCGCGGGCACGCCAGCCTTCCCCTATCAGGGAGCAGCGGGATCACGGCCGGTGAGTGTCCAAGGTTCTTCAAGACCCTGTTTGCCCGGTGGCTGTCCTCACCAGCGCACGAGAGTGTTTGGACAGTGTTTTGGTTGTGGCCATTAGTGGAAAACTACTGGCCCATAACAAATAGCTGCGGCCTGGATCTTGCTCTGTCTGTGGCCCGCAGCAGCGTGCCTATCTCTGCATCCGATTCCGCAGAATGTCTGCTCTCATCTTCCCCCACTTAAAAACTGGACCGCCTACTCTATTATTACTGAGCTGCAAGTTATTTATACAGAGAGCTCCAAACAAAAATTCATTGCCAGGTATGTTTTGCAAATTCTCTTATATTGTAAATGGCCAATTTGTTTTTGCAATGGTAATTCTTTTCCCTTTTTTCCTCCCTTCTTTTACTTATTTTTTTTTCTTTTGTACTGGGATTGAACACAGGGGCCTTCTCCCTCTGAGCTATACCCCCAGCCTATTTTATTTTTTATTTTAAAGCAGGGTCTTGCTAAGTTTCTGAGGCTGGCCTCCATCCTCCTGCCTCAGCCTCCCAAGTACTGAGATTACAGGCAAACAGCATGCTGCAATGGCAGCTTTCCAGAGTAAAATGGTTTGCATTTTGAGGAGGTTGGCTGATTGACTCTTGGTGACCATGCGAGTCAATCACACGGCTTTCTCCCTGTCAAAGCCATGTAGGTCCTTTATACTTCTGTAAGACGTGGGAATAAGCTTTCAGTTTCTACAAAAAGAGCCTGCTCAGGCTTCACTTAGTGTCCTGCTAAGTCTTAATGTCAGGAAAGGACATGGTAACACTGCTGAGTCCCTCTCCCCCAGCCCAGTGCCCTCTCCATTTAGATCTTACCAAGTCTAGCTGTGGTTCTCAGAGGAGAGGTCTCACACACCTTTGATCCAGTGTATTCCTAAGTACTTCATGTGCTTGGTACTACTGCGAAGGGTAATATTATTTAAATTTCAATTTCCAAATGAATTATTTACAAGTTGACAACTTATAAGCCACTACCTACGGACTTCCGGGAAGATGGAGACCGAGAAAAGCGGGGCTTAAGAGCCCCGCTAACAACCAATCTCCATTACCACAAAATCAGCGCCTTTCATAGCCAGACAACAACATCACAAGAGAAACAAAAAAATCACCAGGCTCCAGAGAGAAAGCGGACTGAGAACAGAGCTCAGAGCCACAGAGGAGATACACCGGCCTCACGCCCGAGGACGCGGCAGCAGCGCCATACTGCCAGCGGCAGCGGCGACTTCACCGGACGGCTACAGCAAGCCGAGGTGAGCCGCTGCGGAACAGCCAGGCGGGATCTTTCGGCGCAGGGAGCATCTAAAGCTCCCAGTGGCTGAGCTCAGCACATGCTGCGGGAACTCAGAGTGGAACTCAAAACCAGAGAAGAAAAAATATGCCAGCCTCACGGCCGAGGGCGTGGCAACAGCGCCATATTGCCACCGGCGGCAGCAGCAGTGAATTCACCGAGTCCAGTACAGCTACATCTGCGTACTCAAGAACAGTGAGTCAAATAGCGGGCCACAGAGGAGAAATCCCAGTACTGTACTCCCTGGGACTTGACCCAGTGGGGGAGTGGCAGTGGCAGAGATATCACACTATAGGAGAACGTGCAACCTGGCACCCCCCATAGTCTAAATCAGCCTCTATCAACTCCCTGGGACGGAGACTCTGTGATACAACCCAGTAAAGGAGTAGTGGGGTCTGAGATACTACAGACTCGAGATCCAGAGCACCTTAAGTGAAGTCATAGTGACCCAAGGGAAGAACCCAGAGAAGGCACAAACTTCCGAAATCATGGGAAAGAGGAATAACACTGGAGCAATGAATGCCCACAACCCCACAACATCAGAACCCGATAAAACAGAAAATCAGAGATTTCTAGAAGATCAAATCAGGAAAATAACTGTAGAAATAATAGAGGTGCTTCGAAAAGAATTCAGAGAGAGCCAAAAAGAGATAAAGGATGCAATTAATGAAGTAAAGGCCTCAATTCAAAGCATGAACAACCAATCAGACAACATGGAGAACAGAATCTCGTTCTTAGAAGATGATCATTCCAAAAATGAACACATAGTTTCTAATCTAGAAAAAAATATCCAACAGCAGGAATCTGATATTGAAGAAATATGGGCCCATTTTAAGAGAGATAACCTAAGAATAATTGGAATAGAGGAGGGAAAAGAAAGTGAAACCAAAGGGATCAAAAATCTCTTCAAGGAAGTAATAGCAGAAAAATTTCCAAACATAGAGCAAGAGGTTGATACACAGGTCCAGGAAACTTATAGAACTCCCTTTAGACAGGATCGGAGAAGAGGATCCCCACGCCACATAATTGTCAAAATGACCAATGTGGAAGCCAAGCAGAGAATCTTAAAGGCAACAAAAACAAAGGACCAAGTGACATTCAGAGGCAAACCAATTAGAATCACTCCAGACTTCCCAAACCAAGTCATGAGAGCCAGAAGGCCTTGGAGTAACATATTCCAAACTCTGAAAGAAAACAACTTCCAGCAAAAAATTTCCTACCCAGCAAAACTTTCTATCAAATTAGATGGAAAAATAAGAAGCTTCCATGACAAACAGAAACTGAAGGAATTTATGTCTTCAAAACCAGTGCTAGAGAAAATACTCAAAGAGATTAACTACAAAGAAGAAATAGGTAACACACACCAGAACCAGAGAAACAAGAGTTTCCATCCAACAGACAACTAAGATTGGTTATCTATGGAGATTCATTATTTATGTTAGTCTTTTACCTATCTCTAAATTGTATTGTTTGCCTTTATTGTTGTTAATTTTTAGGATGTCTAGTTGGAATATTAATATACCTTCAGATATAGCATTTGGAAATATTTTATCCCATTCTATTAGTAACTTTTAACTCTGTTTACATTGTCTTTGGATATACAATTTTTTTTATTTATTTTTTAGGGAGTTTGTATACTCTTCTGTTGCCTGTGCCATTGAAATCATATCCAAGAAATCACTGCCAATTTCAATGTTGTGAGGTTTTATGACCCAGATTTTCTTCTAAAAGTTTATAGTCTTAAGATTTATATTTAGGTCTTTTATCTATTTTGAGTTAATATTTGTATATGGTATTAGGTAAGGGTCCAATTTTATTCTTTTCCATGTAAGTATTATTTTTCAACAATATTTAGTTAAAAGATTATTATTTCCACCACCAAATGTTCGTGGAAACCTTGTCAAAAATAACTTGACAATATAGGGAAGAGTTTAGCTCTAGGCTTGTATTTAACTCCAATGGTTTATATATCTGCCTTTAGAAAAGTACTACACTGTTTCAATTATTGTAGCTTTATATGATTTGAAATCAGAAAATATATATCTTCTAGCTTTGTTCTTTTTCAAGATCGTTGTGGGTATCTAGAGTCCATATTCCATATTAGGATAGATTTTTTTTCTGAAAAATAAATATATAAATATATGATAGTTTCACCAAAAAAAAATAGAAAAAAATATTCTCTGGTAAGAAAGAAAGCAAAAAGAAATATTGAAATGTTATCTTTAAGTCATCAAAAGCTTGGTATCAGACAAATGAAACTGTTATGTGAGATTATCATTAAGTTTGGATAAATTGCTATAATACTAGATGTCAACCACTAAGCCAAGCATGGGAGGGAGGGATGGGGAGAGAATGGGGTGGGGATCGGGTGGGGGCTGACTGGGCGATGTGTGCATGTATGTCTACAAAAGTTTGTATCCCACTATGATGTATGAATACAGTGCACCAATTAAAAAAAATAGAAAAAAAAATAAGCCACTACCTACGAAGATCTTGAAGAGGTGAGCAAAATATTGGCATCACTCATAAAGGCATTCAGTTGTTGTTGTTGCTGTTGTTGTTTTTGTTGTTGTTGTTGTTGTTGTTGTTGTTGTTGTTCTTCTTCTTCTTCTTCTTCTTCTTCTTCTTCTTCTTCTTCCTTCTTCTCCTCCTCCTCCTCTTCTTCCTCCTCCCTCTCTTCTTCTTCCTCCTCCCCTCCTCCTCCTCCTCCTCTTCTTTTCTTCCCCCTCCTCCTCCCCCTCTTCCCTTTCCTGAAGGAGGTTTTGTCTTCCTTGCTTTCTGCAGAGTCAACCCAGTCAAGTTTGTCTTCAGCCTTAAGTGACTGACACTGGCCCTGGACTGTCTTCAAAACCACAGCCCAGCGGCCGATAGGTAAGCCCTCTCCACCTGGCTTCCTCACCTGTCAGGAAACAGAGGTCGGCACCGCCCCCAAACCTCCCTGGCTGTCCCCAAGTCTCCTCAGTGCTGGGCAAGAGACACCTCTTGAATGGTGTGTATAGAGAGAAGAAGAAACCAGCGTCAAGAAAATAAAATAAAACCAGCAGTTCCTACCTCGGCCCTCTCCATGTGTTTACTTCTGTAAGAACCTGAGAGCCACCATGGTGGGCTTCACGTTTACAACCATCAGCTGCCCACCAACTCTCCTGGCTCTGACTGCTTCCCTTCTTCCAAACCCTGAAATGCCTCCACTGGCCCCAGAGCACCCCAGCACTCCCAGCCTCAAGTCACAGGACAGCAGCGGCTCTGGCCTCCCCACAACACCCTGGCTGGGGGGCCGCTCCACCTGGGCTCTGGCCTCACCCACAACGCCCCAGCTGGGGGGCCGCTCTACCTGGGCTCTGGCCTCCACCCCCAACGCCCCAGCTGGGGGGGGGCGCTCCACCTGGGCTCTGGCCTCCACCCCCAATGCCCCAGCTGGGGGGGGCCGCTCCACCTGGGCTCTGGCCTCCCCCACAACGCCCCGGCTGGGGGGCCACTCTACCTGGGCTCTGGCCTCCACCCCCAACGCCCCAGCTGGGGGGGGCCGCTCCACCTGGGCTCTGGCCTCCCCCACAACGCTCTGGCTGGGGGGGCCGCTCCACCTGGGCTCTGGCCTCCCCCACAACGCTCTGGCTGGGGGGGCCGCTCCACCTGGGCTCTGGCCTCCCCACAATGCCCTGGCTGGGGGGCCGCTCTGCCTGGGCTCTGGCCTCCACCCCCAACGCCCCAGCTGGGGGGGCCGCTCCACCTGGGCTCTGGCCTCCCCCACAATGCTCTGGCTGGGGGGGCCGCTCCACCTGGGCTCTGGCCTCACCCACAATGCCCTGGCTGGGGGGCCGCTCTGCCTGGGCTCTGGCCTCCCCACAACACCCTGGCTGGGGGGGCCGCTCCACCTGGGCTCTGGCCTCCACCCCCAATGCCCCGGCTGGGGGGCCGCTCCACCTGGGCTTGTTGCTGCCTGGCACCAGAGCAGTCATGTGCCATGGCACTTCCGTCAGCGCCACCTTGGCCTGCAGGTCCTGGGACGCATGACTGCGAGGATGAGTCTCTTACCCAAGGGGGCTCCTCCGGAGGTTTAAACGTTAGTGGCACACACATCAAGACGGGCGGCACCTGTCCATCTCACCCTGCCCCTCCCGCAGGCGTTTCTTGCGCCGCTTCCCTGGGCACTTCCCCACAGCGCTGATGTTCTGCTGCCTCATGGCCAGCTCTCAACGTGAAGCGCTGAGCCCAGCAGACAGCCTGGCTTTGCCTCCCACATGCTCTCTGCCTCACTCACACGCCCCACCGCTGTCCCTGACGGGTCCTCCTGACACAGTCACACTGTTACTTAAACAATAAGCAGTGTGAATGTCACAGTCACATTAGGGTTCACATTAGACATTTTAAACGCCCTTTACCACAGAACTATTTATGAGATCATGATTGCTTTTCTTTTCTTGGAAGCTTTTCGTATTTCCTGGAGTTTGCCACTGCCTTTGTTTTTCATTAACCTCCTTAGCCTGGGGTTCCCTTGAGAGTTGACCGCACAGCCCCTCTTCCTTCCAGGGCTCACTCCTGCTCCCACCGTCAGCCCCGGGCGCTCGGCTGCACACTGCTGTATACATCTGCTCACGCGGCCCCGTGCTTTATCACACGCGCGTGCCCCCTGTGGTGTGCAGTCAGGCTCTAGAGCAGAGTGTAGGATGACACCATGCCGGCCAAGTCGCCTGACCTCCCTCCCCGTGCTCCCGCTCCCTGCTGAGGATGGGCCACGCTAGTGCTGCTGTGAGCTGCCTCAGCCCACACACCGCCATCCTCCCTCAGAGCATCAGCGCAGCTCTGCTGTGTGACTGAGTGGCCGACCCACAGGTCGTGGCGAAGCACGGTCGCCGAGGTTGAGCACAGCCCTCCAGCAGCACCGTGGACAGCGCCCAGCGGCCTCTGCCCAGAGGCAGTCTCCATGCACAGTGCTCAGGCTCTTCTAGGGGCTGGCATCTCAGCCTCAGGAGAACAGGCACTTTCTTGGGACATCTAAAACTGCAGACACCTAGAACACGGCTTCCTTCCCTCTGTGGCTGGCTTGTACCAGACATCATTTAGGTTCTGTGGGTGGTCTGGGCTCCTGTTGCCTCCACCCCACTGGCACAGGTGGCATCTCCCGGGGGTAGAGGGATGTGGGGGGATGCACAGGGGAGGGGCACATCCCACCCTGCTGGCCGCCTCCGCCCTTTCACCCTGCGCCCCAACCAGGACCGAGAAGACTGGCTCTGCACTCAAGACCATTTGCCTCTCCCAGACAGGATGCACGCAGGATGGGGCCTCTGACACCTGGGAGGGCCCTGGGCTCTGTCAAGGAGACCTGCCGGTGGTGCCCACCCTCTTGCAAGCTTGCCTGCTGGTCTTCCCGCCCTGTCCTGCCTGAATTGGCCAATGGTGTCTCAGCCTCCATGCTTCGTTCTACCTTGGACTCAGACCTGATGACCCTGGATAAGTTACCAATGCCCCAGGCCTCTGTCCCTCTGATTCAGTGGGGGTGGTCAGGGCCACATGAGCACTCTGGAGACACCCGTTCCGAGTGCTGGGAGCCCCAGAGCGCTCTGGGTGAGCCTGCCTGGCCACAGCTCATGCCCACGCTCTTCCCCAAGCTCAGGCACCTCTTTTGCTTGCTCACAGGCAGCACGGGCACAGGCCAGAGCCAAGCCTGCCCAATGCCCAGGCTCCATGGCCAGTGTGCCCACACCACAGCCCACATCTGTCTGCCTGACGCCCACAGCCCACGTCTAGGCTGCCCAATACCAAGAGGTACACATCTCTTTTGTCCGATGCCCTATGCCTCACTTCTGGCCTGCCCAACACCAACACAGCCACATCTGGTCTACAGAATGGCCACAGGTGCGTGGCCAACACAAAGCCTGGGGAGCAGCTGCAGAGCAGCCAGAGACCTTCCTCGGCCTTGCTGCGGTCCATGCGGCCCCACCTGTGTCCAGCTCAGGGGCATTTCACAGTGGGCAGCTGCCCCTTCTGGGCACAGGTGAACAGAAGCCCTGACTCCGGGTGTCAACAGCATGAGTCGCATCCCCGTACTTCCCTGGGAGTCCCTGGTCACAGAGGAGCTGGCCAGCACGCCATGCCACTGGCTTCCTGAGCCGCCCCTGGCACCACACCCTGGCTTTGCATCCTCCTGCCAGGCCACACAAAACCATGTAGTCAGCTGTGACTCTTGGCAACCTCCAGAAAGGAAAGCTTTCCAAGGGACACGATACAGCCCGTCGTCGGGCCATGAGAACCAGTGTGCCCGGGCCCCAGGGCCGGCTGGCCACGGGCTGCTCCCCGATGCTGGGCCTGTGGCACACCCTCTCGAGGGCTCAAGGAGGCTGCCTCAGGCAGAGGTCCACAGCGAGCACACCTGCAGCCAAGAAACACTGCGTGGCTCCTTAGGATGCATGGAGCCCGGGACAAAATTAACCTCGTGACGATTGTTTTCTCCCGTTTGATAGTCCAATGTCAGCTCATCTGTTAGAGGGAAATAAAAAAGTCAAGCCTAAATGTATAAAAAATTATGATGGAAGTCCTAAATAAAGCAAGGACTGCAGGCTCATTGAGTCGAAAATCAATCAATCAATGGGGAGTGGATTAGGAGTACCTCATAAGCCCCAAAGAAACGATTCGCCCCAACACTGGGATTTAACAGTGGAGGACCAAATTCCAACACTTTTAGGAAGTAAATAATGAAAAATCAATTCAGAGGAAAAACAGATCAAGAACCCTGGCTCTGACGTGCCGACACATTTACTGCTGAATACCATTTCTCGGCTGACCGAAAACTTAGGGAGGTGTTTATTTACTTTCAACACCTCCTAGAGATCAATATTTTTAATTTGGATCCGAGTTATTATTTTTCACATCACAGCAGCGGGAAGCGGCGTAAAGTGGCTCATATTTTAGTGCTAAAAAGATCGATACGACAGTTTCACCTTCACTGCAGCCGGCGCTGCCCGCCGCACATCATCACGTCCCCAGGGGCTGCAGGTGCCGAGGCAGGAGAGCAGGTCATCACCGCACGGCGCCGACAGCGTGATTTAGCGGAGCCCGAGCGCCCGGTGCCCTCGGAAAACCAATCTTGCCCCTCTCACTTCATCAGGCCTGTCTCAGGTGCGGAGGCGGCGAGGGGCCTGGGCGGGAGGGGCCCAGGCCCTTGTCATAAACACATTTGCCTTCCTCTCCGCGGATCAGAGGACGACAGCGAGCTCCACTAACTTTCCATAAATTTCCCCTAACGTTCTGCTTAGAACAGAGGTGAGCAGGGTCCTATCCTGGAGTAGGAACGAGGACAGGTGGGCAGAGAATGTTCCAGGCCCACCTTGAGCCCTGGACCCCACAGGTTGCGGTAAGAGCCTCGGAGGAACCCGGAGGAGCTGGGTAGTCTGAGCTGCGGTGAGTGGGACACGAGGGCAGGCATGTTTGGCTCCCCGCACCAGCCATCTGCAGCCCCTGGGTCAGGAAGGCAGGCCCAGAGCTCTCAGAAAACCTGGACCACACTCTGGCAAGAGCACAGCCATGCATGAGTCTTTGGGGCTTGCTCACCCCTTCAGTGAAGACCCTCCTCTCAGTAATGCAAAAACCAACACAAAGGGCAGAAATGAGATCCCAGCGTTGCGGGGACAGGAGAGGAGCCAGCTGCCCGCTGAGCAGCCAGCCAAGCCTTGCTGCCGGCTGCCAGCCCAGAGAGCAGGCGGCCCGGGCACCCAGCAGACGGAGAGGCGAGCAGGGCCCTGCAGAGCTGCTTCCTCCAAAAGACAGTGACCTCAAGCCTCCTCACCCTATGCCTTGGCTGGCTGTTGGCCCAGAGCCAGAGAGGCTGGCTGGAGGCCCAGCCTCAGCCCACCCAAGCCCACACGGCTGCTGTGGGTTGCACAGGTCCCGAGGGCACCCCGCCATGGACCCACTGCACAGCAAAGCTGGGTGCATGCCCTGGCACCAGAGCTCTGGCTCGAACGGGGCTGCACTGCACGGGGTCCTGGAGCCAGCTGCAGCACAGAGCCCATCCAGAGCCTCCTGCTGAGTGTCCCTGAGGAAACAGTCCATCATCAGCCTGACTCTGTCTTCACCCCAGGCCTGCCCAGGCAGAGGCTGCCTCCTGGCACTTCAATTCTGCGCCTCCTCCTGCCCCGGCAGGTCCCTGGAGTCTTAAGGCCCTCTGAGCAGCTGCCTTAAGTGTACCAGCAGACCTCCTCTGCTCCAACCGGAAGCCATGCTTAAGGAACGGCTTCTCCAAACTCCCTCTGGGTAGTGAGGAAAGCCCTCAGGGAGAGGGGACGGCCCTTCCCACACCCTGCCCCACGGCCATCTTCACATCACACACGGACCTTTCAGACAGGTCATTCCCAGCACTCGGATCCATGCCGGATCCATGCCGGCACCCTCTCCTCTGGATGCAGAATGGCAGAAAAATCAGGAAACATCTTCCTGCAGAAATGCCCTTGGATCAGCACAAGGCTGGAGTGGCTATCCCGAGCTGGCCAGGTAGCCCTGGAGGGAGCTAGAGCCCTGGCTTTGAGCTCAGGCCCCACAGCCAGGCACCAGGCTGGGTCAGGAGGACAGGTGACCCACAGGCCCCTCCTCACTCCCCCTGCAGGTGTGAAGTCCACCACAGTGGACACGGCCCACTCTGGCTCAGTGGCTCCCCAGGCCAGGTGCGTGGCCGGAAGCAGTGGCGAATGCCGCGTTGTTATGTTGTCCTGCAGCAAACCAGACAGCAGCGCAGTGTGTAGAGACACGCTTGCAATTTCCTCCTCATCTGGCCACTCGGAAGCCAAAGCTGGAGCCAGGAAGGCATCACCGCCATCCTCCCATGCTGCATGTGATTGTCAGGGTGTGAGCGATGTGCTTCCCCTGCTGCTCCTGTGGCCAGTTAAATCAGATGCGTGCCTTCAGTGCAGCCAGAGTGTTGATCAATAGATGCCTGGCGGGCCTTGGAAAACTGCACCCAGCCACTCGCTCAGTGTCCAGGCCTGTGCAGCCGGAGTGGTAGGTCACGTGAAACTTCACAGGGCGCGCTATGGGGCCTAGGCCTCCTGGGACGCTTCCTCCAGAGTCCCTCTCCAGTGACACAGGTAGGGGGCACTCTCCCGGGCAGGGGCGACAGGCTGGACGAGAGGGGACCAGGAAGGCAGCTCAGGAACCAAGGTCACCATCTCTGCTCTGGAAAGGAGGCTTGGGTGGCACCCAGGCCTGCTGGCAGTCTCCTTCCTGTCAGCCATGCAGGGACAGAGCTCAGGTTGTGACTTGGGCACCTGCTCTGAGATGCTCCTTCCTCGGCAGGGCCCATCTGGCCAGCCCTGTGCATACCCCGGGGGCTTCTGGTCACAGGTCTCTGTGTGCTGCGGGCTCAGCACCAATCGAGGAAAAGTCTAACTTTGCAATGAGTTCAACCCTTTGAATGGCTCTGCTGATGAAGTCACAGCTTCCTGTGGCCTACCAAGTCGTTAACACGCAGATCTCACCCATACATCCCATCGTCAAAGTGAGCAGTTTATACAGAGCTGTTCTCGTGGACACCTTCCCAACATGTGTGCTGTGCCACCGACCACGAAGCAGGGGCTGGCCTCGTGGGGCTGACGCCAGTGAAGAGGTGGCAGGAGAGACAAGCACGCTCACTCTGGAAAGAAGAGGAGCCTGGGGAGGGGAGAGCGGGCCAGAAGTTCCCAGGGAGGCAGCAGGCTCTCCAGGAGAGCAGAGAAGGGGCAGGCAGCATGGCTACAAAGGCCCTGGGGCAGAAGGCCAGGAGCCAGGCGGGCAGCAGGAAGGAAGGAAGGCAGCCACACTCCCAGCCTGTGGGAAGGCAACCAGCCAGGGACAGGCAGCACCCCACTTTCATGTGCCTGTTTCCAGATACCACCAGGAGAGGGGTATGAGGACACAAGGCAGCCAAGCTCAGGCAATCCCTACAGCCTTTCCCCATTGACATTCTGGGCCCCCCAAGGGAGGGCCGTCTGATCCCCAGGAGTGGCTCCGCATCCCGATTCCATACCATGCAGTGCCTGGGAGGGAGGCAGGGGAGCCGAGCCAGTGGTAGCTGACCAGCAAGGAGCTGCAGGCCCACACACTCTGCAAAGGACTCCACTGACCACATGCTGCACAGACCTGGACACACTTGCTGGGGATTGAAGCTGGAGCACTTTGGTTCTCTGGAGCTGGTGCAGAGCCCTGGGTGCATGAGGCTGTGAAAGCCACCAAGATACCACGAGCCCAGTAGTCCCTGCACGGAGACACCTGCTCCACCTCCGGGGCACGGGGCCTGGGGACCAGGGCCCTCGGCCTCCCCCAACACAGACCCCAGGTTCCTCCCCTGCTGGAGCTGCACCCATGCTTCCTGGGGCCCCTCAGGGACAAGAAGGCTAGATCTGGGGAGAGACAGCCCTTGGGGTATAGCCTCTAGCCTGCAGGCAACTCCTCCCCGTGGGAGTCTTTCCCGTTGCCCCGCCCAGTGCACACATGCCCTCCGCTTCCCTCCGCCCACCCTCTACACCCCTGGATGAACTTGCCTCACCCTTCTATCTCCAAACTCTGAGAGCCCATGCTCAGCCCCACAGCCGAGCCCCCGGGGTCTCAGCAAATGCAGTATTAAACAATCTACACAGAACAGCCTTCAGTTCTGTCTTCAGGCTCCGGTCCAGCCTCCACCTGGGGACTGAGGGCACCTGGTCTAGTGTCTAGTGCACACAACCCTTGCTGCCCCGCCCCCATGCCAAGACCCCCACCGCCCGCATGGCGTGCGCTGGCACAGCCTGGCTCGGGGCCAGTGGGGGACAGTCAGCTGCTGCTCTCAGGAGTGGGGACAGGAGAGAGGCGGACCAGGAGCTGGCTGGGCTCACTGAGGAGGCCCTGCCAGGAGGAAGCTGGTGGCACTTTGGGGACACAGCATGACCTTTCCCGCCCGGGGCCAGTGCCTTCAGTCCAGGCAGTGGAGATGTTTAACACCTGCCTGGAGCGGGATGTAGACCTGGGCTCCCAATGCTAACTCCAGCATGGCAGGCTGGCGGCACCTCTGAAGAAACGGGCTGTTGGCACTGGCTCTCCACAGAGAGTGACCCGAGGGGGGCTGTCGAAAGCTCCTTGCAGAGCCTCCTGCTGGTGTGAACCCACACTGTTCTGTGGGCACTCAAAATCTAGTGTAGCCATTTAAGTACAGGAATCCCGCAAGAGCATCTCCTGCAGGGAGCAGAGCCTGGGGTGTGGCGCTGGCGCCACCTCCTGGCAGCAAGGAGCACTTGCAAGTCTCCTGCCTTTGCCAGAAGCCAACAGCCACAAGCCAAAACCCCACCAACAGGAAGGGACCCTCCCCACTGCCCACATGCCAAAGCCCCAGGTGGGGCCACAGACCCAACTACCCATACACCAAACTCCAACAGGAGCCGCAGATCCCCACCACCAATAGGTCAAAACCCACCAATGGAACAGTAGATCCCCTCCCTACCCCCAACACACCAAACCCCCACAGCAGCAGCAACACTCCCACGCCGCTGACACGCCAACCTCTCCAGCTGCACTGAGGTGTGGCTCGGTTCAACGGCTTTCTGGGAACAGACCACTATTTTCTGATCCCTATTAATGCCCGTGACAGCATTTATGTACAAGATAAATTCATTTCAATTTCCTTTTTCAATTAATGGCCTATTATTTGAACCAGACTCAGCTAAAAATACAGCTCTACTACCATCAATCTTACAAAGATTAAATGTCCCTGTCTGAAGCCAGAGGGCACCAGGCCTGGCAGGGACGCCTGGCTGGCCAATGTCGCCCAGCTCTGCCCAGGAGCTGGGGGGCTAGGGTTCTCTCTACAGGACACCCAGAGGCCCTGCTAAAGAACCTGACACACTGAGGAAGCTGTGGGAAGGCTGCAGTGGGTGCACGTGGAGCCCTCATGCGACCATCGGTCTCAGTCACGAGCAGGGATGAGGAGGAACGCCCACTTCTACGTCCAGCCTGTGATGATTCAGTGTGGGGCCTCGCCAATCCAGGCTGTGCACTCCAGCCACCCAGCCACAGAGGCACCTCGTACAGGGCCGGGCTGCAGGGACCAGGAGGTGGCGCTCCAGAGAGGGCTGCCAGGCCGCAGAGCCCACTCCACGCACAGCCGGCCCTGCTCCCAGCAAACAGGTCCCAGCTTGCTCTGTTCCAGAGCCTTCTCCTGGCCCATCTTCTCGCAGCCGCCCAGAAAGTGGGCAACAGGGCAGCAGCCTCAGGGCCGCGGCCTCATGGCTCTGTCCACCTGCAGACCCACTCTGAGATTGAAGAGACTGTAAACGTGAAGATGCCGCTGTCCTGAAGCAGAAGGCGCCACATGACGGCAGGTGTCCCGGGGAAGGGCCTGCTGCTGCTCTGCTCCTCTGCCGGGCGCCCAGGTGGACCACTGTGAGCCACGATGCAGGCTGCTCGGGCAACTCACGCATCCTGAAGGGTTTCAGTTTGTTTTCATAGAGCTCGGAATATTTCCTCATTGGCGCCACATGACGGCAGGTGTCCCGGGGAAGGGCCTGCTGCTGCTCTGCTCCTCTGCCGGGCGCCCAGGTGGACCACTGTGAGCCACGATGCAGGCTGCTCGGGCAACTCACGCATCCTGAAGGGTTTCAGTTTGTTTTCATAGAGCTCGGAATATTTCCTCATTTCCTCTGTGACATTCTCTGACTCCCGAGGCTTACAAGCTAGTTTACATGTAGATAAGATTTTCTAGGTATATTTCAGTTATCTTCTAATTTCATCCCTTTAGTCTGATGACACATTCCATGTGGTTCCAGCCTCTTGAAGGCGTCCTGGTTTGTCTTGATGCTGTGTGAGGAGCCGAGGCCAGACCGGACCTGGAAAGGAGTCCGGCTCTCCAGGTCTGGGAATGGCCTGCATTCCAGCATTGAGCAGAATGGGAAAGTCCTTGAGGGCTGAGACCATGCACCCCAAACACAGGCTGCTCATGACACCCCAGAAAAAGCCCAAGCCAGCCTCGGAGGAGGGCAGTGAGCGAGCCTCGGCTGTCTGCAGCGCTGCTTCTGAATTCCCTGGGCGCCAGGCCGCAATGACAGCCCTGCCCTTCAGGCCTCACAGGCTGCTTTGCAGGTTCCAGGCCACCCTGCCCTCCAGGCCTGTCTAGGTGGCTTCGCAGGCTCCAGGCCACAGATGCCTGAGACTCCTCCTCCTCCTCCTCTCGGCGCCCGCTGCCATTAGCTGGAGTGGCCAGCAATGCTGTGGGCACGAGCTACAGCACAGTGGCCCTCTGTCCACCTGAACACCGGGCCCCTGCCTTGGCCGCTTTCCATTCACTTCTGTGGTTTCTGTGTCTGTGAAAATGGATTTAAGGCACACACACTAAGGACTGCTCTATGCTCTATGGAAATGACCTCTCCACCTGAGGAGGTCACCCCTCTTCATCCCGGCCATGGTCCTCCCCATCAGAAGGTGGGACCTCTTCATCCCAGCCATGGTCCTCTACCATGAGGAGGCGGCTCCTCTTCATCCCAGCTATGATCCTCCCCATCAGAAGATGGCTCCCCTTCATCCCGGCCAGGTCCTCTCCATCAGAAGATGGTCCCTCTTCATCCTGGTCAGGTCCTCCCCATCAGAAGTTGGCCCTCTTCATTCCGGCATAGTCCTCCCCATCAGAAGGTGGCCCCTCTTCATCCTGGCTATGGTCCTCCTCATCAGAAGGTAGCCCCTCTTCATCCCGGCCAGGTCTTCCCCATCAGAAGGTGGCTCCTCTTCATCCTGGCCATGGTTGTCCCCATCAGGAAGTGGTCCTTCTTCATCCTGGTCATGATCCTCCCCATCAGAAGGTGGCCCCTCTTCATCCTGGTCATGATCCTCCCCATCAGAAGGTGGCCCCTCTTCATCCTGGCTATGATCCTCCCCATCAGAAGGTGGTCCCTCTTCATACTGGCCATGATCCTCCCTATCAGGAGGTGGTCCCTCTTCATCCTGGCCAGGTCCTCCCCATCAGAAGGTGGCTCCTCTTCATCCCGGCCATGGTCCTCCCCATCAGGAGCTGGCCCCTCTTCATCCCGGCCAGGTTCTCCCCATCAGAAGGTGGTCCCTCTTCATCCCTGCTATAGTCCTCCTTTTCCCACCACGTCCTCCACATCAGGAGTGGACCTTCTTATCCTGGCCATGGTCCTCCACCAATAGAAGGGGGCTCCCTCTCATTCCAGCCACAGTCCTCCACATTCAGGAGGGGGCTCCTCCTTGCCTGTTCTGGCCCCTGTCCTAAAGGCTGTTTCGACACCAATGCAGCCAGTGTGAGCTCCCCTGACTATGCCTGCCTGGCTTATCCTCCCTCATCCTACTCTTTTTAAGATATCTGTATCTTTATGCTTGAAGAAGGCTGGGACATTCCTATGGCCAGTGTGGGTGGGCCCCCAATGCAGAGCAGAGGGGAGACTGACCTGGGTGGCGTGGGGCGGCGTGGCATGGTGTGGTGCAGTGCAGCGTGGCGTGGTGAGCTCTCTGCAGAGCCATGCTCACCAGCAGCCTGCGATGAGCCTCGGGGCCATTGCAATCATTTGGCCTTCAGGTTTCTCCATTTTCTGAAATTACGAGAACCTGAGCCCCTATTTCTCCGTGGCTCCCTCTGCTCCCTGGGGTCCTGGCACCACACATGCCAGGCGCCGTCACGGCCCACTAGCCACTCCACAGCTGTGCCACGCCGTCCCTGGCTGCCTCCGTCTAACAGTGCTGCAGCTCCCTGCAGGTCCGCTCATCTTTTCTTCTGCCGTGCGTCCCAACCTGTGCATTTCATTTTTCTTTTTAGATTTTCTTTTTCACCTGCAGAAACCCCACTTGGCAAGACAGGAAGTTGAGTTCTGGCAGAGAAAAGTGCGAGGGCGGAGCAAGCCTACCTCCTAAGTATGAGGGGCAAGCCTGGCGCAGGAAGAAGCGCCGCCAGGGAGAGGGGCGTGGGGGACAGGCTGCAGCCGCGTGGATGCTCCTTACCCAGCACCAAATCCAGAGCGGAAACCTTGGCAGACAGTCCCCTAGCCCCAGGGCACCTCGAAGTCACTGCCAGCTCGGCGGCTGTACCTTGTCCCGTCGTGGCTCAGCCCCTGTTCATGGCGGGCTCCTGGGGGAGTGGGCAGGCTGAAGGGCGAGGACCAAGGGACTCCACCTCATAGAGAAGACTGGCAAGCAAGGAGCTGGAGATGTGGTGGCCAAGGGTGGAGGAGGCTGAGCCCAGCCAAGGTGCTGCAGCTCCCCAGAGAGGGCGTGAGACATTGATCTCTGAACCAGCAACCACTCAGAACCTCCACACCTCTCTTCAGAAAAGCCACAGGCTCCACGCACCTGGTGCCCCTCACTGGTACCAGCGTCCCTCCAGAGCCCTGGACTCTGGAGGCGGAGGGGCCTGCCTTGCCCAGGTCCCTGGCTTCCAGTGTGACTGCCCGGGCCGATGGGGCTCAGGGCACCCGAGTGCAGGAGCAGGCTACGGCACCCGTGGCTCTACAGAGCAGCCCAGGCTTCAGCTGTCTACAAACCTAGAGCTGCACTCTCCCTCCTACTTTCACACGCCCGAGGCTGAGGCCTCCACTTCTTGGCCATCCACACCGAGACTCCTGCTGGGGCCATGGCCGCCGCCCCCTTTGGGCCACCCGCCAGAGCTCAACAGGCCCCAGACACACCCTGCAGGTGACAGCGTGCTGGGTCCAGCTCCCCGCCCAGGAGGGCTGTCCTGGAACAAGGCTCGGCCCAGGGCCGGGCGTGGGGCTCACCGTGAAGTGCTCCTGTGACTTGTAGTTTTCATCCAGGTAGACCCGGGCCCTGCTGTATTCCTTCATCGCGTCACTGGACAGCAGCTCCCTGGAAGGAAAGCGAGCTCGTTAGTCAGGGCACAGGGCCTGGCGGTGCTGCAGGGGCTCGGGAGCACCGGAGGCGCCATTCCCGGAAACCACTGCCAACTGAGGCCCCGGAGGCGTGGGGCACGGAGCTGAGGCCCGCTGTGGACTCTGGCCCAGGACACAGCTGCCCAACCAGGCTCTGGGCTCTAGTCCACATGCTGCTCCATGAGATGTGGGCTTGGGCCTCCCGGGGATGGAGGCCCTGGGAAGCCACCCAGGGCCACACCAATGCCACGTGGCTCCCAAGTCTTGGGTCTTCTGGCTGCTTGTGGCTGATCCTTCTCCGAAGAAGAGAGGCCCATGCACTGGCACTGGCATGTGGCTCGGGCCCTTGCTGTCCTTCTCACTGTCCCGTTGTACAGTTGAGGCCTGGAGCCTTCCCACCACTCCCAGAACACACGCTGCAGAGAAAGTCAGGCATGCTGGGGCTGTGACTGGGGAGATGAGGCCCTTCTCGGCTGGCACAGGCCGCCTGGAAGAAAGCGGGTGTAATGCCCGTGGCCCAGCAGTGTGTGTGTCAGGGAAGGGCCTGCACTAAGATTAAAACTGCGCTAGAGAGCAGACCCGACAGGGCCGCGACAGAGCCCAGGCCCTCGGGCAGCCAGATGCAGGGTGCCGGCACCTGGCTCACAGTCCTGACACCACAGAAGCAGTGAGACACAGCTCGTAATTACAAAAGAAATCAGTCAAAAAGCCATCGGCAGGGCCAGGTCCAGGGGACAAAAGTGATGGACTTAGCTGGAAGAACCTTAAAACAGCAATTCTATATTTGACCCAGCAAACATCAGAAAGACGGAAGACCTAAGAACCACACGGACTTCTGGAGCTAAAACTAGTATCAAAAACAAACCACTGGATAGACTGAAGAGTAAATTAAACCTGCATGAGATCAGACCCCGTGTAGACCCCGCAGGAGCAGAGGGGAGGGTGGGCTCTGGGCCAGGTCTCAGGAGAGGGAGGAGGGTGGAGGCGAGCGGAATCGAAAGGAATCATGGACACATGGTTTCCAAACTCGATGATTCGAATCATAAAGCCACAGGTTGAAAATAAGAAAACCACACCCAAGTGGCACATCATCAAGTCGCTGCGAAGCAGCTCCGAAGACAAAATCTAGCGGTGGGAAAGCACATTATACTCAGTAAGATGGAGCCGGCACAACTGGCAGATTCTGCAAACAGCAACATAGGCGACTCGGCACCCTGAGCGCCGGGCGGGCAGACAAGCAGCCTCTGTCACCAACAACGGCCTTCCCGCGTCAGGACAAGGGCCTTTTCAGACTAACAAAAGCTAAGAGGACGGCAGCTGACTTGCACTAAAGGAGCGCTACAGCGCTCTCGGGCTGAAGGAGACGACCCAGTAAGAACCAGAACCCGCGCAAGAAGGCCCCAAAGGCGGCCGATGTACTGCTGAGAAACGGCACCCTCCACTCCTCGTCTCCCTAGAGGACAAGTGGCGTTTGCAGCCACAGAGCAGCAGGCTGGCGAGGCCCGGCAGGCACGCGAAGGGCAGCGGCACCGAGAGGCCCTGCCACCTGCAGGTGCACCGGGCTTGCGCCGTCCCACCTCTGTGTGGATCGCCTGCTCCTTCACCTGGAGGCCTTTCCTCTCATCGGCCTGCAGAAGAGGAGCTCCTGACATATTTAAATTCCAGTTTGGTCAGTAAAATGTACTGCAGATATTTTTCCCAATGCAGCTTAATTCTCTCCTTTACAGAGCACCTCTCTATAAACAATGTGGTTAATCTAACATGGTTAAATTTATCAATCTCTCTCAGAAGAGGTATTTTTTTCCTCTTTAAAGAAACCCTTTCCTATTCCAAAACTATGAAGCTATTCTACTGTCTCTTGGTCTCAAATTCTTACTTTTGCAGAACCAAGACTCCCTGTAGTTAGGCGCCAGTGGCGGGGTATGACCTGAAGCAGGGATCTGCTCCATCCTCCTGACACAGGAGCCCAGGGCACATGGGCAGCCTCCTGTCAGCCTGCAGGTCTCCTGCTGGGCCCACCTTCCCTGCAGCCAGGGCCTCAGCCTCGCTACTGCAGAACTGCCGGGCTCCTCTTCACTCGGCTTCTCCGCCACGACCTTACATTCAACTCATCAGTGCTGGGAAAAATGCCTGTAATGCTTTCATTAAAATCGCCTTATAACCACAAAGTACTTGGGGAAAACTTGAGAGGCTTTTAGCCTGAAAACCACCTCTTGACAGTTCAAGGGCCTGGAGTGGTGGGAATTCAACAGCATGATGCCTGTGCCACGCCCCACACTGGGGAGATCCCAATACCCTGCCTATAGCCTGCACATGACCCTGCACAGAGCCTGCTGTGGCCCCACACACCGCCTGCATAGAACCTGCACGTGACCTGCACATGGCCTGCATGCAACCCTGCACACGACTTACACACAGCCTTGCACATAACCTGCATACAGCCTGCATGTGACCTGCACATGACCCTCCACACAGCCTGCACATGACCCTGCACACGGCCCTCCACACAGCCTGCATGGGGCCTGAATATAATCCTACACACGGCCTGCACACAACCTGCATACGGCCTGCATGTGACCTGCACATGACCCTCCACACAGCCTGCACATAACCCTGCACACGGCCTGCACATGACCCTGTACTCGGCCTCACCCCTCGCAGCACAGAAGCTTCCGTGACCAGCACCAGGAGTCACGAGGCATCCCTTCTGCCTCACTACAGGCCGGAGGGAGCGGTCACATGGTGCAGAGTCCAGGCAAGGGGACAAGACCCCTCCCCACAGCAGGTGTCAAGGTCACAGAGGGAACTCAATGACTACTGTCATGGCCCTGTTGGAAAAATACCACTGGTCATACGGCCTTTGACATCTTCCCAAACAGCCTTCCACAGATGTCACTTTTCATCTGTGTGGTATTTTACAGGATGATAGCACGTGATCATTCTGAGTCGCTGAGGGCGCTCTGGTGCCGGGGCCTGCTCCAGACCCAAGGACAGGTTTCTACCACCTGCTACGTAAAGTACTTCCCGTTGTTCTTTTACCAAGAATTTGCTTTGAAAACGTGTTTCAGAAACTTACCATGGCAGCAAAGCTGCGCACTGTGAGGGTCCTGTCTGCTTTCTGGATCAGGAATTGTCTTGAGCACAGGCACGGGTGGTGGCCAGAGAGCAATTTACACCCTGCCACAGGTGGCTTCATAGTCAATAACAGGTAACACCCACCAACACAGGCAAGAGGCTGGGACTCAGACACACAGCTTCCGAGCTCAGGACAGTCCAACACCCTGCAGCTCAATGAAAGCACTCCCCGGCCGCCCAGGTGGGGTGCCCTCCGTGCCCCAAGGGGCTGGGTGCTCTGCAGCACTGGGGCCGCCTCAACAGCACCACAGCCTGGTATAAGACAAGCTCCAGTGTGAGCCACCTCTGCTTGCGTAGAGAGGACACACGGGGAGAGCCTGCCCTCACGCCTGCCTGAGGACCGTCCTGCTGGCCTTCCATGTGGGGTCAGGCAGCCTCCCTGACCGTGGCCACTGCAGCACCCAGCTCTACACAAATGAGAGCAGACCCAGCCATCCACCCAGTGATGTGGCCCCAAGCCCCGGCCCTGGGCAGAGTCAGTGCCAACCACACTGTGCCCAGGGCATCTCGTCCACGCTGCCCTGTGCAGGGCCACATCCTCTGAGGGAGCAGACTGTCCCCACAGAGGGATCCAGACAGCCAAACGCCTGGCTGGGCCATAGGCTCCCTGACTGCTCGCCGAGGCAGCTCCAGGGGCCCTGCCGGGAGGCCCCACGGCCTGCACAGCGTCTCCTGCCTCCTGCTAACCTGCAGCCAGGGGGACAGGCCTCGCCAGGGCTGAGACCATGCTGAGCACCAGCCCACAGGTCCTGCTCGGCCCTGTCCTTGGCAGAGGAGCCGTGCACCTGAACGTGGCTTCAAGGAGGGAGGGAGGGACGGAGGGCGGCAACGAGAGCCGGACCCGGCTGCAGCTGCGTGCAGCCGCCCTCTCAGGAAGCTCTGGCCCTGCCGCGGCAGGAGGCCGTGACTATCTCTCCCCTAGCCTTGGTTGTCTGAGCAAGTCCCGCCTGCGGTGTGCAGCCTGCTGGCCCTCTGACACGGCTCGGGCCCCCTGGGTCACATTTGTCAGCAGCAGGGCTTTCCCTTCAATGCATACTGGCTCCCAGTGGGTGAGGGACCCCAGAGACCCGCAGGGAGGCACCTCAGTGCGTGAAGGCGAAGCCCACAGCAGGCTGCCCTCATGGAGGCCGGCCTCCCACACCCGTGGGGCGCTGCTCCAGGAAGAGTGCAGGACCCCACAGTGTCCGGGAGCGCCACCCTTCCAGAGCCTCCGCCCATTTCCCTTTTGAAAACTGCGCTCGAGACCCTGTGCCACCCTGGCCCTCCTCGCTCCCTGCTGAGGACGCTGGGTCACGACCAGGAAGCTTGCAGGTCAGACACAGGGAAGGCAGTTGGTGTGTGTGGGAGCAGCGCGGGGCTTCCGAGGGCCGTGGGAAGCGCAGTGACGGGCCCGACTTCGGGACGGGGATGCAGGCCCCCACCACTTCCCGCGCCACCTGGAGCCCCATGCACCTTCCTTGCAGGCAGGAGCCACAGGAGACGCACGCAGCCGGTGCAGCAGGCGGCCCCTAGGAGCCCTGCATGGTGCAGGCAGAGGCCATGGTCCTCCACAGACGCCCCGAGACTTACTTGACAAACTTGTCCACGTGGGACATGGAGGCCTCGTAGTTCTTCCCTCCGAACTCCTGGCAGTGCAAGGCCATGAAGTGCGGGCGGTGCGTGTGCACGACCTGTGAAGGAAAGGCACATGCGGTCAGTGCAGAACCATCCAGGGCGACGCAGCAGCGCAGGCTCGACCGTGGGCCCCGGCAGGCAGAGCCAGATGTGTAGGTAACGGCGACAAGAAAGGCTGGCGACACCAGCCACGTTCATGCTTCCACTTCCACTAACGTCCGTGTTTCCGTGACCTGTAAATTCCACTTCTCAGAACTGCCTTCAGTAATCTAGTAGGAGCGTCTTTAATTACAAAGCAGTTATACTGGTTCGCTGCAGAGCTCTGAGGAGCTCCCAGGACACAGACCAGTCACAGTAAGGAGTAAGGAGGCCACCTTTAACAGTCGGGCAAACCCAGCACGAGGAAGCAAGCACAGGCAGGCATGTGTCAACATGTGTGTAATGTGCAGAGTGGGCTGCACATGTGTGTTGGAGCATGTGTGTGAGCATAACAAGCACATGTGTGCAGTCCATATATGCATGTGCACGAGTCCATAAGCATGTGTGTATACACCTGTGTATACATGTGACCATATGTGCATAATGTCCTGTAATCTTGTATGTGCAAAGTGCACAAGTGGTTGTGTACATGAACATATGTCAGCTCATGTGCCTGTGTGCCCTGAGTATATGCAAGCACATGTGTGTTAACATGAGTGTTGATGTGTATGGCTGGGTGGCTGCATGTATGTGTGTCCATGTTCATGTGTGTCCATGTTTGTTAGTACATGTATAGCTGTATGTAGGCACATGTACAGCTGTATGCAGGCACATTTGTTAGAACATGTGTGTCTGTAGGCATGTGTGTTAGCACATAAGTGGCTATGTGTGTTAGCAGGTGTTTAACTACATGTGGGTGTATGGCTGTGCATACACATGTGTGTTCTAATGCATGTTAGCAGCTGTGCAGCTGTATGTAGACATGTGTGTGCTCAAGCACAAATGTGCCCATGTGTCAGCTTATATGTGGGTGTGTGTAGATGTGCATCTATCTGCACATGTGTATTCACGTGTGCATGTGTTCATGTGTGCCTGCATAAAGGTGTGTGTTTGGCATGTGTGTGGCTGTGTGCAGGCATGTGTGGGGTGTGTGTTGATGTGTGGCTATCTGCACATATGTGCGTTCAGGTGTGTATGTGTGTTCACATGTGCCCACATAGAGGTGTGTGTGTTGGTATGTATGTGGCTGTGTGTAGGCATGTGTGTGCTCATGTGTGCATGCATGTGTGCTTGTGGAAATACACTTTTAACACACTTGTGGGTCACTGATGCTGAGTCCTGAGCACGGGCCCTGTGTACACTTCCGTGTCCTCACGCAGGCGTGGCACTTGGCAACCTGGCCAAGGCTACATGGAGGCTAAGGCAGAGCGGGACAGACCTGGTCCGGGTGGGCCCCCACGTGCATCGCCGTCGAGGGCCCCAGGTCCCTGGTGAGGCTCGTCTCTGAGGTCACCAGCGGATTCTGACCTACACAGCCAGCTGCAGCACACTGACTGTCCCCAACTTTGCCAGTAAAGAGCGGCACAGGCTGCGGCACAGACCTGCATCTCACCAGGCCAGCCTTGTGGGCACACACCGGGCAGGCCGCACCGCTCTCTCAGTCACAGGGCGGGCAGTGCCACAAGGGCCTGGGCAGAGCCAGGCCTCGGAGAGGGCCGGGAGGCCGGAGGAGGGGTCTTACTGCATCACCAACATACCACGTGGTGTGAGCTGTGACACAAACCAGGCAGGACTCCTGGGCACACAAGGACACTATGCAGAGTCCCACAGTCCACTACCTCAGCAGCACGGTCTTTGTGTTCCACTTCCTAGGAGTCTGTGGAATGCTCCTGCCCGTCTCTCCGAAAAGGGCATGGGGTGGTGCCCAGGAACGCTGACAGGCCACCACATCCCAGCCCACACCCCCACTCCACTGTCACCCTCCACTCAGGGGCAGCGACCTGGCGGGCCTCACCCCCAACAGCCCCGGGAAGGCAGATGGAGCCCTCTCACAACTCAAGGAGCACAGGTGCCCGCTGGCTGGCCTATCCCTCCCCAGGCCGCCCCAGCCTGCGCAGAAGCAGAAGACACACCTCCGTGCACAAGCAGAAAACATAATCACTCGCCACCAATCTTCAAACAGGTCTGCTTTCATCTGAATTCCAACCAACACTCTTCCTCTAGAATGACTTCTTGTTGCTGGGTGTGGTGGTGCACACCTCTAATCCCAGTACTCGGAGGCTGAGACAGGAGGATCGCAGATTCTAGCCTCAGCTACTTAGTGAGGCTCTCTGCAATTTAATGAGACCCTGTTTCAAAATAAAGAATAAAAACTCGGGCTGGGGGCGTAGCTCGGAGGTAGAATGCCCCTGGCTTCCATCCCCAGTACCTCACACACATAAAAAACCCCTCAAGGTGCGATGCTGAGCCTGTGTGAGCCCCGCGGCAATGCAGAGCTGACCCGTGGCCCAGCCTCGGGTTCTGGTGAAGGGGCCGCAGGCGAGGGGTGAGACGCCGGCCCCAGGCAGGCTGGCCACGGCACAGCACCAGGGCCCGCTCCTGGCCTCTGTGAGGTGAGGAGCAGAACCGCGTGCTCTCCTGTCTCCGCTTCCTGCCACCGAGCTACGAGATGCAGACACCTGGCTCACGTGTTCGGAAGCCAGAGTTTCCAAGAAGAGCATGAGCAGATGAATCCTCCTCCCTCGCCAGGTCCCAAGGTCACCGCAGTGCGGACGTCGGCCGAGACAGGCCCCAGTGAAGCCAGACCAGATACCGAGAGACCATGAGGAGACCACGTTCAGAAAACCGTCCCCGGCGCCAGGCACTGCCCCATGCGGGCACGGACAGTAGGCTTGGTGCAGGGGAAGGAAGTGTCTGCACCTAGCTGCCAGACAGGACAGCTGAGTGGCAGCACCAGGAACTGTGACTGACGACATCGTAAACTCCACCAGGAGGCCCGGCCGCAGCCTGGAGCGGCTCAGAGCAGAAGGCACATCCTGGGGACACGATGCTATTTGCCATCTTGGAAGTGGGTGCTATTGTGAACCAGGACAGTCTCTGACAACTGGTAAATACAGATAATGGAACAAGAATCTGTCCTGCCTCCGCCTGGAACAAAGGACAAGCCCTCTCGACGGGAACACCCCAACCGCGAGTGTAGAGGAGGAGTGGCTGGGCAGGCGCTGTGCTCCTTTAGGCGGGGGCTCCAGGCCAGGACTTGCTGCTCCCGGAAAGCGGTGGACAGCACCTCCTGGTGGGTGTGTGTGTGCCCCTAGTGCAGAACCAGATACAAGAGGTGAACCCAGTGGGACCTTGATCCTACGCCAACCAAGAAGTGGGGAAGGAGAGCACATGAGCCACAGGGAGATGTGGAAGCTGGAGAATGTGTGGGTGATGCCCAACAGGGGAGCCATCGACACATACCAGAGGGGCCACACATATAAGTCCCCAGCTGGGTAAACAAAGGCAAGCAGGCCCTGGGGCCGGAGCTGGCCAGTGCCCTCGTGAGCAAGAGCCCTGCCTTGCACCCCCGTCCCTTGCCGCATTGTGCTTCATGGCAGGAGCAGCAGGTGTGTGCCCAGCACAAACCCCAGCAGGAACAGCCATCCCCCTAGCCAAAGAACACCAGAACAGAGCCAGCAGGCTGGAGTGTGCGTGGCGAGTCCCACAGGAAAGAGGCCTTGGTCTGCAGAGGAGCCCACTCAGGCTGAAGAATTACCCAAGCCAGGTAGGCAGGGCTGACCCATGCCAGGAGCAATGGCGCCCAGAGCCAGGCAAATTGTCACTTCTTACAAGTTTCTGCTAAAAACTGAAACTTGAACACACACGTTGGCCTGAGCCTACCAGGCCGGGATTGTCCATTTCGCTGTCCTTCATCTCCCGTCCCACCCCACTAGACATGGGCATCCCCCCTGAGAGAGGCCTTTCTGCGCATCTCTCCCGGGGGACATCCCTGGGCACGTCGGCAGGAGCTGGCCCCCCAGAAGCATGTCAGACGGGGTGGCTGGATTTGCTGCTAGCCGTCATCAAAGACTCGCTGACAGCAGAGGACCGCCAGGAACCTTTCTGGTAAGGCAAAGTTCTGGAGTGGGCTGGGCTGGAGCTCGCTGGGTCTGGAGGAGCTCCTGCCAAGCCTGTCTCTGCGGTGCTCTTGGGCTCTTCTTCCTCCTGCAGCTCCTTCTCCGGCCTCTGTTCTGCCAAGCACTCCCCGGGGAGCAGGAACCTATGGCCTCTGTTATAACCCACGGGGCCACCGTGGTGTGTGCCTCCTTCTGTGGGTGAATGTGGGTGACCAGAATGTTATTAGGTGGCACGTGACTATAGCTGGAATCACAGGACAGGAGGAAGATACTGGAGCAGGAACAAAGAAGTATCTGAAAAAGCAATGTCCAAAACTTTCCCTAGTCGGGCGTGGTGGCACATGCTTGTAATCCCCAGGCTTGGGAGGCTGAGACAAGAGGATCGCACGGGTTCGAAGCCAGCCTCAGCTACTTAGTGAGGCTTTCAGCAACTTAGTGAGACCCTGTTTCCAAATAAAAAATATAAAAAAGGTCTGGGAGTATAGCCCAGAGGTAGAAAGCCTCTGGGTTCCACCCCCAGTACCACAAAAAAAAAAAAAAAAAACTTTCCCTAATTTGGTGAAAGACATTTATTTATTTGCAGAATTATAGAATTTCAGAACTGGGTGTGATGGCACACACTTGTAATCCCAGTACTCAGGAGGCTGAGTCAGGAGGATCACAGGTTCAAGGCCAGCCTCAGCTACTTAGTGAGGCCCTTCGCAACTCAGTGAGACCTTATTTCAAAATAAAAAATAGGGCTGGGGTGAAGCTCAGAGGCAGAATGGCCCTGGGTTCCATTCCCAGAACTGCAAAAAAAAAAAAAAAAAAAAAAAAAAAAGAATTTCAGTGAATGTCAAACAGAACACAGCCAAGAAAATCATCTTGAGTCACATCAAATTCAAACTGATAAAAAAAAAAAAACCAAAGATTGAAAAGAGAACACAATTCAAATCACCCTGAAGTTCTTCTTAGAAAATCTGAGTTCAGCTGGGTGTGGTGGTGCATGCCTGCAATCCCAGTACTCGGAGTACTTGGGAGGCTGAGACGGGAGAATTGCAGGTTCAAGGACACCTTGGCAACACAGTGAGGCTCTCAAAAACCTACCAAGAGAGATCTTGTTTCCAAGCAGAAAATAAAAAGGGCTGGGGTGTAGCTCAGAGGTAAGATGCCCCTGGGTTCAATCTTCAGTACCAAAAAAAAAAGTACTGCTCAAAAGACAGTGGAACAAGTCCCACAAACACTGAAAGAAAGAGGGGGGGGGGGGCAATATCTTGGCCGCATCTGAAGGAAATCGAAATAAGCAGGTCCACGTGAAAGGCGCTCATGGGCTTTCCATCTGCAGACCTGCCCCGCACGGTCGGAGGCCACCAGGGCCGCAGAGCGAAGGCACATCAGCAAAAAGGAAAGTGCCTGCGTAAACGTCAGGCCGTTCCTGGCTTCAGAGGTTCTTTCTATATGAAAGGCTCCAGGTAGTTGAAGACAACCTACCCCCAAAATGCCCCCGAGTAGTATAAATCATGTATTTATAGACACATACTTAGGCATGTACGACCCGTATGATAGAATATGCAAACCATATAATTACAGACAGAAAATAACAAACCACATCTCACGTGCAGCTGGAAGACCAAGGTCAACTAACTGTAAATA
The DNA here is from genome assembly GCF_963383645.1 of Muscardinus avellanarius. Lineage (NCBI taxonomy): Eukaryota > Metazoa > Chordata > Mammalia > Rodentia > Gliridae > Muscardinus > Muscardinus avellanarius. The sequence goes on along the minus strand of NC_137789.1, from coordinate 161,949,188 downwards.
AGGAAGAACATCAAATCCTTGAAAAGCCAGGAAGAAGGGGCCTGGAGTGAGTTCCAGGACACAACCAGGAATCCTTAAGTCTGAAACTCTGACTTAAGAGTAGGAAGAGATTTCTGGTGCAAAAATGAGTGAGCATAAAAGGGTGCCACTTCCAGAGAACAGAAAAAGATCAAGAGGACAGAGTAGCCCCAGGCAGCTGAGTGGTAAAAGAGAAAGAAGAAAAAGTCGAGAAAAGAGAACCATAAAGTCAGAAAATAACATCTAACACTTCACAACCCCATCACTCAGCACGGAGCCTGGACTTCGTGAGCCTGACGGCAGAGGGCGCTGTCATGCCAGGAATCCTGAAACACCTGCTTCACCAGGCACCCAGGGAAGGGAGGGCCGCCCACACAAAAAATAAGGAGAAAAAATCCTGCTCCTATGGCAGGAAACACCCCAACCAGGAAGAGTAAAGTCTAGGTGTACGTGACAAACAGAATTAAATACACTCAAGCAAGTGTTTGGAATCAGAAACAAAACTAAGAGAAGAGGGGTGCTGGTTAACCTCAGAAGAGAGACGGGAAAGGCAGAATCACCAGAGGAAGACAGTCGAGTATAAAGCAGGAGAGGAAGAGTCAGCCAAAAGGCAAATTCAAACAGAGGCATAAGAGCCAGGAAATCAACCAAGAGACGCCCAACGAAAAGGGCAGAAGAAAGGCCCGACAGAGAGCAAAGGAGGGGCACGGTGTCTTCAGAGCTGAGGAGACCAGACGACGGCAGAGCCAGGGCCAAACCCAAGAGCGTCAAGGCTGACCACGCTCCATGGCGAAGGTGAAGGGGGGAGAGGACCCCAGCACCGATGCAGGACTCCCCAGCAGAACCGGCCGGCTCAGATCACAGGGAGTCTGGAACTCAACATCCAAACCCAGGGACCACAGAAGACCTCCTGGGAGGATCCTGGAGGAGCTCTGGGCGGGATGCTCACCTGGGGGAGACCTGCCCCTGTGCTCTTCAGGACTCCACCAGAACAGAGCTGGCTCCTCCCCACGAAGAGCCACATACACTCTGAGCCTGCACACCAGGCCGCGGGAACAAAGGCAGCCGCAGCTGTCCCGCACGACTCCACTTCCAGAGGCGGCAGCGGGCTGGGCGTGGCTGCCAGGGGCTGATGCTGACCTGGGTTTAAGACAGCAACAGTAACATCGCCTGCTGGGTTCTTCAATGTACAGCTCCAGGATCCCTACGCCATCTACGGCGCATTGCAGCACTCACCCCAAGCAGACGGTGAAAAACTAAGGCCTGGACAGGCACGTACTGAAAACGGTCCCCATCAGTGATGAGCACATGGGTGACGGGGGCCCCTCAGATGAAATGGAGCCGGGAAGGCCCCGTCACCCATGACGGCGCCGCGGCCGCGTGCCCTGGTTTGTGCTGATGTGGTGTAAACACACCCACCGCACTGCCAGCCCTGCATAAACACAGCACATGCTGTGTAACGCGTCTGTCTAAACACAGCACTCGAGGCTGGATGTGACGCTGCGGGTTTGTATATTTATTTTACGGCACTGTCATTGCAGAAGTCTGCCCTGCCACCCAGCGGCAGCCGCCCTGTGGTTACCATGTGTGTTAACCACATCCAGAGGCCACGCTGTGTGGTCAACCCACACATCTAGGTATGTGTGAGGTGTACTTGAGAGTGTCCACACAATGGAACCACCAGCAACACACGTCTCACAACAGATCTCCCATTAAGTGATGCATGACTGTGGGGCATAAGCCTAGAGCAGTCACTCAGAAACAGCTAAACGGCCAAGCGGGGCGTGGTGGCGCCTCCTGCAATCCCAGCAGTCGGAGGCTGGAACAGAAGGATCGCGGGTTTGAGGCCCGCCCTGGCAACTTGGTGACCCTCAGCAACTCAGCAAGACCCTGTTTCAAATAAAAAATAAAACAGGGCTTGGGTATAGATCACAGGTAGAATGCCCCTCAGTTCAATCCTCACTGCCACAAAAAAAGGGAAGCCAAAAAAATTAGAGTGCAGAGAAAAATTCAAAGGAAAGTAGACAGAGTGGAATGCAGAGAGCACACGGTGGCGAGTCACACGGCGGCCACAAGCTCGGCCTCTCGCCGGCCGGGCGCTGCCGCTGCGCTGCGTGGACAGAGGCCAGCATGGCTACAGAGCCAGCTCCTCGACGCCGACCACACGCGGGGTCGGCAGCCTCACGTGGCGTGGCACTGCTCTCACAACTCTGCCCGTCGGGACATCCTGCCCCAGCCAGAGGCAGGAGTGGCAGGGCACCAGGCGATGCCTGTGGCTCGTGGTGCCCTTCACACCTGCGATGCCCATCACACCTGCGGTGCCCATCACAACAGCAAGACCTCTCATACCAGCAAGGCCTCTCACACCTGCAATGCCCGTCACACCTGCGGTGCCCATCACAACAGCAAGACCTCTCACACCAGCAAGGCCTCTCACACCTGCAATGCCCGTCACACCTGTGGTGCCCATCACACCTGCGGTGCCCATCACAACAGCAAGACCTCTCACACCATCAAGGCCTCTCACACTTGCGATGCCCGTCACACCTGCAGTGCCCATCACAACAGCAAGACCTCTCATACCAGCAAGGCCTCTCACACCAGCGCCTCCTCTCACACCTGCAAGGCCTCTCACACCTGTGCCTCCTCTCACACCTGCAAGGCCTCTCACACCAGCGCCTCCTCTCACACCAGCGCCTCCTCTCACACTTGTGCCTCCTCTCACACCTGCAAGGCCTGTCACACCTGCAAGGCCTGTCACACCAGCGCCTCCTCTCACACCTGTGCCTCCTCTCACACCTGCAAGGCCTGTCACACCTGCAAGGCCTCTCATACCTGCAAGGCCTTTCACACCAGCGCTGCCTGGCAGAGTCACGCGCTCAGCAAGATGCAGGCTGGAGGTGAAGTGCAGAAGACTGTGGGCAGCGGCAGGCCCTGGACGACAGGGTGGCTACAGGGGCAGACCTGAGGCGATGAGGAGGGCGTTCCACGTCACAGACAGTGCTCGGGGACACAGCACAGCCAAATTTGCAGGCGGCACAAAACATACCAGGTAGAACTGACAGGATCATAGGAGAAACAGACAGTCATGCCCCGCGCAGGAGAATGGCCCTCCCTCAGCAACTGACATGGCCAGGCGCTCCCGACACACAGGCGTGTGTGTGCACACAGTCAACACACAGAACACCAGGCACCCAGCCACGTAGGGCTCTCCTGTGAGCTCACAAGAGAAGTGATGTGGCGGCACATCTACAACCCAGCAACTCGGGAACTGAGGTGGGAGGATCGCAGGTTCCAGGCCAGTCTCAGCAACTTAGGGAGACCCTGTCTCAAAATGAAGAGAAATGGGGGTATAGCTCAGTGGTAGAATGTCCCTGGGTTCAATCCAGTATCACAAAAAAAAGTCAGATGCTAGCCATAAACCAGGTCTCAATGAGTTTTAAAGGGTCAACTCGTAGACTGCCCTTGACCATGAGAAATGGGTCACAAAAGCAGCCACACCAAAGAACACATGTTGGTTCCAGAAAACACACTCACCCAGAAGCACACTGGAGGCCGCCTGGTGACGGACAGCAGGTGGGGGGTAAGGCCAGGCAGGTGAGGGCGCCAGGACCTGTGGGCAACAGAGGGTCCCTGTCGTGGTCACAGCGATGGCCCTCGGGTGCAGACCTATGTGGGAACCCTCATCATAAACCTCAAATTCCCAAAGTTACACAAATTCCAGTTTGAACATATGAACTGTAAAAAAATTAAGAGACAACCGAGAACATGTGAGCAGCGCCTGGATGTGTGATGTGGAGGACTTAGTGCTCACATCCTTTCGGACACGACCCTGATGCCCTGGGGCTTCCTCTTAGGCTCTCAGAGATAACTACAGAAATACTGAGGGCTGAAAAACTGAGGCTCGGTGGTGCTCGCCTATAACCCAACTACTCAGGAAGCGGAGCCGGGGAAATCACAAGTTTGAGGCCAGCCTGGGAAACTTAACTAAGCCCTGCCCCAAAATAAATAAAAAATTAAAGGGCTAGGGATGAGGCTCATTGGTAAAGCATCCGTGGAGTCAATCTCCTGCAGTGCAAAAATAAACAAGTAAAATAAAAAGAAACAAAAACTACTCAAGAAAACGCTGCCTGTTTTTGCTTGGTAATGACTAGGTGGAGGAGCAGGTGGAGGCAGGCTTGAGACAAGGCTGGCCGAGCTCAGCTCTGGGCTTCACCCCACCTCTGCTGTCTTCACGGGCTTGAATCTCACCAAACAAAAGTGTTGAACATGCGATTTAATTTGGTGGGAACAAAAAGAGAGACCTAAAGAGCCCGTCCCTCCGGCCCCAGGACTGGAATAGAGTGGGAACCGCCTTGGACGCTTGCCAATGAGCGTGTCTGAATGCTGGGAAACGCCGCTTCCTTCGGAGTCTCTGCTCTTTCCCAGTATCCTAGTGACAAGGGAGGGGAAGCGCCATCGATGCCTCTTACAGGCATCCTGCCCGACTCCGCTTGGCAAAGCTCGTGTCTGCCGACTGCCACAGCGGCAGGTGGCACACCCAGGCAGCCGCAGACAGGTCGCCCATCCAGGCTGGACACAGACAAGAGGGCACACTGGAAGCCGACCAGCGGCTGCACAGATGAATGCAGAATCGCTCGCTGGAAGATCATTTTTTTGTGACACCGTTGGAAATTGTGGATTAACAGCAACAAAAAAAAATCCTCTTTGTAAGTGAGCGGCGCTGCAAACCTCACAGTGGGGAGCAAGAGGCCACCTCTGTGGGAAGCTGGGAGGGTCCGCGCCCCGGGGCCTGCGACTCTGCCAGGGTCTGAAGCAGCCTGCGCAGGTAGGCAGCAGGACAGGGTGCTTTCTCCTGCAGTGTCCTCCCTGGATAAAGCAGGCTGGAAAGCGTCTGCTCTTTCCGAGACACCTGGGGACAGATGTCCCCTCTGTGTCAAAGAGCGGCACCTCCTCTACCCGCTGCACGGGTGGCGGGACTCAGTGCCTTGCAGGCGTGGGGGCCGGCATTGCGTGGCACCTGCACCTCTCTCTGGGCTAAACGGGTGCCACACTAAGCCAAGCCACCCAAGTGATGTCTCTGGAGAGGGCCTGGGAGACTCGCCACGGTACCGCGCTTACCCCAGGCAGATACCACAGGCCATAGAAATAAATAACTGAGACCACACATCAGAGTGTGCCACCGTGTCCAGGAAGGGACGAGTCTGGGGCATTTCTTACCTTGGGCTTACTATAATTCACATTATTATAGGTTTAAATAATTTGATTTTCAGTAAAGGCTGCACTGAACAACGGCCTGCCTTCCTGATGGTTTAGGCAGCTTCTGGAGCAGGGGGCTGCTGCGCTGCCACTGAAGGGTGGCCTGCAGAGGTAGCAGAGGGCTTCCCGGGAAGCACGCAGCGTGGGCCTTGCTTGGCTGCCTCGTGCTGTGTGGCCCCTGCCTCTCCTCGTCCCTGAGCGGCCTCCCTTGGGCCACTGTGAGGCATTGGGAAGGCAGCTATCGGGCACTCGGCACAGGGCTCAGTGGGCGCTATTGGCTCGACACCCCGCTCGTGGGAAGGCTGAGGCAGGTGTGGGGGAGAGGGCTTTGAGGCCTCAGACTGGGGAGGGGAGGCTGCTGGACTCGCCGGGCTCCAGAAGGGGCTGCGGACCCTCAGAGATCTGGGGTAGAGCAGCATTCGGGCAGAGCAAGTGCCGAGCAGGGACGGCCTGGGCTGGAAGGGAAGCCGCTCTAGGTCCAGGCAGCACGCCGGGCTGGGTGGAAACACCCAGGAAAGCCTGCTCCTGGGCAGGCATGCCACAAACCGCGAGGGTGCCCTCTGCGCACGCTGGAGCCCCTGCTGATGAGGACACCATGTGTCTCCATGGCAGGAGCGCCACCAAAACCCACGGAGAGGGGGTGCTCCGAGCTGACCAGGAAAACAGACAACGCAACAGGCCAGAGCGCCGGGTTCCGCTCATCCCCTTTCTTGAACTACATGCGTCACAGGAAGGCTCAAGAAAAACAGTTTGGAAAAGAGTGAATGAGAAATTCTGGCAAGAGGGGTACAGAGTGAGAGGCACCGGGGCTGCTGCCCAGCCCATCAGCAGGCAGCTCCATGGGGATGCTATGCAGGTGCCCCAGCCAGACGGCCGCACGCCGCTCCCAGGAAGCCGTGGCCAAGCCTGTGGCCCCGGCCCCACACGCTGCCAAGAGCAGAGCTAAAAATAGCAGCAGCCAGGCCTCGGCGGGCCTCCTCCATGAGCATCGCAGTGACCTAAAAAGGAATTACATCCTGCAGCCCCACCACCAGGGCCCAACAACCCATGGAGGGCCGGGGAGGGAAGAAGGAATTCACCAGCCAAGCTAGAAACGCCTTGCTCTGAAAACCCCACTGCCCTTGGCCTTGGTTGGGCTCTCCCTCCAGTGCCAGCAGGGAAGGGCCATGGTGGGACGCCCCACGCTCAGAGGCCGTGAATCCTAGTTAGGATCGACTAGAGGCCCTCGCAGATCCACACGGCACAGGAGCTGCAGCCGTGCCAGCACAGGGGCCAGTGTGTGGCGGCAAGCCCGCTCTGACCTGCGCAGGACCCGGTTCCCTAACCTCACGGCCAGCGTGTGAGCAGGACGCAGCCACCTGGCCTGCGCAGGGCTGCCCACCAGCAAGGCCAGAGGCGCTCCTGTCCCTCACAGGAGCCAGCCAGAAGCCCTCTCGAGGGCTGAGGGGAACTGCCGCCACCTGTGAGAAGCCACAGGAGAGGCAGGAGCTGCCCCAGTTTTACGAGTGGGGACATCAAGCCCTCAGGAGCAGACCCTTTTTAATTCAGAAAGCATCTCCTTGCCCCCGCTGAGGTAGGGGATTAAATGGGAGCCCCACAGAGCCCTGGGCCTCCTGCCCACCTCCCAAACACTTGCCTGGCTTTCCAACTGACCCGAGAGGCCAGCGAGCAGCCGCCCCGACAGGCACAGCAAGAGAAGCTGTGGGCCTCTGGCACCTCTCAGGACGCTGCCCACGACGCACTCCAAGAGGCCCTCCTCCCTCTGGACATTTCTAGCTCACAGGAGACGACCCCAACCTGTGGGGTCCAGAGCCTCAAAGGTGTCCCAGCAGCCGCAGCCCCCTTCCACAACCTCCATCCCACCAGGCCCTCCTGATTCCAGCACGCCCTGTGCTGTCCAGCCTCCACAGAGGCCCTGCCTCCTCTTCCCTTCCCAGAACCACCCAAGAGTGTGCTCACCACAGGTCCCACTAGGGCTGCAAGCCAGTCCTCAGCTGGACTGCTGGGACGCCCAGGTCCCTTCCTGTCTTCCCTCCTTGCCCTGCAGTGCCCCAGCCTCCCTCCTCCCCTGCCACAGCCATCAACCTACCAGTCCTGGGAGGGGAGGCCAACCCTGTCCCCAGGTCTCCATGTCCTCCCTCCCAAGCTCTTCTGCCCGCTGCAGGGGTCCCACAGTCCCCCTCACAGGCCCTCCCTCAACCCCATCACTCATCCACTCCTGGGTGGCAGCAGCCCCTCATGGCACCCTGGCCCCCATGCCCGCTCACCTCCACTGCTCCTCCTTGGACCCCAAGACCACTTCCCAGCTCGTGGCTCTGGAAGCTCGGTGGCAGGACACCTACCCAGCAGCCGCTGAGCCTTGTGGCAGCGAGCACATCTCACCCTCCTAAGCCGCAGCCTTCCATGTGAAATGGAGTGTGGGGAGGGACCATGTCACAGGGCTGGTCTGACGCTGAGTGCAGGGCCTGCGGCACCACGCGTGGGCAGCCACTGGCTCCAGAAGACAGGAAACAGCAGAAGCGCGGCCGGTCACTGACGCCTTACCCCACCTTGTCTGTGAATGCAAGTGCCGCCCCGCTGTCTTACAGTGTTTACACGCTCCTCCCAAGTCATCAGGGGCCACGGTCACCACACTCGGTGGCCGCACAGTCTGTCCTTCCGATGGCCTGACACCCACTGCGGCCTGATGCTGGGCCTGACGCGCGGGGCTGGCCTTAGCGTGTGGCCATGAGGGCCTGTGATTCTGGAGTTCTGCTGGGGGCTGTGCCGGCAGAGCGCAAGCGCAGGTGTAAGGTTCCTGAAGCGCACTGCCAAGCTGGATCCAGAAGGTGCCACCGCCCTTGGTGCATGAGTGCCACACCTCCATGGGAGTGAGCGGCCCTGGTGGATGGCGGGCAGACGCAGTGCGTCCTGAGGAGCAGGAACGGGCCCCAGGGTGCTGCTCAGCCTTCCAGAAGGAAGGGCCATGCCCTCGGTAACCTCTACCTTCCTCTTCACCTATCTGTCCAAAATAGATAAGCTCTGAGCATAACATACACACACGATTCCTAAGGCAGTACAAAAACACGTACAGTATCTCACTAGCCGTTATGGTGACTCCACGCTGAAATAACATCTTGGAAATACTGGGCTAAATGAAGTAAACTACTGAAACCAATCCCACCCGCTTCTTTTTCCTTCTTTAAATGTGGCTCCTGGAAAACCTGATATTGCCCATGTGTCTCACACAGAATCTCCACTGGTAGCAAGACAGGGCTTCGGCCGTTTCCTACTGAGAACGTATGATCCTTCCTTTGGAAGGGCTCTTTGTGAAATTTTAAAACCAGACTCTTGTCCTTTGACATATCCCCCAGTCTGTCTTGAGCCCAAAGAGAACAGACAATTGAGCCAGAGCTATTGGTCTTTTTCTCTGATTCCTTCACTGCCTGGTGCTCAGAGAAGCCTTCCCCATCCAGAGAGTAAGTAGTGGTGCTTCCTTGGACAGCTGAGAGGGCAAGCTGAGGGCTGCCCCATCATGCTGCCAGCACCGTGCCAGGCGGAGCTCACGGGCACACTATGTGAACAACTCCATGACTCCTCATGACAGTCTGACGGGGTGGGCGCGGCTGCCTCCAGGATACAAAGGCAGGGAGGATACGCAGCGTGCTGGAGCCACAGCAAGGGGGTGGATCTGAGCCCTGCTCAGACGCCCGGGCAGAGGGGGCTGAGCCCGAGCCTGTGCCAGCATGGAGCATCGCGAAGCAGGACCACCTGTCTCCAAAGGCACCAAGACAGCTGGCGGGAGGTCTGCTCTTGAGACTCTCTAGAAAAGTGCTCATCCACACTTGAGGCTAACTGTATTTCCCTTCCCCAAGAACATATTTGGACCACTAATCAAAAGCATGCACCATAAACACACTTCTCTGCAAATGAATTAAATAGGTGTCAACAATGAAGTCTCCAAATGGCAGAAACACACCCCTTATCGGCCCTCTTCTCAACACCTGACACCCCGTCCCGGGCGCCTCCCAGAGGCACTCTCCAGGGCCACCACCTCCCCCACTCCTGCCACATCTCCACAGGCCTGCACGTCAGGGCACAGCACCGCCACAGGGGCCCTTCCAAGGTCTCGGAGGGCACAGCAGCCCCGGCGCCTGCCCTGCCCGAGCTCTCTGGCTACATGCCCAGCCACCCTCACCCAAGCCCCCGACCACCTGGACCTAGGGCCTCTACTACTGTCCTTCCTGGAGGAAGCTTCTCTTCAGCTTCACCCATTCACTCATCCGTTCACTCGACAGGTGTGCCATGAGCCCGGCCAGGCTCACGCTAGCAGCTTGGGACAGAGAGATGGAGGTCAGACAAGGCCCTGGCTCCACGCTCCCCTTCCACAGGGGATATGGTGCTCAGTGAGCGGGCCAACGGGGACAGCTGCGGGCTTCAGAGACACCATGCCAGCAGCCGGCTGCACTGCCCAGGTCTCCCACACAGCAGCCGGCTCCAAGGCCACCTGCCCAGCAGCTGCGGATGGCCATCTCCGGACAGGTGTAGCGCCTCCCCGAACCATGCCAGTCGGTAAGAAAACACGGCAAACGAGGCCAGCAGGGCCGCTCCTCCAGCCAGGGAGGGGTCAGCGGTGGACAGGTGGTGGCTGTGAGGGCGGCAGGGTTGGGCTGCAGACACCAAGGCCCAGCAGGGGCAGAGGAGTGCATGTGGCCTGAAGCCGGCACCACGACACGGTAGGTGCGGGGAGCCGCCGTGGGGACGGAGGCGCTGCCGGAGGAGGCGCAGAGTGCACAGGCGAGTGCAGCAGGAACGCCCGGGCCTCGCTCCAGGGAAACCACGCGGGGCCTCCTGCCGGCTCGGCTTCGTGCGAGGGCGCCAGCGGCAGTCAGAGTCTGGCTTCTCCAAGGTGGGTCACAGGGACGCAGCGTGTGCAGGTGCGTCTGCTCTGCGTTTTCACGTGGGCTGGTAATAGGCAGGGGGCTCATGTGGTAGCCACTGGTGTGCCTTTGGAAAAACCGAGCCTGTCTTCCTGAGCAGCCACACCACCCTACAGTGACCGCAGGCACCGGGCCTCCATGACACCGTGATATCCTTAACACTGCTCACTGGCCAGGCTTTGTGTTTGTTGTGGTATCTCTGCTGTTTGAACTTTTGCCCAGAACCTTCCATGCACTTTAATTGCTCTTGCTGTATCGTCTTTGGTGATGCACTATTAAAACCCTTGTCCCTGTTTCAGATGGGCCCTTTGCACTCTTAATATTGACTTTTTTTTTTGGGGGGGGGCAGTACTTGGGATGGAACCCAGGGGCATTCTACCTCTAAGCAACACCCCCAGCCCTAGTTTTTTTTTATTATTATTATTATTATTATTATTATTATTATTATTATTTATTTTGAAACAGGGTCTCACTTGAGTTGCAAAGCACCTCACTAAGTAGTATCTGAGGCTGTCCTCTTACCACAATCCTCCTGTCTCAGCCTCCCGAATACTGGGATTACAAGTGTGCGCCACCACGCCGGCTTACTATTGAGTTCTGCGGATTCTCTCGGCATTCTCAATGCTAATCCCTGGCTGGTTGTGTGGTTTGCAAGGATTTTCCTCCAATCTGCCCTGTCTTTTCATTCTTTTAACAGTATCTCATAAAGAGCAGTTCCTGATTATGAAGTCTAACTTACAGGTTTTTTTCTTTCACAAATTACTCCTTTGGTGTTGTAGGCAGGAAATATTTTTCTAATCAAGATCGCAAAGACTGTTTTGTTAAGTTTCCTTCTAGAACCTTCATCGTTTCAGGTCCTGTACTTAGCACTACAATCCCAATCGAGTCACTTTTGTGCACGGCGCAAAGCACGGACATCGCTGGGTTCTGCTGCGGAGGCCCAGGTGCCCCGAGCGCTGTGCTGAGCATGCCCCCTTCTCTACTGCTCACCTGCGGCTGCTGTTGGCCCCTGGACCACTTCGTGGCCTGCATCTCCATCACTTCCGTCACACTGAGCTACACTCTCACTAGACACTCCCTTGACGTAACTTTATATAGTCTTTGAAACTGGACCATGAGTTCCACTTTTTCTTTTTTATATTTTTATTGCTTTGCAGTGCTGGGGATTGAACCCCGAGGCATTCTACCTCCAAGCCACACCCTCAGCCCTATTTTAGTTTTCATTTTGGAACAAGGTCTCACTAAGTTGCAGAGGGCCCAGTAACTGAGGCTGACTTGGAACGTGACTGGGGTTACAAGTGCATGCCACCACGCCCAGCTTCTTGAGGTATACGCTCTACTGTCCACAGCTGCTATAGTTTGGATTTAAAATGTCCCCAGAAAAGCTCCGTGTTAGACGATGCAGTCAGGTTTGGAGGTGATGCATGACTGGAGGAGGTGTGATTGGCGGCAAGACCCTGGGCTGTGTCTGTAATATTCCTCTCTCCCTCTCCCTCTCCGCTTCCTAGCCACAGGAGGTGAGAGCAGCTTTTCCTCCCCACGCGCAACTCCTGCCTTTGAGCTGGCTGATTGCAGCTCTCAAACCATGAGCCCAAGTAAACCTGCCTCCCTGTGCTGTGCTGATCTCTTAGTCACAGGGAAAAACCCTGACCAAAAGTATCCATGGAGTCTGAATCCAAGCCTTTAACCCATCTTCATTTGAAAATACTTAGAAGAAAAATCATGTACTCAATGGACACGCAGAGACTTTTTTCCTGTCATTATTCCCTAAAAAATAAAGTACAGCCAGGCGTGGTGGCGCACGCTTGTAATCCCCGCACTTGGGAGGCAGAGAAAGGAGGATCACACAGGTTCAATGCCAGCCTCGCTGGCTTACGAGACCCTGTTTCCAAATAAAAATATAAAAAATAGGTCTAGGAGTGCAGCCCAGAGGTAGAAGCATTTCCAGGAACCCCAGTACCACCAAAAAATAAATAATAAATAAATAAATAATAAAGTACAACTATTGACATAGCATTTGCACTGTGCTAGGTATTGTCAGTAATGTAGAGATGACTTGGCATAGAAGGGTATATGCAAATATTATACTATTTTATACACAAACTTGAGCTTCTGCTGCTTTGACTATCCTAGGGGCCTCCTGGAAGCAATCCCCACAGACACCAAGGGACGGCTGTGCTACATGTGTGAGTGTGTGTTTGTACTAGTTTGAATCTTTTTTTATTTGGAGGTACTGGAGATGGAACCCAGGGGCATTCTACCTCCAAGCTACACCCCTAGCCCTATTTTTTTATTTTTGAAACAGGGTCTCACTGATTTGCAAAGGGCCTCACTAAGTAGTAACTGAGGCTGTCCATGAACCACAATCCTCCTGTCTCAGCCTCCCAAATGCTGGGCTCACAAGTATGAGCCACCACGCCCGGCTCCAACATGCTAAGTTTTTAAGAATTTTGCACTAACTTAAAGGAGGTTATTGATCTACATTTTCTTATCATGCCTGCTTTTGGTGTCAGGATGAGGAAGGTTCACATCCCAGGGTAAGAGGAAGTGTCACCTCTGACATAATCTCCGGACAGTTTCTGTGAAGCTGCCTCCTGCTGGAATGCTGAACAGGAGTCCTCAGTAAGCCTCTGGCCTGGGAGCCTTGGTGTGAAGGTGGCGGGAGGTGTTTAATTTAGTCGGTACAGGCTACTGAGTTAATGGACTTCTTAATTAGGCACTGATACTTTGTTTTTCCACAAATATGTTTCTCTAATATAAAATTTTGACTTTATTGGCATGAAGTGTTTAATAACATTTCCCTCATGATATTTTTGCTGTCTGCAGGATTTTAGTGCTAATGCCCTAATGGCAGAATTTCTGACTTTGGTAATACTTGTTTTCTACCTTCAGAAACTAGATATAAAAGAGCCAATTAAACCCCAAGTAACCAAAAGAAAAGGAAAAACAAAGAGGAGAAATCAGTGAAAAATAAAACAGACAAAAATCAATAAAAGTCAGGGTTCTTCAAAGTGCTAAAACTGTTAAGCCCCGATCACACTAGTGACGGGTTTTCCTCCTCACTCTAGATCACGTTCCTGCTTCTCTGCCTGCAGTAATCTGTGACTGCACGTCGGACACTGTAAACTCCGCCTTGTTGACTGGCCTGGGAATTCCTCCAGCCACGGGCCGGGAAAGCGCCGGGCTCACCAGGTGCCGGCTGCCTGTGGTCTACTGCTTCAAGCATAATGGTACGTGTATTTCTCCTGCTAAAGTCAAAAGGATAAACTAGTAACTGCTCTTCCAACTGTAATCCTAATACTTGGGAGGCTAAGACAGGATGATCATAGGTTCAAAGACAACCTCAGCAATGTATGGAGACTTTCAGCAACATAGGGAGACCCTATTTAAAAAATAAAAAGATAAAAAGGGCTGGAGGTATAGCTTGGAGATAGGATGCCCTTCGATTCAATCCCTAACATCACAAAAACACAAATAAAAAAACTAGTAGTAATTAATGCAAATGACTTTTGGCCACAGCAATGCATACTGTCCCTTGGAATACACCTGACTACTGCCCTGAGGATGCTGGCCAGGTTTGCATATATGAAGCAAATTCACTTCAGAATCGCTGATGAATCTATTCATGTGCTCTCTAAATTTGTTTTTGAACCAGTTTACATATTACTGATTCTCATTAATATATATATATATATATATATATCATTATTATATTATCATTACATAATTATTATTGTCATCATCATCATCATCATCTCAACAAAAAACTTCCAAGCCAGGCGTAGTCATGCACGCTTGTAATCCCAGCAATCGGGAGATGAAGACTGGAGGATTGTGGTTTGTGGCCAGACTCAGCTACTTAGTGAGGCCCCTTTGCAACTCAGTGAAATCCTGTTTCAAAAATAAAGAATAAAAAATGAGGGCTGGGGGTGTTGCTCAGAGGTAGAATGCCCCTGGATTCCATCACTAGTACTGCAAAAAAAAAAAAAAATCCAGTGGTTTGGGGATGTAGCTCAGTTGCAGAGTGCTTGATAGCACTTGAAAGGCCCTGATATTGACCCCAGCACCAAAAATAAAGTAAAAATTAATCTTCAATACCCGTTCATTTATACATGAATGATAAAACTTATCCTTACTGTGACCATAACAAAATATAAACAATTTAAGAATCCATCAGTAGAAAAGCAACTTCAAAAAATAAAAGCCACGAGACAAGGATGTCCATTATCATCACTTCTCTTCAATATAGTACTAGAGACTCTAGCCAGAGCAATAAGGCAAGAAAAGGAAATCAAAGGAGTACAAATAGGAAAAGAAGAACTCAAACTTTCACTATTTGCAGATGACATGATACTATATTTAGAAAACCCAGCAAACTCAACCAAAAGGCTTATAGAACTGATCAACAAATTCAGAAAAGTATCTGGATACAAAATCAATCTTAAAAAATCAGAAGCTTTTCTGTATACCAACCATAAATCCACTGAAAAAGACATTCAGAAAACACTTCCACTCAGGATCTCCCACAAAAATATAAAATACTTAGGAATAAACTTAACCAAGGAGGTAAAAGATCTCTACAATGAAAATTAAAAAACATTGAAAAAAGAAATCGAAGAAGATCTTAGAAGATGGAAGGATCTTCCATGTTCATGGATTGGCAGAATAAATATCATTAAAATGGCCATCCTTCCAAAGTGATCTACAGATTTAACGCAATACCCATTACACTACCAAGATCATTCTTCACAGACATAGAAAAATCAGTCCTTAAGTTTATCTGGAATAACAAAAAGCCCAGAATAGCCAAGGTAGTTCTCAGCAACAAAAACCATGCAGGAAGAATCACAATACCTGACTTTAAACTATACTACAAAGCCATTGTAATAACAGCATGGTACTGGCAAAAAACAGATACATAAACCAATGGAGCAGAATAGAAGACCCAGAAACAAGTCCACACACTTTCAGCCAATTGATTTTTGACAAAGGGGCCAAAAACATACACTGGAAAAAAGATAGCCTCTTCAACAAATGATGTTGGCAAAACTGGTTAACCATATGCAGAAAATTGGATATTAATCCCACTTTTTCACCCTGTACACAAGTCAACTCACGATGGATCAAAGACTTGGAAATTAAACCAGAAACCTTGAAGCTCCTTGAAGAGGGCATAGGTCCAACACTGCAACACATAGGCACAGATAAACACTTTCTCAACAAGACCCCAAAGGCACAACAAATTAAAAGGAGAATCAATACGTGGGATTGCATGAAACTGAAGAGCTCCTGTTCAGTAAAGAAAACTGTCAAGAACCTCAATCGAGAGCCAACAGAATGGGAGATTTTTGCTACCTACACCTCCGATAGAAGACTAATACCTAAAATATACAGAGAACTCAAGAAACTCAACACTAAGAAAACAAAGCATCCAATAACAAAATGGGCAAATGAACTAAATAGACACTTCACAAAAGAAGAAATTCAAATGGCCAATAAATGCATGAAAAAATGCTCAACATCATTGGCAATCAGAGAGATGCAAATCAAAACTACCCTGAGATTCCACCTAACTCCAACTAGAATGGCAATCATTCAAAACACAAACAGCAACAGATGCTGGCGAGGATGTGGAGAGGTGGAAACTCTAAAACATTGTTGGTGGGATTGCAAATTAGTGCAACCACTTTGGAAAACAGTATGGAGAATCCTCAGAAGAATGGGAACAAACCTACCATTTGATCCAGCAATACCACTTTTGGGTATCTACCCAAAAGATAGGAAACCAAACTACCAAACTAATGCATGTGTATCTATGTTCATAGCTGCACAATTCACCATAGCCAAGCTATGGAACCAGCCAAGATGTTCATCAACAGATGAATGGATTACAAAACTGTGGGATATGTACACAATGGAATTTGTGTACATATTTGTGTACCTCAATTACATCATTTTCAGGGAAATGGATAGAACTGGAGGACATTACGCTAAGTGAGATTAGTCAGTCACAAAAAATAAGAAGTCAGATGCTTTCCCTAATATGTGAGAGCTAGGGAAAAATGGGTCATAGGAGGAACTCTAGATGAAAAAGGAAATCCTATAGAGGAGCAAACAAGGCAACCTAAAGGAGGAGAAAGGAGGGGGGAAGAGGAAAATCTCTAAAACACACAGTGTACTTAAACATATCGAAGCCAACCACTAAGCCAAGCAAGGGAAGGAGGGATGGGGAGGGAATGGGGTGGGAATTGGGTAGGGGTTAAATCAGTGATGTGTACGTGTATGTACACACAAGTTTTTTACCCCAGTATGATGTATGAATATAATGCACCAATAAAAAATTTAAAAATAAATAAACAAATAAAAAATAAAAGCCTACCCTAGAGCGGACCCTGTGAGGGTATTAAAACAGGCAGCATGTGCTAGTTCACATGGAAAGACTCTTCAGGTTACACAAGGAAAGACTAGGTGTGCACAGGAAGGACGGCCACAGGAACGCAGGCGTCTGTGAGCCTCTCGCAGACGGTGTGTTCACGGCGGTCACTGCAGCCGAACACAGACAAACGCATGTGATGGGCTGTCACCAAGCTGGAGGCGGCACAGAATGCAGAGGGAACATGGCTTACACTTTTCTTTCTTTTTTCTTTTTTTTTTTTTTTTTTTTTTTTTGTAGTACTGGGGATGGAACCCAGGGGCATTCTACCTCCAAACTACACACCCAGGCCTATTTTTTATTCTTGAGACAGGGTCTTACTAAGTTGCAGGGGGCATCAGTAAGTAGCTGAGGCTGGCCGCAAACCTACGATCCTCCTGTGTTGGCCTCCCAAGGGCTGGGATTCCAAGCGTGTGCCCGGCTTTACACTTTTCTTCTTTACAGGTAGCCTGCTCACCCACAGACAGCTGTGATACACAGAGTGTGGGGTCAGGCCCTGGGACACAGCAGTGCAAGGGGCAGGCCTCGCTCCTGAAAGCCACCTGTAGTACACTATCGACAGGAAGGCTAAACTCACACCATACCTCATGGCACAGCGTGAAGAACCAAGGCTGGCAGTAGGCCAGACCCTCCTGGGGACAGGGCTCCTCTGCCCCTCCAGCCACGCGGAGCTGCGCCCAAGGCCAGGAGCAGTGGTTCCCAGGGACCCCTGGCCTGAATGAATGATGTATGAGTAACAGGTGGAGGAGTGGGCCAGGATGGCTGAGGGCCCCTGGGCTGCAGCGCCAGTACCGTGATGCTGACCTGACAGGCTGTCCCGGAGGTCACAGGGCTCAGGCGCCCCATCCCATGGTGCAAGCACTTCACCTTCATCTCTGTGTCAGTCCTGTCTCCCCCCGTTCTGGGGTGACAGCACCAGCTTGGCCTGGCATCTCAAAAACATGTGTGCAAGGGCACAGAGATGTGGGAGAGCAGGAACGGGAGCCATGCAAGAGCCAGTGAGACACTGGGAATGCACCCAGGGCACGGGAGGTCGCCCCAGAGTGGCAAGTCACCCACAGGCCCTGCCTGGTCACTCACAGGTGCCGTGACTTCCCTGCCCAGCAGGGGCCAATCTTCCTATGGCTCCGTCTAGTGCATCAGACAAGGCCAACCAGGGCCATCTCCCAGCCTGCAACGGCAGAGCCTTGCACAAAGGCTCTCTCACACCAGGCCTCCCTCAGAGAGGACACACCTGCCTCATACCAGGCCTCCCTCACAGAGAATACTCCCGCCTCACACCAAGCCTCCCTCACACCAGGCTTCCCTCACACCAAGACTCCCTCACAGACACATCTCCCTCACACCAGGCCTCCCTCACACCAGGCCTCCCTCACAGAGAACACACCCGCTTCACACCAGGCCTCCCTCACACCAGGCCTCCCTCAACCAGGCCTCTCTCACACCAAGCCTCCCTCACACCAGGCCTCCCTCACAGAGAACACTACTGCCTCACACCAGGCCTCCCTCACACCAGGCCTCCCTCACACCAGGCCTCCCTCACAGAGAACACACCCGCCTCACACCAGGCCTCCTTCAAACCAGGCCTCCCTCACACCAGGCCTCCCTCATACTAGGCCTCCCTCACTCCAGGTCTCCCTCACAGACACACCAGCCTCACACCAAGCCTCTCCCACACCAGGCCTCCCTAACACCAGGCCTCCCTCACACCAGACCTCCACCAAAACACACCTGCCTCACACGAGGCCTCCCTCACAGAGGACATGCCTCCCTCACCCCAGGCTACCCTCAAACCGGGCTTCCCTCACACCAGGCCTCCCTCACAGAGGACACGCCTGCCTCACACCAGGCCTCCCTCACACCAGGCCTCCCTCAAAGAGGACATGCCTCCCTCACCCCAGGCCTCCCTAAGCCCAGGCCTCCCTTACACCAGGCTGCCCTAACTGAGGACACACCTGCCTCAAACCAGGTTTCCATCACAGAGAACACACCTGCCTCACACCAGGCCTCCCTCACAGAGGACATGCCTGCCTCACACCAGGCCTCCCTCAAAGAGAACACACCTGCCTCACACCAGGCCTCCCTCACACCAGGCCTCCCTCACAAAAGGCACACCTGCCTCACAACAGGCCTCCCTCTTAGACACGCCTGCCTCACACCAGGCCTCCCTCACACCAGGCCTCCCTCACAGAGAACACACCTGCCTCACACCAGGCCTCCCTCAAAGAGAACACACCTGCCTTACACCAGGCCTCCCTCACACCAGGCCTCCCTCACAAAGAACACACCTGCCTTGCAGCAGGCCTCCCTCACACCAGGCCTCCCTCACAGAAGGCACACCTGCCTCACACCAGGCCTCCCTCACAGACACACCTACCTCACGCCAGGCCTCTCTCACAGAGAACACACCTGCCTCACACCAGGTCTCCCTCACACCAGGCCTCCCTCACAAAAGGCACACCTGCCTCACACCAGGCCTCCCTCATAGACACGCCTGCCTCACACCAGGCCTCCCTCACACCAGGCCTCCCTAAAAGAGAACACACCTGCCTTACACCAGACCTCCCTCATACCAGGCCTCCCTCACAGAAGGCACACCTGCATCACACCAGGTCTCCCTCACAGACATGCCTGTCTCACAACAGGCCTCCCTCATGGAGGCCACGCCACCCTCACACCAGGCCTCCCTCACAGACATACCTGGCTCACAGTAGGCCTCCTCCATACCAGGTCTCCCTCACAGAGGACATGCCTGCCTCACACCAGGCCTCCCTCACAGAGAACACACCTGCCTCACACCAGGCCTCCCTCAAAGAGAACACACCTGCCTCGCAGCAGGCCTCCCTCACACCAGGCCTCCCTCACAGAAGACACACCTGCCTCACACCAGGCCTCCCTCACACCAGACCTCCCTCACAGAAGGCATACCTGCCTCACACCAAGCCTCCCTCACACAAGGCCTCCCTCATGGAGGACACACCTCCCTCACAGCAGGCCTCCCTCACAGACATACCTGGCTCACAGCAGGCCTCCTCCATACCAGGTCTCCCTCACAGAGGACACACCAGCCTCACATGAGGCCACCCTCATAGAGGATCACCTCCCTCACACTAGGCCTCCCTCACACCAGGGCTCCCTCACAGATACGCCTGTCTCACACCAGGCCTCCCTCACATCAGGCCTCCCTAACAGAGGACACACCTGCCTCACACCAGGCCTCCCTCACACCAGACGTCCCTCACAGAAGACAGACCTACCCCACACCAGGCCTCCCTCACAGAGGACACGCCTGCTTCACACCAGGCCTCCCTCACACCAGGCCTCCCTCACAGAGGACACGCCTTCCTCACACCAGGCCTCCCTCACAGTGGGCACGGCTCCCTCACACCTGTCCTCCCTCACAAGGACACGCCTGCCTCAACCAGGCCTCCCTCATAGAGGACATGCCTGCCTCACACCAGGCCTCCCTCACAGAAACGCCTCCCTCACATCAGGCCTCCGTAACAGAGGACACACCTGCCTCATACCAGGCCTCCCTCACACCAGGCCGCCCTCACAGAGGACACGACTCTCTCACACCAGGCCTCCCTCACACAACACACCTGCCTCACACTAGGCCTCCCTCACCCCAAGCCTCCCTCACAGAGAACACACCTGTCTCACACCAGGCCTCCCTCACAGACGACACGCCTCCTTCACCCCAGGCCTCCATCACCCCAGGCCTACCTCACAGAGAACAAGCCTGCCTCACACCAGGCCTCCCTCATAGACACACCTGCCTCACACCAGGCCTCCCTCACATAGAACACTCCTTCCTCACACCAGGCCTCCCTCACATCAGCCCTCCATCACAGAAGTCACACCTGCCTCACACCAGAACTCCCTCAGAGGACATGCCTCCCTCACAGCAGGCCACCTTCACATCAGGTCTCCCTCACACCAGGCCTCCCTCACAGAGAATATACCTGCTTAACACCAGGCCTCCTTCACACTAGTCCTCCCTCACAGACACACCTGCCTCACAGAAGGCCTCCCAAACAACAAGCCTCCCTCACAGAGGACACGCCTACTCACACAAGGCCTCCCTCACAGGCACGCCTGCCTCATACCAGGCCTCCTTCACACCACGCCTCCCTCACAGACATGCTTACCTCACGCCAGGCCTCCCTCACAGAGGACACTTGTGCCTCACACCAGGCCTCCCTCACACCAGGCCTCCCTTCACAGAAGATACACCTGCCTAACACCAGGCCTCCCTCACACCAGGCCTCCCTCACACCAGGCCTCCCTTCACAGAAGATACACCTGCCTCACACCAGGCCTCCCTCACACCAGGCCTCCCTCACAGAGGACACGCCTGCCTCACACCAGGCCTCCCTCACACCAGCCCTCCATCACAGAAGTCACACCTGCCTCACACCAGGTCTCCCTCACACCAGGCCTCCCTCACAGAGGAAACACCTCCCTCACAGACACGCCTGCCTCATACCAGGCCTCCCTCACACCAGCCCTCCATTACAGAAGACACACCTGCTTCATACCAGACCTCCCTCACACCAGGTCTCCCTCACAGAGGACACGCCTACCTCACACCAGGCCTCCCTCAAAGAGAACACACCTGCCTCGCAAAAGGCCTCCCTCACACCAGGCCTCCCTCACAGAAGGCACACCTACCTCACACCAGGCCTCCCTCACAGACACGCCTGCCTCACACCAGGCCTCCCTCACACCAGGCCTCCCTCACAGAGAACACACCTGCCTCACACCAGGCCTCCCTCACAGAGAACACGCCTCCCTCACACCAGGTCTCCCTCACACAGGACACACCTGCCTCACACAAGGCCTCCCTCACACCAGGGCTCCCTGAATGATATGCCTGCCTCACATCAGGCCTCCCTCACACCACACCTACCTCACAGAAGACACACCTGCCTCACACCAGGCCTCCTTCACAGAAACACCTGCTTCACACCAGGCCTCCCTCACACCAGTCCTCCCTCACAGAAGACACACCTGCCTCACACCGCGCCTCCCAAACAGACACACCTGCCTCACACCAGGCCTCCCTCACAGACACGCCTGCCTCACACCAGGCCTCCCTCACACCAGGCCTCCCTCACAGAACACACGCCTCCCTCACACCAGGCCTCCCTCACAGAGGACACACCTGCCTCACACCAGGCCTCCCTCACAGACACACCTACCTCACACCAGACCTCCCTCACAGTGGACATGCCTGCCTCACACCAAACCTCCCTCACAGAAAACACACCTGCCTCACACCAGGCCTCCCTCACACCAGGCCTCCCTCAGAGACACACCTGCCTCACACCAGGCCTCCTCTCCTGTCCTCATAGGAGGCCCCCCAGGGTCCTCCTTCAAGAGCCACCAGCAGATGTGCATCGCCACCCTGGGTGTCTATTTTCACCCTCTGCCTCCCATAGGTGCCCAGGTCTCCACTCCGACTCTCCTGTCCCCTCGCAGGGCCAACTCAGGACCACTGGCTCTGGTGTTGATACCCATGTCCCCCCACTGAATACATGCTGAAGGGCCTCTGTCTGCCTCTTCAAAGTGATGCCCCTGTCCAAAACAAAACTGGCTGTGGCTCAGCACTGGGTAAGCATTTGCTCCAGGCTGACTGAGGGAGTGGGCTTCTCAGCCCAACAGTCCCTCTCAGTAGCCTTGGGGCCCGTCTGCTTCCTCCCAGACCCACTGCAGCCTTCCTGAGAAGTGACAGCCTCCACCCACCATGCCGTGGAGGCCAACTCAGGAGGCACAGTCCCCAGGCTAGGAGGGGGCCAAGATGTGGAAAGTGGCCCAGAGGAGGATGGACCTGGCTTGCCAGGGATAGGACGGTGCTGCTTCTGAGAACCGCTGAGGAGACGCGTCCTCCCCCAGGAATGCCTCCATGAGAAGAGACTCTCCACGGAAGCAGCTACTCTGAAAATGCACCCTCTCAGCAGGTCTTACCTGGTAGAACTCCCGGAGCCAGTTCTTCTGGAGGTTCTCCGGCTACAAATGAAGAAGAGAAAAGAAGAGATGGTCAGATCACAGAACTGCTCCAAACAGCCAGGAGCAGAAGCTTCGGTGTAAAAATGCAGGGCAGCCTGGTGGAGCCCTATCCACACGAGCCCGCCACAGCCAGCCTCACGGAGCCCTGTCCACAGAGTCCCACCCACAGAGAGCCTCATGAGACCCCTCGAGGACCCTGTCCACACCAGGCGCCGCCCACAGACAGCCTTTTGCCCCGCCTGTCCACAAGGGGCCTGACTCCCACAAGCCACAGGGGGGCCATGTCCACATGGGGCCTGACTCCCATGAGCTGCAGGGGGGCCCACCCACGCGGGACCTAACCCCTCACAGGGGCCCTGTCCACATAGGGCCTGACCCCCACAAGCCACAGGGGAGCCATGTCCACAAGGGTCCTGACTCCCATGAGCTGCAGGGGGGCCCATCCACACGGGGCCTGACTCTAATGAGCTGCAGGGGGGCCCATCCACACGGGACCTAACCCCTCACGGGGGCCCTGTCCACACGGGGCCTGACCCCACAAGCCACAAGGAGGCCATATCCACATGGGGCCTAACCCATCACGGGGGCCCTGTCACACGGAGGCTGACCCCCATGAGCCTCACAGGGGCCCTGTCCACACGGTGCCTAACCCCTCACAGGGGCCCTGTCCACATGGGGGCTGACCCCCACGAGCCTCACAGGGGCCCTGTCCACCTGGGGCCTAATCCTTCATGGGGGCCCTGCCCACACAGGGCCTGACCCCCACGAGCCTCGGGGGGGGGGCCTGTCCACATGGAGCCCTGCTGCCAAGAGGAAACCTGTCCCACACAGGGCCCAGCTCTGAGGCTGTCCCCGGGACCCCGTGGCCCCACCGCAGCCCAGTCAGCCCTGCATGTCCGTGTCACGCAAAGAGAGCTGCCCCCCCAACGGCGACAGGAGAGACACTGGCACAATTCCACACTCGGCCCTCCTGGGCCAGCGCTTCAGGGTCAACTAGCAAGGATGCACAGTGTGAAGCATCAGTCAGCACAGGCGCGTCTGAGCTCTGGCCAGGAGGGTGGTGGGAGCGGCTTTAGAGGCCAGTCACATGGTCAGACCCGCAGAAAGCATTCGGTAGGGATGCCGGCAGACACCGCACATGTGTGCCCGCACACCACGCAGCCACAGAAACCCCAGGCCCAGGAGGCTCCTGCTCAGAGCAGAGGAGCCAAGTCCTGGCCCTGAACATGCACCGCTTACAGAGAAACGGAGGAGCCGTAGCCTGGCTCCCTGCCCCACGGCCCGGCTGAGCTGAGCGGCTGCAGCCAAGGCCGGCACAGTTCAACCCAACCACGTGGAGAGGGCCAGAGATGGTGTGAGAGCACACGCTTACCCCATGGGCATTCGAGAGAACTCAGCCCCACGGGGAAGTGACCGTGTCCAGTGAGTGGAGTGTCCATGCTGCTGGAAAACACGTCCTAGAGTGCCCGGATGATGATGTGAGCAGGCTTCACATAGCTGGACGGCCTGCTCGAGAAGAGCTAAGGTGCTAAGTCACGTGCTCCATTATCACAGTAAAAAAGAAAGCCAAGGCCCTCCCTCCCAGGCCACTGGGCCCCGTCCTGCCTGCCTCGCCCCTGACAGGCGGAGCTCCGGGTGCAGAGCAGAGGCCCAGGCCCCCAGCACACCAGGCTCCAGCTGCCTTTGCCTGTGCTATGATCTTTTGTTGGGGGAGTTGGGAATCAAGTTCATGGCCTCATGGCGTGCGCGTGGGAGGCAAGCACTCGACCAAATATACATAAGTACTTGGGAGGGGGAGGCAGGGTCTCTCTAAGTTACCCAGGCTGGCCTTGAACTCACAATACCCCACCATAGCCTCTCGAGTGGTTGGGACACTGTGCCTGGCTGCCACCTCGCATTTCTGTGTCTTGGGAATAAAGATGAAACTTCCAATAAATTATGGAGGGCCCCAGGGGCCGCCTCCTCCAGACCTCCTCCTCCCCCACGGGAGGTCCTCCAGACTCAGCACCAGAAGACACCCTGACAGCTGAGCGGGGACAAGGCAAAGCACAGATCTCAGCGCTTGATCCTCTGCTGGCCGCGCCCAGGGCCCTCCTCGGCCTATCATGCAGGGCCTTCAAGCCCAGGAGGACAGGTCTCGTGAAGAGAGTATGGGTTCCCTGTGTGGCATGGGAGCTGATGCAGAATCCCTACCACATGGGCACAGGCGCTGCTCAGCTCGGCTCGGAGGCCAGTCTCTCCAAATGGAAACCCCAGCATTCCTTCTGGGCCCTGCAGCCAAATGCCCGGCAGGCCAGGCGTGCACTCGCCCCGGCAGGCACAGCTGCGGCCCATATGCTCTCACCTGCACCCTCAGTGTGACGAGACACAGACTTGCAGCCTCCACGGGGACCACATTCCTCACAGAGCGCGCACTCCTCGGTCCTCCAGACCCAAGTGCAGTCTTCAACACACACCCAGCTCGTGCACACAGGCACGCCCAGCTCCCCCAGTGGGCACCTGGGTCCTCACACCCTGCCACCCCGCCACCACCAGTGTCCATGACCTTCTAACCATCTGGAGGGCAGGGTCAACACCACCCAGCTCAGCTCTGCTGCCAGAGGCCCACGTGGGCCAGAATTTCCCTGGGCTCCAGCTCCTGCCACACAGTCCAGCCACTAGCAAGCCCCACGTCCACCCCACTGCTGTAAGCGCACAGCTCCTGCCCCACCCGGGAAACAGGGCAAAGCCAGGCAGCTGCGAGACTGTGAGCCGGACAGCCTGCTAAAGCGCTTTGGACAGACAGTCATGCCTGTTGCTGCTTATAAGAGGGAGCCAGGCAGGGCTCTAAGCAGCAGGGCATGGTGGAGAAAATTTGTATTTCCAGTACTTGGGACAGGAGGATCCAGGTTCAAGGACAGCCTCCATTACTACTTAGTAGGACCCTGCAGAACTTAGTGAGACCCTGTTTCAAAATAAAGAATAAAAAGTAGGGCTGGGGGAAAAAATCAGCGCTTTTCATAGCCAGAAAACAGCATCAACAGAGAAATAAAAAATGTAAACACAAGGGACAGAGAAAAAAAGACTAGGAAAACAACCAGAGACCAGAAATCAAGCCTGCAATGCGGCGGCACCATCTTCCCTCACAGCACCAGGCTCCAGAGAGGAAAGGTAAACGAGGAGCTGAAGTGAGCAGCTGCGGATCATTCGGGTATAATTCAGCAGTTCTTTCAGCACAAAGAACGCCTAAAACTCCTAGTGGTCAAGCTCATCATGCCTTCCAAGGACTCAGAACAGAGCTCAAAACCAGAAAAGAAATACGCCAGCCTCATAGCCGACAGCGTGGCAGCAGGGCCTGGCAGCGGCGCCATATTGCCAGCAGCGCCAGCCTCATGGCCGAGGGCGTGTCAGTGGCGCCATATAGCCAGCAGCTACAAGGAGTTCACCACACCCCTCCACAGCTCCAGATCTGCGCGCACAATAACCGTGAGTGAAATTGCGGCCCCTAAAGGAGAAATCCCTGTACTGCATGCCCAGGGACTCTGATAATCTCCCTGGGTCTGAGATTTTGCAGTCCAACCCAGTGAAGAAGTAACAGTGGCAGAGATACCACACCCTAGCCGCAGCTCCCTGTGGGAAAACACCCAGCCCGGCACCCCCACAGTCTCACGCAGCCTCAATTAACTTCCTGGGTATGAGACTTTGAGATACAACCCGGTAAAGGAGTAGTGGCGGCTGAGATTACAACAGACTCAGATACAGAGCACCCTAAGTGAAGTCGTAGTGACCCAGGGAAGGCACAAAATTCTGAAATCATGGGAAAGAGGAACAATAGAGCAATGAATGCCCACAACCCCATATTATCAGAACCTGATAACACAGAAATTCAGAGATCTCCAGAAGATCAAATCAGGAATATAACTGTAGAAATAATAGAGGACTTTCTAAAAGAATTCAGAGAGAGTCAAAAAGAGATAAAGGATGCAATCATTGAAGTAAAGGCCTCAATTCAAAGTATAAACAACAGATTAGACAACATGGAGAATAGAATCTCACTCCTAGAAGATGATCACTTGAAAAACGAACGCATAATTTATAACTTAGAAAAAAAAAATCCGACAGCAGGAATCTGACATTGACGAAATATGGGCCCATTTTAAGAGAGCTAATCTAAGAATAATTGGAATAGAGGAGGGAAAAGAAGGTGAAACCAAAGGGATCAATAATCTCTTCAATGAAATAATAGCAGAAAATTTTCCAAACATAGAGCAAGAGGTCGATACACAGATCCAGGAAACTTACAGAACTCCCTTTAGACAGGATCGGAGAAGAGGATCCCCACACCACATAATTGTCAAAATGACCAATGTGGAAGCCAAGCAGAGAATCTTAAAGGCAACAAAAACAAAGGGCCAAGTGACATTCAGAGGCAAACCAATTAGAATCACTCCAGACTTCCCAAACCAAGTCATGAGAGCCAGAAGGGCTTGGAGTAACATATTCCAAACTCTGAAAGAAAACAACTTCCAGCCAAAAAATTTCCTACCCAGCAAAACTTTCTATCAAATTAGATGGGGAAATAAGAAGCTTCCATGACAAACAGAAACTGAAGGAATTTATGTCTTCAAAACCAGTGCTAGAGAAAATACTCAAAGAGATTAACTACAAAGAAGAAATAGGTAACACACATCAGAACTAGAGAAACAAGATTTTCCATCCAGCAGACAACTAAGCAAAGAATATATTCATGTGTTTATAGGTTAAAATCTTTGGAGATTCATTATTTATTTCAGTCTTTTACCTATTTCTAAATTGTATTTCTAAATTGTATTGTTTGCTTTTATTGTTGCTAATTTTTAAGATTTCTATTTGGAATATTAATATACCTTCAGATATAGCCTTTGGAAATATTTTATCCCATTCTATCAGTAACTTTTAACTCGTTTTACATTGTACAATTTTTTTATTTTTTAGAAAGTTTGTTTATTCTTTTGTTGCCTGTGCCTTTGAAATCATATCCAAGAAATCACTGCCAATTTCAATGTTGTGAAGTGTTATGACCCAGGTTTTCTTCTAAAAGTTTATAGTCTTAAGATTTACATTTAGGTCTTTTATCTAGTTTGAGTTAATATTTGTATATGGTGTTAGGTAAGGGTCCAATCTTATTATTTTTCATGTAATTATTATCTTTTAACTATTTAGTTCAGATTACAATTTCCTTCACCAAATGTTCTTGGAAACTTTGTCAAAAATAACTTGACCATATATGGAAGAATTTATCTAGGCTTTTTATTTTACTCCACTGGTTTATATATCTGCCTTTATAGCAGTACTACACTATTTCAATTATTGTAGCTCTATAAGGTTTGAAATCAGAAAATGTACATCTACTAGCTTTATTCTTTTATGAGAGTGTTTTGGGTATTTAGAGTTCATATTTCTTGTTAGGATAGACTTTTTCTGGAAAAAAAAATAAATGTATGATAGTTTTACCTTAAAAAAAAATATCCCCTGGTGAGAAAGAAAGAAAAAAGAAATACCGAAATGTTATCTCTAAGTGATCAAAAGTTTGATATCAGACAGATGAATCTGTTATGTGAGATTATCATTGTTAATTTTGGATAAATTGCTATAATATTAGATGTCAACCACTAAGCCAAGCATGGGAAGGAGGGATGGGGAGGGAATGGGGTGGGGATTGGGTAGGGGCTAACTGGGTGATGTGTGCATGTATGTCTACACAAGTTTTTATCCCATTATGATGTATGAATACAGTGCACCAATTAAAAAAAATTTTTTTTAGAGTAGGGCTGGGGGTATAGCTCAGAGGTAAAATGTCCCTGGGTTCAGTCCCCAGTACAGCAAAAATAAAATAAAAGCTTTAAGAAGCCTTCTTATCTGTAGAAGAATTGTAGAGATATCTTATCTCTTGCTAAGCACTTATCTCAGATTCAGAAGTGCCTTGTTTCAATACAGTACTGCTTAACCCTTGAAGGTGAGGTTGGCAGGCAGTCAGGTAACACCCTCTCACCAGAGCCCTGAACACACACACACACAGGATTCTTTCACGTTGGTGGGATTTAAGGGTGATTATATTTCTCCATAATGCTTAATTCTTTCAAGTAACAAAAGAAAAAAAAAAGACCTTCATAAAATAATTCCAGTTTAGTGGGAAACATGTAAGAGTTGAGACTGAGTGTTTAGGCAGCCTCGGAACTACTTCATGAGGCCCTCGCAACTCAGTGAGACCCTGCTCCAAAGTAAAAAATAAAATAGGGCCGGGGGTAGATTGAAGCCCCTGGGTCCAGTCCCCAGTCACACACACACACACACACACACACACACACACACACACACACACACACACAGAGGAAGCTAGGGAAATGGGAAACGTCTCAGAACCCAGGCCACCGCAGCAACGCAATGCACAGCAGAGGAGGAGCAAGGGTTCTTCCTCAGGACCAGGAGCGAGGTGGGAGGGAGGTGTCTGTCTAGCACCACCAGGGCTCGAGCAGGGGAGAAAGGAGGGGCATCCAAATAAGGAGAGTGAATCATCTCTGTGTGAGGCGACAGGACTGTAGGTGTGCAAACCCTAAAACACACAGACCTAACAAGCACACATGTGCACACTAGACCTAACAATCTAACAGTGGGCATAAACTCGCCCACAGCACCAGCAGTGTTTCAGTGCAGTGACGACAATCCAGAGAAAAATTCTACTTACATCAGCCACACAAAGAGTGGCACTCAGGGGCCAGGTGTGGTGGCACACGCTTGTATTCCCAGAATTTAGGAGGCCGAGACAGGAGGATTCTGGTTCGCGGCCAGCCTCAGCTACTTAGTGAGGCCCTCTGCAAAAAAAGAAGAATAGAAATCGGGCTGGGGTGTAGCACAGAGGTAGAATGTCCCTGGGTTTCATCCGTAGCACCACAAAAAGAAACAAAAAAATAAGAAAGAGTAGGTACTCAGGAATAAACTTAACCAAGAAGGCAAAAGACTCACACTGAAAGCTACAACATGCTATTAAAAGAAATTAAATCAGACACCAGTAATGGAAAGACATCCCGTGCTCACAGAGCAGAGGTCTATAGTCCGCTCAGTTTGCATCAAAATTCAACGACTGTTTTTTCAGAAGTAGAAAAATCCTTGCTAATATTCATAGGGCCTCAATATGTAATCCTGAAAAAGAAAAACAAATGGAGCCTCACACTTCCTGGGGTCAAGTGTTTGTCACCCGCAATGCTCAGCCGCAGCGCTGGCATAGTGACAGACAAGGCTCAGTCAGACCTTCCCGCACGAGGTGGTGCCCACAGCCAGCACCCCGCCTGGCGAGCCCACCCTGGGGCTGGTTTATTCTCACTGTTGCATTTTATTCTTTTTATTTAAAATATAAGGTAGGAGGATAAATCTCCAAGCCCAGCAGTTAAGAACGGGAGGTCCCCTACACTCAGCACAACTGAGACAGAAAACCTGGGTCCACACTGCACCACAGAGTCTTGCAGCCGTACAACACGCCTCCAGGACAACACCCTGGAATGCACTGCGACTGAGGAGCCGTGCGATAGCCCCGGCATCAAGAGGCGCCAACCTGAGGCGCCCGTCCCTAGCTCTCCTGACATTCCCACGGTGGAAAGCACCCGTCCCCAGCTCTCCTGATATTCCCACAGTGGACGGCAAATGTACTTTCTTGAAAGTCACAAATGAAATTACAGCCTGACCTCCTCGCACGCACCTCAGATCTTCTCCCACTGAACCTGAGGACCTTAACAACACACACAATGGCTGAGAAGGTTCCATATTAATGACACACACCAAACCCCAGATCCCAGAAGCTCAGAGAACGGCGTACAGGATAAATAGGAGAACATCCACAGCCAGGTGTAATGTCCTATTCAAACTACAGGAAACCAATCCTGGGACGGTCTTGAAAGAAGAAAGAAAAAAGTCCATCTTAGCTCTAGAGAAAAAAAATGGCAAGAATTAGAGTGAACTTCTAAACAGAAGCCATCAATCAAGAGTGAAGTAGTTCAGGTGGTAATATTAAAAAAAAAAAAACGACCTATATATACAAAACGTATCCCTCAAAACTGAAAGAGAGCCGGGCGTGGTGGCGCACACTTGTAATCCCTGTGCTTGGGAGGCTGAAACAGGAGGATCGCACAGGTTCAAAGCCAGCCTCAGTTATTTAGTGAGGCTCTCAGCAACTTAGTGAGACCCTGTTTCCATATAAAGTATAAAATAGGTCTGGGAGTATAGCCAGAGGTAGAAAGCCCCTGGGTTCCACCCCCAGTACCACCAAAAAATAAATAAATAAATAAATAAATAAATAAATAAATAAAACCGAAAGAGAAATAAAAACTTTATCACACAAATATGCAGACCCATCCTGGAAGCAATGTTTAGAAAGATATTCAGGGAGAATAAGCAGGAAAGAAAGAGCCGCCACTCTGGACCGACATAAACAAAGGAACGTGTGGGGCTAGGACAAAGGAGTGGTTAAACTGTTGAGGGAGACTTCAAACTGACTTCAGCCGAGAGCCTCCAGGACCCAGCATGAGCTGGGAGCTGCCAGGAACCGCTCTGTGAGCAGACTCCTGCACGCAGCGGGCACCAGCTGGCATGCGCAGTGCGCTGCACACACACACTCAAAGGCCGCCCCAGTGGACCTGGGTTGACCGGACAGAGCTGTCCTGCGCAGGCCTGACCTCATCCAACAGTCAATTCAGAGGCGAGACCAGGAGACGAGAGCAGGCCCTGCCGCAGCAAGCAGCCGGCAATCCGCAGCCAAAGCAGTGGCAGATGCCAACCACCAAGGCATCCGAGAGCAGCTCTGGCCCCACCCGGCCTCCCTGCTAACAAGCAGCCACAGACCCAGGCAGAGCCCAGCCAGGTGAGGCTGCCCCAGGCAGAGCCAGGGGGACAGAGCTGACTCCAAGCCAAAGAAACGCCAGACAGCAAATGGGCTCACACAGCACAGAAAACTAATGCATGGGAGGTGGTGTAAGCGTATGCATGTGCCTGATAAAACAGAAAACCAACACATGCTTGGTCGTGTAAGTGCATATGTGTGCCTGAAAAAATAAGACCGCTAATACATGATGGGTAGTGTAAGTACACACGTGCCTGATAAAATAGGCAGAGTACTAACATGCTAGATCATGTACGCACACACGTGTGCCTGATAAAATAAGAAGGCTCAATGTGTAAGTGCGCACGTGTACCTGATGACACAGAGAATGCTAATACATGCTGGGGAGCACATGCACACACGTGTGCCTGATAGCACAGAGAACTCTATGTGCTTCCTAGTGTAAGCACACACTTGTGCCTGATAAAACAGGTGAGGACACTAATACATATGTGCCTTATAGTGTGAGCATGTGTGCCTGATAACATAAGTGTGAATGCTAATACGTGCTTCATGGTGCAAGCACATGTGTGTGTAACATGGGGAGAACACTAACACATGCTCGATACCATAAGTACACATGTGTGCATGATGCTAGAAATGGAATTTGAGGGAAGCTGTAAATAAAAACTCATGAAATCAAAAGCAACTCAGCCAGGGAATTCCCCTCCGGCACAGAGGGGTGCAGGCACGCGGGGCGGGCAGTCCACTCAGCCTTTTACTCCCCAACACGGAGGCCACAGAGGCATTGCCCATTGGCTGGACTGTGGCTTTTCCAATCTAATTGGGTTGGCTAGTTTTCACTGAGCAGATTTTACCAACAGGACCAGTACATCCAGGAGTGGGCCATACCGGGTGCACAAAGGCGCAAATGGAAGCCTGCCAGTGTCTCCGGGACCCTGTAACTTCAGCAGGAAAGGTTTCTTTCCTTTCTTACGGCGATGCACAGCAGAGTACTGCGGTGGCTTGGGCTTGGACTGTCCCCACAAGGCTCATCCCTGTGTTGAGAGCCCGTCCCCGGCAAGGCTCAGGTCCTGAGGGGCGCGGCCTTGGGGACTGCACACGTCCCTGGCTGCTTCCTCTGTCTGTCCGTCTCTGTCTCTCTTTTCCAGATGCCATGACATGAACGTGGAATCCCTCTGCCGTGTCCTGGCACTGAGGCTTCTCCCTGGAGCCGGCCAACTCTGAAATGAGGCCCCAGAACCGTAAGTCCAAATAAACCTTTGTGCTTGTCAGGGATTCTGCTCACAGCAACGAAAGGCTAATACGAACACTAAATATGTGCACAGTGTAAGCACAGGCATGCCTGGGAAACAGGGAGGGTGTAACATGCGCTTGACGGCGAAAGTGCATGTGTGTGACACGGAGTGGGGAGAACACGGATACATCCTTGATAGCGTGAGTGCACATGTGTGCATGATAAAACAGGGGAGAGCCATATCTATCCCTGGTAGTGTAAGCATGCTTGTGTGTGATAACACAAGGCAGATATTTTAAGCATTTTCATCCCAACTGGATTTTGTTTCGGGGTACGTCTACGGTGAAGGTCTACTTTAAAGCTCGATGCCTATTGGCCAGGCTCTCCGGGAGTGCGCAGCTCATGAGTGGCGCTGTACCTACACCACTGCTGGCCACCGATCCGCCTCGCCCTCTCAGCCGGGCTTCTCAAATATTTGCCTCCACGTTTCCTTAATGCCGCTCTGCTCTTCATGCGGATTCTCAGTCAAGGACCCCCTTGCATTTGTATCTGTCCTTCCTAGGGTCCTTCAGTCAGGGCTCAGCTCTGTGCTCTAATTTTTTGCATCAATTTTTTTCTTCCAGATCTTATTTCATGGCAACAACTCTGAATGCTGTGTAGTCACTGGGGAATTATGGCACACCATACAGCTCTCCGTCATCCTAAAGCTAGCCCCTTCTTTTCAGGTAAATACCGGGCACTTGAACAAGGCTCGAATGCCCAGCATTTGGAGCTATGTAACCCTGCACCTATGAGAAAGAGCAAGAGCAAAGAGAGACTCTGGAGCCAGGACCGTGGGAGGGACCGCCCGGCCACCTGCGGCGGCAACACTCTGGAGACTTGGAGGGCCAGTGGCGGGGCTGGAGCAGGCAACGAGAATTCAAGAGAAAGAGCAGTTAAAAACTATACCAGCCGGGCGTGGTGGCGCACGCTCGTAATCCCCGCGCTTGGGAGGCGGAGACAGGAGGATCGCGCAGGTTCGAAGCCAGCCGCGCGCTGGCTTAGGAGACCCTGTTTCCAAAATGAAAATGTAAAAATAGGTCTGGGAGTGTAGCCCCGAGGTAGAAGGGCTTCCAGGAACCCCAGTACCACCAAAAAAAGAAAAAAAAAAAAAAAAAAAAACGATACCAGAATGACGACCACCACACCTACAACAGAAGCCGGTCAGAAAAGGTGTCGGAAAAGAAAACCCCATTCACAAGGCAAGACGGAAAGAGACAAAGGGAGGGAAAAATTATTTTCTTGTGGAAATGACGTAGAAGATAAACATGAAGGCACTCCTGAAGGAGGAAACGCAGCTGAGCCAGGGGAGAGCCCGCTGACCTCAGGGGAGCCCTCCCGGCTGCAGGAAGGAGCGCGTCGCCACCCGCCCAGACCGATGCCAAAGTTCAGGTGGAAAGGTAAACTCTGACTCAAACGCCAGTGCAGCTTGAAGAGCAAGTCTCGCGACCATTAGTAATTCCACTGCTTTTGCAATGGCAAAACCAAAAGACAAGTATCAGAATTGTCGAAAACATTTGCAATATATATGATGGTCTTTCTGATATGTCAAGAAATCTCAAAAATCAAAGAGAAAATAAAAATAACAGTAAAAGGGGCAAAGACCCATCAAAGGCGTCACAGAGAACCTGGGAGCCACACAACACGGTGGGGAGGTGCCCCACTCAGGGTCCCTGCGGACGCCTGCTTCCCGGAAGCAGCCAGCCTCCTCCACTGCTGAGTGCCAAGACCAGGCTCCGCCGGGGGTGTTCCTGCCCAATCACCTCCCTGGAAACTAGCTGCAAAGCAACACAACCCCCAGAATGGTCCAGACAGAGGGTACCTACACAACATGTGGCCATCAGACAGGAGAATGGAGGCAGGCTAAAAGACTGAAGAATTGTGATCTCCACACACACCATGTGACTTGAGTACGTCCTGGAAGAAAGGCGGACACTGTGGTCAGGGAGATGAGCAGCTGAGGAGCCGGTGCCTCTGCCCCTCCAAGGCCCTGCCTCAGGGAGCGCAGCGCCGCCCCGGGTGGGAAGGAACCACAGCCTGTGAGCAGCCAGGTGCCTGGTTGCCTTGCAGAGTCAGGTGTCGTCTGTCAGGTAAGTCTGGCTCCTATGCAGCAGGTAAGCACCGGGTCCTACCCGGGAAAAGGACAAGGAGTGTCCAAGGCCAGCGGGAGCCTGTGCAGACCTGGGCACAAGCCACCAGGGCCTCCCTCAGCTCGAAGTGGGTGTACACCAGCTGCGTATACCACATCCTACACACCAAGAAGCAGCCGCAATGACAACTGGGCCACAAACTCATCTTTTCTTAAAGACTTCCTCAAAACTTCCAAACACAAGCCATTTATCAATAAACAAGCACCACAGGCTCTTGAACCCTGCGGACTCCACGCGGCTGGGGCCTCCCGGGGACACGCGGTGGGTGCGGCGACCTGGGCAGGGCTGCTGGATCCCTCAGGAAATCCTGCCCCAAGACACACTTATCCCTGCGGAAACCGGTTTCCTCCTCTGAAGAACATGATCTTGTCTGTGGGATCATGAATGCACCGAAGCTAAAAATAGTTGTGGAAAAGGAAGTGCCGATCGGACCTCCCCCGGGTGAAGCCCGGGCTGGCTGGGTCCCCGCTGCCGCCCAGGAACCACAGCGCGGGCTGGAGCGCCTTGGCGAGGAATAGCCCGAGGGGGAGAGGGGCCAGCTTCTGCCTGCCGCAGGCCCTCCAACTGGGTCTGCAAGCCTGACGGTCAGAGGAGCTGGACAGAAAATGTAGGTGGCAAGGGGGGCTGGTGCCTCCTCGGAGGCGCCCAGAAATGTCCTCTGTACATCCAACATGAGACGGCACCAGCCAAGCCTCGAAAAGTAGTGCTCCGGAAGACGCATCCCCTAGGAAGAAAGGCTGGCTAAATTTCACAAGATAAATCTCTTCTCCTAAGAAATGCGCGCCGGAATATACTTCAATGACACCTTGGCCTCCGAGAAGCTCAAATTCTAGAAATAAAGCCATGTTAACTTTAAAACAGCATATATAAAAATGAAGTTATCCACCTTTGGGGCACAGTACAAACCAGCCACCCAACCAAGGCTGAGACCAGGTGCTAGCCCCTTTCTTCCTTCCCTTTTTTTTTTTTTTTGTGGTACTGAGGATTGGGCGGCGGGTCATTCTACCTCCGAGCTACACCCCCAGCCCTATTTTGTTTGGAAACAGGGTCTCGCTAAATTGCTGAAATCGCTAAATGCCTGTAATCCCCAAGTACTGGAATTACAGGCATGTGTCACCAAGTCCCACTGTGTGTGTGTGGTACTGGGGACTGAACTCAAGGGCATTCTACCTCCAAGCTACACCCACAGACCTATTTCACTTTTTTTTTTAATTCGGAATAGGGTCTTGGTAGGTGGCGGAGGTTGTCCTCAAACCTGTGATCCTTCTGTCTCAGCCTCCCAACTCCTGGGATCACCAGTGTGTGCCGCCACGCCCAACAAGGAAGCCCCTTCCTTGACATAATCCTCCCTAGCTGGATTCCAGCACCAAATGCAAACAACTGAGGGCGGAAGGCTGGGATGCCCCGCAGTCTTGCAAATCACCACAGAAACTTCCTCTGACCTCAGCATTCCCAGTCACAGGGCACAGGACACAGGGCCGCCACCCAGGCCAAAGGCTCCCTTCTCCACGGCCACACTCAGTCTGAACCCATTTCGGATGTCAGCCCACTGGACGGAATGCAGCCGCGGTCAGGCCAGGCGCAGGGAACCGTGAGTATCCATGCCCCTCACGGGAGGTCAGCGCTGCCTGGGCAAGAAGCACACAAAATCACCAGGGAAGCCAGCCCACCAGGGAGGCCCCTGCACACCCACCAGAAGGGCCAGCCCGAAAACCAAGCTCTGAACCCGCCTGTTGTTAGAACAGGAAGGGGCACAACCGCGCTGGAAAGCTCCAGCAGCTCCCGATACAGCTGATTGATGCCTCCCCTATGTAAGATAAAGTGCAGGCTCGGAGAGCATAAAGCACGGGGGGGGGGGGGGTCCAAGGTACATGATATCAGCCTTTATTGGTGCGGCCCCGGGGACGGAGCTGCCCACGCAGCCCATCCGCATGGCCCATCCCAGCGGCCCATGGGGTGGAAGAGGTGGGCTCTTCCTTTTAAGGTATGCCTCTGGGGGGAGGGGCTTACTCGTGGGAACACACAATTCTCACAGGGTACGTCTTGGGAGGCAGGGTCTTCCTGCCTCTGGGCTTCTGGCCCCTCCCCCTGCCCTTGCCACGGACCCGACATCACTCTAGACACGGCTCCTCACGTAGGTGGAATCACCTAAGAGAAAAGAAAAATGTTTGCAAAAACACATGTACAGGAACTTCACGGAATCTGTGCTCGGAAGAGCCAAGACACGCAAAGGCGCGCGTGTCTGTCCACGGGAGAGCAGCTGCACATCTGGAAAGGCTGGCACTCACAGGGCGAGAGCTGCCCAGCCGCAAGGAGGAGTCGCCTCCAGGCAGGACAGCACGGCCACCTGAGAGCACCAAGAGACCAGAGCCTCAGACAGCGCGTGGGCCCGCCCACGTCCAGCACAGGCCACGCTGCCGGGGGCCACAGGACACGCCGGGCCTGGGGCAGGAGGGACTCCAGGGCAGGGCCACCCTTGGCAGGGTTTGGATTAAGCAGGCGCTTGCTCTTGTCAAAGACCAGCAAACGTACCCTGGAGATTTGTGTAGCTCATGTGTAAATGGAACGCCACAAGGAAAAACTAAGCACATCCGAAGCTAGGCCAAGCTCGTAGGAGTCAGTGAAATGCCGGGGAGGGGCTGGTGGCTGCAATTTACCTTTAAATACATCAAAACCAAAGACTCTGGCCAATAGCTGGGTCAATGTGTAACAGAACAACAAGAGTAAAAGTTCATGGCTGGACTTAGGGCGTAGAGAGACAAGTGTCAACCACAAAGGTCCCTCGCCCTCGCTGCCTGTTGAAATTTTTATAATAAATATTGGAGACTGTGCCGGTATTGGAAAATTGCTTTGGCATTAATTTCAAAACGTACAAAGTAGTTAGGGCCTGGGTGCTGCGCAGGCACTCAGGCAGGGAGGGAGACACCAGAAGTGATTACCAAGTACACAAAAGAGTGGTGGCCCAGGGCCTTCAGATTTTAAAGACAAGTTTACATAATAAATAACTTCTCGCAGATAGGCTAAAACTTCCCCAAGGACTGTAGGATGGTACAGACCATGTGACCCTGACTTTGTTAACCAAGTAACATATCTTGGTCATAAAAAAGGCTTGCTCAGAAGATAATGGGCGGGCCCACACCTGCATGGTCAGGTCAGATGGGAAGACTATCCATTGGTCAAGCAGGATGGGAGGTAGTGAATACTTACAATCATACCAAAAGGCCTGCACCAGAGATGATGGGTGGGCCTGCACCTAGATAGAAAGACTACTGGTTAAGCAGGATGGGAGATAATGAATCCTTATGAATACTGTCCTATGTTCAAAACCTCCGTGGCTTATTTTCAAGGCACTTCACTACATCCCTCTGATACAGTGCTTTATTAGTCTGTCCCTTCTTTTCTACCTTTATAATAATAAAATTTGTTTAAGCTTGTAGCAGCATAGTTCTGGTTATTTTTTCTAAACTAGCTAAGAAAAAGAACTCATAATGACATCTAAAACCGTTATAGAGAAGACTTTAAGAATAAAAATATAGAGCCGGACATGATGGCTCATGCTTGTAATCCCAGCATACGGAAGGCTGAGACAGGAGGATTGTGGTTCATGGACAGCCTCAGCTACTTAGTGAGGCCCTTTACAACTCAGTGAGACCCTGTGTCAAAATAAAGAATAAAAAATAGGGCTTGAAGTATAGCTCAGAGGCAGAATGCCCCTGGGTTCCATCCCCAGTACCAAAAAAAAAAAAAAAAAAAAAAAAAAAAGA
The DNA here is from genome assembly GCF_963383645.1 of Muscardinus avellanarius. Taxonomy (NCBI): domain Eukaryota; kingdom Metazoa; phylum Chordata; class Mammalia; order Rodentia; family Gliridae; genus Muscardinus; species Muscardinus avellanarius. The sequence goes on along the minus strand of NC_137789.1, from coordinate 161,910,509 downwards.
ATTAAAAATATAAAGGTTGAAGTTGATGGTCTTTAAGGCCTTTCCAAGATTCCTATGACCCACCTACACACAGTCAGTCTGCTTCTACACACAGATTCTGTTTTTCTTCTCTGACCACAGAGGCCACTCACAAGGCTCCTCCATGAGAACCCAGCCCCGGGCCAGCAACAGGAGGGTGCTGAGGTGGTGTGGGGACAATGCTGGGCCCAGGCAGGCCGGCTACCCTGGCAGCGCAGGCGCAAATGTGGGGAAATCAAGAATCAGGAAAGACTGGGCTGAGGCAGAAAAAAAATCACCAAAACATCCTTTCTCCAACAATTAGATGTGCTAATTTTTAGTCTCAGAAGATGTTAAAGACTCTTAAAATTCAAGTTCAAAATAATTTACGTCTAAAAATAAGGCTCCTGTAAAACAAACACCTGCTCTTCTCCTTCACACTATTAACCACAGAGGGAGCATGGCCGCCTGCTCCACCCCTGGTCCAGCACACCGGGGACAGACAGGGCAGATGGGCAGACACAGGCCCAGCTGCAGGACACGCACTGTTGGCTCCGTCTCCAGGGCACTGTGGCCCCACCCCTGGCTCCGCACCGTGGCAAGTCAGGGCGCCCAGAGCCCCAGGCCCGCACTGCGATGCCATCCGGAAACACAGACCCACTGAGTGCAGCCACCAAAGGGGCTGGGAGACACCTTTGCTTTCTCCGCCCCCCACTTGCCTCCTCCCACAGGGAACCAGTGTCCTACCCCCAAGACCCAGTGCTGCCCGTTGACCCTGAGCTCTGGCACCAGCCATCTATGGCCAAGGCCAGGGACCAACCCTCGCTAACCCTACAGCTTCCTGGAGCTGGCTGCCGAGGCCAGTGGACCAAGCTCAAGGGACCAGTGGTCACGATGGTACATTGGGCTGGCGTGTGGTCAGCAAGGAGCACCAACACAGGTGGCCAGAAGAGAGAGAGGGAGGCGTGGAGACCACAGGGCTTTCAAGGAGGCAGTGAGGACAGGGTCCTCATCCTGGCCCAGATCAAATGCCCACAGGCCTGCCTCAGTTTCCCCAGCCTGGTTCTCATGGCCAATGACTGCACGCACGGGTCAAAGCACACACCCTAAGACTCTGAGTACTCTCCCGCCCCGGAGTTACACTGTCAGATCTGCACAGTGTTCATGCTGGGAACTGAGAAAAGCTACCCACGTCTCAGAGCAGCTCCCCCAAATCACGCACCGTGAGTGCTGGGCACAGGGCTTGAGACCCTGGAGGGTCCACACTGCAGCTCACAAGTCCAATCTGATAACCAACATCAGGTCCAAGAACAGCTGGCCACAGGGCCCGAGGGGAATGGGCAGAGGTGCGATGGAAAGTACCTCCCAAGACCAGGAGCTACGCTGCAAGCCAACCCTGGCCTGTGAACGCCACAGCACAGCCACAGCCGCACACAGCTGCAGACCCACGAAACAGACATCAGGAAGACAGCCCCAAACAGCACAGGTCTCCTCCAGGCCAGAGGCGTTCCCCGAGCACCACATGAGCACCACATGAGCAGGGCCACACAAGTCAAAGGCTCACACCCTCCCTCCCTCACCTCACAGATAGGACAGCTGTGCCCCTCCCCGCCATCATGGGCCGCCCCGCAGGTCCTCTAGAGTTGCCCATGGGAGACGCCCACTGTGCTCTGCCCTGAGGCTTACTCCTGCAGACAAGATGGCCAACGGACTCAAAAGCCGGATGCCCAGCCTCTCCGTGGAGAACAAGGTAAGCAATGGGTGCAGCCGGCCTGCTGGGAGGGTGGCCAGCAGCGTCCCTCGGCGTCCGGATGCCCAGCCCCTCCGTGGAGAACTAGGTAAGCAATGGGTGCAGCCGGCCTGCTGGGAGGGTGGCCAGCAGCATCCCTCAGCGTCTTGGGGGCACACCCTGCAGCCCAGGCATCATTGCAGACCACAGCACAACTCGCTTTCATGGAACTGAAGCCGGGGGCCCCACCTGCTCAGGTGCAGGGCTGCCGAACCGAGAGCTCTGCAGGACACAGCACACCAGTGTGGTGGCACACCAGCCTCTCCTCCTCCAGAGCACATGCACGATACCCCAGAATCGACCCTGGAAGGCGGTCCATCAGCAGCGGCCAGAGTCACCGGCTGGCCGGAGCCCTTGCTCCTAAAGAACCACATGAAGACACCCACGTTACCAGGCAGCTGCCACCTGGACGTCGGGGTTGCAGCGTGGCACAGCCAGGCACCCCCTCCCTGGAAGCAACACCTGCAGGACCAGCATCCACCCACTCTTCAAGGACCTGGCGTGAGGGACCAGGGCAGCAGCCCCTGCAAGGCAGCTGGAGGTGGCTCCCGGCGCCCCGGCCCCTGTGGGTGGAGCCGATGGGGGCAGTTCTCAGGCCCCTCCCCTGGCTGTCCCTGCCTAAAAGGTCACCGACCGGCTCCTTCTGGACCACCTCAGTAGTACCTTCTCTTATATGCTGGTCCGTACTGGTCAACTTTGCTCTGCAGCGGCCACAAATTCTGACAGGCAGCTCAGAGGAGGAAAGCATGGTTGGTTTCAGAGTTTCCGGTGTTCAGCCCATAGTCAGCTTTCTCCCAAGCAGAAAGACCGAAGGAGAGAGCTGCTGGGCTCCTGGCAGCCAGGACACAGAGAGAGGAGCCTCGCAAGCCACAGCCACGGGGCCCCACTTTCCCTGCCAGGCCCCAGCTCTGAGCCTTGCCACGCTGGGGACCAGGCTGTGGACGTGAGCTTTTAGGGGAGCAGTCGTCACCCAAGCCCTAGCCATGCCCCGCCCCTTCCTGCTCGCTCCTGGCCCCTTCCATCCCTAGAACAGGCTCCCAAGCTGACTTCTGCTATCTACCTCTTGTTCAGGGCGGCCCTCCTGGTAGCAGAGCCCCACATGCAGGGCAGAGATGGGCTGCGTGTGCAGGAGCTAGGGGGTGCTTGCACTCCACCGTGCATGGAGCCCCACCTGCAGCCACCTCGCCACAGCGAGAGTGCAGCCTCATGGCACCCCCCGCGCTAGCCCCGACAGCACCCTGGATGTCCCAGGGACCTGAGACACTGAGCCAAACCACGCCATCTGCTCCTGTCCTCCCAGGCGCGGCCAGCTGGCAGCACACTCCTCCCACTCTCACGCCAGCATCTTAACACTCGCTCTCCATGCTCCCTGCTGTGCACTGAGCTATGTCCTCCCCTCCAAAGCCATGCTGAGACCGGGCCACAGGAAGGGAGGTCACAGGGTGGGCCCTCACCGTCCAGACAGCGGCCCTCCAAGAGGACCAGACAGCACCAAGCTGCCACACAGGGCCACAGAGGAGTAGGCCTCAGCGGAACCAGCCCTGACTCCAGCTCCAGCTTCGAGACGCCCCCGGCGGCACTCTACAGCACCCCCCTTCCCTCAGTTCTGCTGGACTTGGCCACGTCCTGCCAGGGTTGCACCGCCACTTGATTATAACTGCCTTCTCCCAGAGGGGCTCAGGCGCCCCCACAGAACAGTGTGGGCTCCTCGGGGTCCCCTGCAAGGCGGTCCCTGCAACAGCTCAGCAGAAGCAGACAAGAACCAGAAGAACGCTAGCAGGGTGGCTGCGACAGCCCCCAGAAAACATTCTGCAGCCGTAGACATCTGCCCAGGGGCTGCCAGGAACACACTGACCTCTGCCCCGGCCCCACAACTGTCCACACACTGGCAGGGCCTTTACAGCACTGGGTTTAAAAGGAAAATGTTGCCGGGCGTGGTGTCACACGCTTGTAATCCCTGCTATTGGGAGGCAGGGATTACACAGGAGACAGGAGGATTGCACAGGTTCGAAGCCAGCCTCTCTGGCTTAAGAGACCCTGTTTTCAAAAAAAAAAAAATTATATATGTGTGTGTGTGTGTGTGTGTGTGTGTGTGTGTGTGTGTGTGTCTGAGAGTATAGCCCGGAGGTAGAAAGGTTTCCAGGAACCCAGTACCACCACCACCAAAAAAAAAGGAAAATGTTGAGGGCAGATAGTTATAGAATAAAGACTTCAAGATAGGCATGGTAGTGCACGCTTGTAATCCCAAGACTTGGGAGGCTAAGACCAAAGGATCACAGGTTCACAGCCAGCCTCAGCTACTTAGTGAGGCTCTCTGCAATGCAGTGAGAACCTGTTTCAAAATAAAAAATAAAGGTGGGAGTGACGGCACACACTTGTAATCTCAGCATTCAGGAGGCTGAGACAGGAGGATTGCAGTTCGTGGACAGCCTCAGCTACTTAATAATGCCCTTTGCAACTCAGTGAGACCCTGTCAAAGTAAAGAATAAAAAATAGGGCTGGGGTATAGCTTGGAGGTAGAATGTCCCTGGGTTCCAACCCCAGCAGCACAAAAAATAAATAAAATAAAATAGGGCTGGGAGTGTAGCTGAGAAGTAGGTAGAATGTCCCTGAGCTCAATCTCTAGTACTGCAAAAAAAAAGAAAAGACTTCCATGAAAACTATAAACTGTAGCCCCTTGCAAAAAATGTAGAAAGAATTCAGTGAGCTGACCCCAGGGGCCCAGGGCCTGTAACACCAACCTGTGAGCTCCAGTGCCACTCCCTGGTTTACATCGCCCAACCTGCAAGGAGGCCACGAAGACACACAGGCTGCCCCAACACCGGGGTCCATACACCCAAAAGTGTCGCTCTCCCCACCACGCCGGGTTCCAGGTCTGAAGATAGCGCTCAGACCTCAAGCTCCTGCTCCCTCCTCTACCCACACCTTGCCAGGCTCACAACCTGGCGCACCTCCGTGGCTCAAAACAATACTCCAGGTCTCAGAACCAGGAGGAAGCAGCTGGGCTTAGCTTGGTAGTACGTGCAAGGTCCTGGTTTCCATCTCAGCAGTAAAAAGAAAAAGAAAAGAAGCAGGAAAGCCATGTTCATGAACCCCCTGCAGGCGCCCCATGATGGGGCACTGAAGCCCCCTAGGCGGCTCCCCATTGCCTGCCCCAGGGTGCCCCAGGGCTAGCTGAGCCCCTAACTGAGGTGTTACAGCACTGCCCACTCTGATGGCTGCCTGGCTCACAGGGAGGTGCAGGCCTCACACAGCCGCACCAAGAGTCTGAGCCCCTGTACAGCCGCCTGTGAGGGAGACCCAGGGCAACCCCACTGCACAGCTGAGGAACCCAGGCACAAGGGGGCTCCAAGATGTGGACCCATAGCCTGCCTTGGGCCCTGCGCTTCCCACAGTGCTGCAGCCCTGGAGGGGTCCCGGCCCCTCCCGCAGCCCCCCACTTACCTGACCCCTTCCCCAGTGCCCCCTCAGCCTACTCCCCACCCACACACCACTGACAGCCTTCCCTCCTTCTCCAGACCCTGGCACAGCCCCTGGGCAGCCTTCTTAGCCACCCTCTTCCTGCCCTCCAAAGGCCACTCCGACCCAGACTGTCACTCACCTGGAGCTCCCTGGACCAGCAGAGGGACGGCACCAGCAGCAGGTCACCAAAGCCTGCTGGACACGCATGCGCCCAACACAGAGCGCCTCCCTCATCTGTGCCACAGAAACCACCGTAACCCTCAGCGCCCGGCAGCCCTGGAGGAGGAGGGCGCGCAGGGGCTTTGGGTGCCTTTAAAACCCAGTTTCAATGGCACACATTAGAGCCAGACACAAAAGTGCCACTCTCCGCATTGAAGCTGAATCAAAGTCCGGCAACACTTTTGCAAGGGCACGATAATCTCTCAAGACTTCAGTAACTCGTCCCTAACATTTCAATTTTACAATACTGCTTTCCTTTGCTCAGTACAGTGCAATATTGAACCTAATCTCAAAACATATTTTGAGTGAGGCCAAGTTGCTGACATTTAGCAAAGACACCCACCCACAACTAAAATAACCTGAGAAATCTCCGGGCCGGAGCTGCACAGCTGCAGCTTCAGCAGCACACCCTAAATGGCAGAGCGAAGTCCCTGGAGGTCGGCGAGCCCTGCTCTCCTCCTGAGCCCAGAGTTCAGCCATGTCGATAGACGAGGCTGGGCGGGTGAGAGACACGTGCCCACCATGGACGGCGACTGCTCTACAGCATCCAGGACAGGCCCAACAGTGGTGTCGCCCTGCCCGCCAGTACCTGGGGCCCTCCAGGAGCCCATCCACATGGTTGGCCCCGCCAGCCAAGCCCACCGTGGCCCAGCACAGGTCAGCTCCCGCAGGCCAGCTTCCCCAGGCTCCCTGCCCTGCAGTCGGTCTCGGCTCCCCAACAGCGCTTCCAGAAGAGTCCGACCCACCTGGCTCCGTGGGTCAGACCCAAGACAGCTCCTTCTCCAGCCTGTCCTTCCTCTCTCATTCCACTAAAACTGGGTCTGTTACGGCCATATGCCAGCCCCTGGCTCTGGGCCGGGTGGGCCGCAGCCCTGGATAAACGTGTGCCAGCAGGAATCACGAACATGGAAACATCAGGGAGTTTCCCCAACACCATGTCTCTCAGCAATCTCGCCTCAGGTGCAAACTAGACCCTGCCAGGGGCCAAGCCCAGGTGAGGCTCGCAAAGGCTACAGCTCGGGCGTGCCCCCCAGTGCCTCTCCAGGTTCAGCAGCCCTGCCTACAAGGTCCCTGTATCCCCCTCCTCCCTATCCTTTTGGCCCCCTGAGCCTCAACACCAAGCCCTTCCACATGCGGGCGCCTTCCTGAGGTCCACAGAGTGCTTCCCGGAGCTCGGGATGGGGCCTCCGCGGTGCCGGCCTGGTTCCTGGGGCTCATCACATCACCCCAGAGCTGGGATTCTGGGACAGGGGCCAGCAGCCAAGCCGCGCTCCTGACCCACGCCCGGTATCAGGGCACAGTCTGTTCCTGAGTGCACAGGCTCCATGCGACGCAGGCACAGCAAGGAGTGTGGCAGCACCCCCTCGATCCAGGGGGCGCAAGGGAGAGGAGCACTCATGTGAGGATACCAGCAGCCTGGCTCTGAGGCACAAGGGCTCCATGCACATCCTGTCGGCTAAGTGGGAGGGACGGGCGCCTGAGAGCAGCACTGCCTCCAGGGGGCCTGCGGCCTGGAGGTGGGGCAGCCTGAGCCGCGGTCTAGGGCCACGGACAGCTTCTCCCCGTCCGTCCCAGGGCGGACAGGAGCCACGGGCGCTGCAGAGCACAGCAGCCGTGGTGTTCACAACACCAAGCGCAAGAGGTGACCCTGCCAGGTGCAGCGCCAGGACCCGCCATCTGGAGCTGCCATCACTGAAGCGAGGTAGGCAGCTCAGAGCCCAGGGCATCAGGAGCTCGCTGCCCAAACTCAGACTGGATCCTCAACACCTAGAAGCTCTGCTCACAGAGCTTCAAGCCCATCTCTGCGGGGAAGCCCTGCGAGCCGGCAGCCCCGGGCGTGCGGCTGGCGGGGGAAGTAGTGCCGTGAGCTCTCCCCTCTTTGCTGGTTTCCAAATGACTGTCCTGTGGTTAGGCTGGTTTGGTTACTAATATTATGACTTCTAACCAGACCCATGGTGGTGGGCTCGCTCCACGCACTGCGCCTGCCCCGCCCCCGGCTCAGGGGTGGCATGTCAGGTGAGCCTGGAAAATAACCAGATACCATGAAACAAACGCACAGGCCACTGGTGCCAGAGCCATCAGAAACATGCCTGGCGCCAGCCTGTTGCGGGAAGACACAAAAACACACAGCCGGACAATGGGCCTGGAACCCCCTCCCAGCCTTGCCAGGATTGTCACCTGGCAGAGGGGAAGGCTTTGAGGCCTCACATTAACATTAAAACTGCCTGATATGAGGCCGGGCGTGGTGGCGCACGCTTGTGATGCCCGCGCTTGGGAGGCGGAGACAGGAGGATGGCGCAGGTCCGAAGCCAGCCTCGCTGGCTTAAGAGACCCTGTTTCCAAATAAAAATATAAAATAGGTCTGGGAGTGCAGCCCAGAGGTAGAAGGGTTCCCAGGAACCCCAGTACCATAAAAAAAAAAAAAACTGTCTGATATGAGCTGCGAGCACGTGGGAGGCTGAGACACAAGGGTCGCATGTTCAAGGACTCAGTGAGCCCCTTTTCAAAATAAAAAAATAAGCCAGCACGGCAGCACACACTTGTAAGCCCAGTAAGCCTCCTGGAAGGCTGAGACAAGAGGATCACAGGTTCAAAGCCAGCCTCAGCAACTTAGCAGGGCTCTCAGCAATCTAGTAACACCCTATTTCAAAATAAAAAATAACACTGGGCTGGGAGAGTAGCTTGGAGGTAGAATGCCTCTGGGTTCAATCCCTAGTACCAAAAATAAAATAAAATGATGGTATAGTGCAGAGATAGACTGCCCCTGGGTTTAATCCTCAGTACCAAAACAAAACAAAACAAAACCCTGCCTAATGTGCTCTCAAGATTCCAGGAAGCAGAAACATTGCAGGCACGCTGAGCTGCTTCACCTGTGCATGGCAGGCTTCTCATAGGCCGGGCTTTAGGGACCCTCGGCCTCTAAAGGGAAACGCTCTCCTAAAACCTTGCTCACCCTCCATTCTACCACACAGAAGATCTCGGGAAAAGAGAGGAGACCGTGCTGAAGGGGCACCCGTGTCCACACACACCCCAGCACTTCAACGAGACCAGAATCTGAAAAAGGAGCTATACAAGAAACTGCCCCACATGTCCAAGGTACTCGTCTCTGTCCTGGCGCGTGCAGGCTCAGCCAGCAGCAGGGCAGGGACCACTCTGGGGTCCCTGCAGACCGGCGGGGCAGGCACAGAGCCCTGGGCTAAACGGTACAGCCTCTCCCCGCCAGAACACCTCGTGATATTTTCCTAGGATACAGAAGCTACAAGGAAATGCTAGAACAAGCAGGCAGCCTAATGACCGGCTGGAGGGGAACAACCAGCAACATAACCACCCTTCAGATGCAGCCTCTGTCCACGAGGGCTGGCAGCTCGGGAGCAAAGGAACGCAGCCCCGCAGGACTCTGACTCACGCGGGGCCCCAGCACCTAGCACCCCAGCTCCCAGCACCCCAGCTCCCAGCACAGCCTCAGGAGACCACGTGCTCAAATTCCTCCACGGGTTCCTACCACGAGGCAACTGCGCACCTCCACCGCCTGCCCTCTGTGAGCAGAACCTTCAGGAAGACACCCTGGCTCAGAGCGAGGGCTCCAGGCCCAGCGTGCCTGGCCAGCACGGAAAAGGGCGGCCATGACAGATCCCTCCCCCTGGGCCACAGGTGTCTCCCACCAGTCCGCTCCTCCACTCAGGCCTCTGGCCTCACAGCAGAACACGGGCCAGCACCACAGGCTGCGCAGCCCTGGCCCTTGGCGGAGTCCTGCCCTTCCTCCATGAGGTTCTGGTGCCAGACATGAGGTTTCCAGCAGCCCATCACACGTTCACCAGGGCTCTGAGGCCTGCCCTGTGTCCCTCTTCCGACTGAGTAGGGGAAGGGAAAGGGGCACAGACGGCCCCGTGGACCAGGCCCCAGGACCTCTCCAGGAACCAGGTGGGTTAGTATGGTGACTGGAGGGCGGGCTGGGGGTCAGGGTGCAGCCCGGTGCTGCCTCCAGCTCGCAGCAGATGCTCTGGGCCCAGGGCCTGTCCAAGTCTGCTGGCCGTGGGCAGGACTGGAGCCCCCATGTTCACAAAGGCCTCACAGGAGAACCTTGTACGTTTGACAGCCAACACTCGCTGTGTCTCAGCAGGTTGGTTGAGCTCGGGCCCAACAGGTGGTTCCGATACCAGTGGTCCAGATGATGCACGCGGCCTGCTCACAGAGCCCACAGCCACAGTGGGTGGGTACAGGGCCATTGGGGTCATCCTTGAGGCAATCCAGCAGGGAGAGTGGCCCACAGGCCGTGGAGCAGAGCTGGCGTGGGCAGAGGGCGGCAGGCCCCAGCAGCACATGGGGAGCCCCTCTCCCCGCAGGCTTTGGGCTCTCCTTGGCACGGGTCTCCAGGCTTCTCTTCACTGCATAGTTTCTGTGTTTCCCTTCCCTCACTCAGCAAGAAGTGCCTGCCCCTTGCTGAATCCTGAGGTGGCCACCGGTCAGGGATAGCGAAGATGCCCAGAGGACCTGGGGTCTGCTCAGAGCTCTGAGCCCCAGGCAGGGAAAGCCAGGCAGTGCCAACTGGACCTGGCCAGGTGGCCAGTAGCTTAGGGAATGACCTCCTGCATGGAGGGGCCATGGCAGGGAAGGGGGTCCTCGCCTTCACCCCCTCAGCCCACACACAGGACCCTGCCAGGCTGCTAGCGCGCTGACCTGGTGCCTCAACAGCGTGCGCTGCACCAGGGCAACACTGTCAGAGCCACTCCTCCGTGCATCTGGGCAGGCCACGCTCACAGTCACCCCCTGCCAGCCCTGCCTCCAAACACACCTGGCCAGTCTCCTAGGAGTCACCACAGATCGGGGCCCCCAAACTTCAGGACCTGCTGAATTGTTTAGTTAGACCCTTGGTTCAACTGTTGGTACCCTGGCATTCTTGGGGGAAATGTGCAAGCATTTCAAAATCTAGAAATGCACAAATTTATAGTAAAGTATCATAAACAAACACCCAAAAGTCAGAGACATCAGCCAGGCCGCCAAGCACTCCTTGCAAGTTCCCAGAAAACCAGGCATCAGCTGCGGGCCCGCGGGCACCAGGAAGCCAGAGGTGCAGTAACAACAGCAGCGCCTCCCCTTCTCCCCACAGCAGGACAACAGAAAGACTCACACACACCCTCGAGGAGGCCCTCCGCCTCCCAGGCTCCAGCCCTAGCCCAGGCCTGCACTGGGAGCGAGGGTCGGAGGCGCTGCAGGCTTGCCCCGAAGTGCGGCCGTTGCCAGGTAAGTCTGGGGCCACGGCCTGGAAAGCTCTCGGGTCAGGCAAAGTGGGCCGGAGGCGATGGGTGGGGACATCTGGGCATCATTCAGCTTCACAGGACAAATCATGTGGAATTAAATCATGTCATTATCTTAACCAAAGAGAATCTACAATCCAACAGGGGAAAAAATGGAGCAAGTACAGGAATTTAACACCATCTGCTGTGTCGCTAATCATTTTCAAATACTCAGTTTTAAAATGATTTCAAAAACATACCAGCCATGTGTGGTGGTGCATGCTTATAATCCCAATACTTGGGAAGCTGAAACAGGGGATCACAGGTTTGAAGCCAACCTCAGAGACTTAGTGAGGGCCGGGCGTGGTGGCGCACGCTTGTAATCCTAGCATTTGGGAGGCTGAGACAGGAGGATCGCGGTTCTCAGACAGCCTTAGCTACTGAGAGCGGCCCTCCGCAACTCAGTGAGACCCTGTTTCAAAGAATAAAGAATTTTTTCAAATAGGGCTGGGGGGTGTGGCTCAAAGGTAGAATGCCCTGGGTTTCATTCCCAGTACCACAAGGAAGAAAGAGAGAGAGAGAGACTGATTTAGTGAGGCCCTCAGCGACCTAGTGAAACCTTGTTTCTAAATAAGAGGACTGTGGGTTTGGCTCAGAAGTTGACCATGCCTACAATTTTTTTTAAAAAAAAGAACAATATGTCATTACACTCTATATTGCCTAGCTCTTTGCAAATACAGTGAACTTACATGTTTTTGTCAATAAATATTTGATCTCTATTAACTAAGCTTCAATTGTTTCACTAAAAAATCCTCAATAACTTAGTTGCAGTGGAAAATGCGATCCTTTCACTATAGGCACTTAACGACATGCTGCTCTCAGGGAGCTGCTGGGACCCACGTCTCGGGCAGCCCGTGTGCCCGGGCTTCGGCCGCGCTGAGGGACGCGGCTGCAGGAGGATCCGCCACATGACACTGGCGGCACCGCTGGTGCTGAGGCCAAACGCCTCTGAATTGCACCAGGCTGGCAACTGAGCCCTGGGCCACCATATGACCCCCGCGGGGGAGCAGAAGAGCCACCTCACTCCTTTCTGAATAAACTTGGTATTTGCAGATATTTAAATAAACAAGGGTCGGGATGATGAAGCTGGACCTGAAGAGACTGCAGACCACGGGCGCAGACGCAGCCTCAGGAATCTTCCAAGTCTGTGCCCCACCGACGCCTTCACACCAGGACGCAGTGACCGGACCGTGTTGGAAAAGACCGCCATTGAGAAGTCCTGCGGCAACCCAAGCTGCTTGAGGGCAAGGACCCCAGGCCATTCCCCAGCAGCTGCCTGAAGCCCAGCGCGCCGCAGTGCCATTCCACAGGCTCAACTCAGAGGACACCGGGCACTGGGCGCAGGAAGTGAAGGGCTGTGTGCCTTCCTTTCCTGGCCTACGTTTCCTGCAGGACACCCACTCGCACTGTATTTTTCAATGGCAATCTTGAAGAAAAGATTCCTTTTAATTTGAAAGTTACTCAATAAGGCAGCCAGTAATTATGATCTTTTCAAACATGTTGCTATTTTATTATTTCTCCTACTCTGTACACACTCCACATTCACTTAATACAACATAAAACATTACCATTTTTATGCAGTTCATTAGCGTGGATGCACTTGTGTTGAATTTCCTTGGCTTAAACGTGCAGCTGAGGCCTCTGATCGCTGGATGAAGAGCAGAGAGCCGCTCGCACCCCAGGCAGCCCTGTGCCAGGGCGACTCCACTCCCCTGGCAGACAGATGGTCCAAGACTGCACTATACTAGACCTGGCCAGCAGCCACCAAGGATGCAGGACCAGAACCAGGCGTGGCTGCTCTTGGGCCCGGCATCTCCGCCTGGCTTAGGACCAGAACATCCTCTTTCCAGCCTCCCAAATGCAGACCATGGCCATAGTAATCAGTCTACTTCTGCACCCAGAAGCACTGGAGAGAGAGGCCATGCATGTATATCAAAAAGAAAACCTGTCCTGCAATGAGAACAGAATAATGGAGGGGAACCAAGGGTCAGGGTCTACACGCACCCACTTCCCCACCAGCTCCTGACATCGGGTCCTGCGCAAACCATACCCCACCCCACACAGGAGAATGAGGAGGCAAAGGAGGGGCAAGGAAGCAGAGAAGAGGAGGATGCAGAGCTGGGCGGTGGAAGAGGAGGATGGGGAGGAGGAGGGTGATGCGGAGGACGGAGGCAGGGAGGGGACGAGGCAGCCTTCATCTCGTGCTCCTTCTGGCCACAGAGGCTGGGCCCCGGTGTGGGAACCAGCAGAGCTGTGTTTCTGCCTCCCAGAGCCCCCCTGCACAGCACTGCCCGCCGCCCATGTGGTTCCAACCTATCCATCCCCCTTCTTCCTCATATGAACCCAAAGCTGCCTGCCCGCGCAGGGCCGACCCAGATGCCGTGCCTCCGCCTGCACCTCTGCCCCGTGGTGGGGACCTCCTCCTCCTCCTCCTCCTCCTCCTCCTCAGCCTGGCAGGCTCTGGTGCGGAGCACCTCGAACGGCTCTCACATAATCCTGCCGTACCTCGGGCCAGTAGCGATGGCCAGGGTGAGCAGGTGGAGTGGAACAGGCAGGAGGAGGGCAAGGCCGGGCCCCAAGGTGCGAGGACGGGAGATGCACCGCCATCTTGAACCATACCTCCGCTGGGCCCCAGCCTCCTGAGGTGCAGCCCGTGAGGGCTCAGCATGCCGTGACCCAGGCTCTCAGCGGCCACTGTCCATCCAGCCAAGTCAGCACTGTACCGCTGCTCAGGAGGGTGCCCTGGAAGGAGAAGCCAGCTGGGCGGGTCTCCACCGGCCATCCAGAAAACCAGCTCCCGTCTCTGGTGCTGTGCAGTGCCACGCTGCACACACAGCGCTTCCACGCCGAGAGCCACGTGGCCAGCGCAACAACCGCAGAATACCCAGGGCCTTCAGGCACGCCTGCTGCATGCAGGGACCTAGAGCTGTACTGTGAGCCTCGGGGCACCCACCACCCCACAGCCCCGCAGGTCGGCCCCACCCTGAGTCCCAGAGCTAGGAAACCCACAGGCGCCTGTGGGGTCAGAGTCTGAGGGCAAGAGGCGCCAAGGCCCCCAGGCCACTGTTCCAGCCCTGAGTACACCAACGGCCAGCACTCTGCACATCTGGCTGCCACAGACCTGAGAGCTGATCATGAACCCGAGAGCTGGCCTTGGACATGACAGCTGACCACAGACATGACATGAGAGCTGACCACGGACATGAGAGCTGACCACAGACAATAGAGGTGACCATGACATGACAGCTGATCGTGGACCCGAGAGCTGATCACGAACATGACAGCTGACTACAGACATGACATGAGAGCTGACCACAGACAATAGAGGTGACCATGACACGACAGCTGATCGTGGACATGAGAGCTGACCATAGACAATAGAGGTGACCATGACATGACAGCTGATCATGGACATGAGAGCTGGCCACAGACAATAGAGGTGACCATGACATGACAGCTGATTGTGGACATGAGAGCTGACCACAGACAATAGAGGTGACCATGACATGACAGCTGATCATGGACATGAGAGCTGGCCATGGACCTGAGAGCTGATCACGGACATGAGAGCTAACCACAGACATGAGAATTGACCACGGACACAAGAGCTGACCATGACATGGGAGCTGACCACAGACATGACAGCTGACCATGGACAAGAGAGCTGACCACAGACATGAGAACTGACCACAGACATAAGAATTGACCATGACATAACAGCTGACCATGGACATGACAGCTGACCATGAACATGACATGAGAGCTGACCATAGACAATAGAGGTGACCATGACATGACAGCTGACCATAGATATGAGAGCTGACCACGGACATGACAGCTGACCGTGGATATGAGAGCTGACCACAGACATGAGAACTGACCATGGACACAATAGGTGACCACAGACCTGATCAAGAATGTGAGCTGACCACGAACCTGGGAGCTGACCACAGACATGGATGTGGGCCGCACACAGTGTGAGAGCCGTGCATGCCTACCTTCCAACATCACAGCTCACATCCAGCTCGACAGCCAGAACTCCAAGTTCAGAACGCCAGGCACAGCTCCCCCTTCTGCCGCCCAGGGCTGCACGGGCCCATCGGGCCTCTGCAACCCTTTCACTGGGCTTCCCGGCCTTGCAGCGGGCCACCAGGATGCCAGTTCAGCGAGGCCTGAAGCCACCATGTAAGGGAAAAGGGCCAGAGGCCATGGCCACAGAGCTAGCACCCTCTTCAAGGTCCCCACCCCTGATCCCCGGGTGACAGTGGGGCCACTGCCCTTTCCCAGGACAGGCACTGGACCCTACAGGCCGCAAATGGTTTTAGGAGGAGTCAGGCTCCCCAAAGGGCAACAGAGGCTCCCTGTGGTGTAGGCCAGTGCCTGCTAGTGGCTGTTCAGAACCAGGCACGGCGCTGCATGGGAAATCCATGTAGAAATGGTGGTGAACCAGGGTCCACAGGGCCGTGTGCTGAGAAGCTCCCGGCAGGAGCTCAGAAACAGAGCAGAGCCGCCCAGAGGAGAGGGGCTGCCTCCTGCCATGCACGCTGACCTGCAGGCCCTGACACTGTGCCATCGCCCGGCTCTGTGCTCAAGGCTGCAGAGCACATCCCCCTCTCCAGAACGACAGGGGCGCTCTCCAAGTCCCTGGGATCCACCCGCCCACCCACAGCCAAGCTCTGGGCGCAGTGACGCTTGGAGGCCATGCCAGCACAGCCTGGGCAGGGCAGCGGACATGCAGAGGGGTGCGAACTTTTAGCCTTGCCCAGCAGCCAGCTGTGAACACAGCTGCTTCTTACTGGGGCCTTCTGGGGGAGACTAACAGCCTGTGTTGTTAAGCTTCACTTCTGTCTAAACCACCCTGAGACTGACAAGCATGCAAGGGACACTATAAACACATCTTGCCACTATTTTCCACCTAAACCCCAAGGCCCAGCAATTTATTTTATTTTATTTATCTGGGGGGGATACTGGACCCAAAGGCTTTCTACCTCCAAACCATACCTCCTATCCTATTTTTTTTTGGGGGGGCGGGTTTGTGGGTGGAACCCAGGGGCATTCAACCTCCAAGCTACACCCCCTGCCCTATTTTTTATTCTTTATTTTGAAACCGGGTCTCACTGAGTTGCAGAGGACCTCACTAAGTAGCTGAGGCTGTCCGCGAACCACGATCCTCTGGTCTCAGCCTCCCCAAATGCTGGGATTACAAGTGTGAGCCACCACGCCCGGCTCCTATCTTATTTTTTTATTTTGAAACAGGGTCTACTAAGCTGCTGAGGCTGGCATCAGACCTGCATCCCTCCTGTCTCGACCTCTCGCCATGATCTGCAACTAAACCCGAGGCCCAGCAAGCCCAGATTGCTCTCATATCCTGGAGGCGGCACACCCAAAGGACACACCCTAAGGAGAGCTGTGGCTAGAGCCGAGACCACTCAGGACAGGCTCACAGACACCTGGGGAGCGAGCAGCCCTGCGGGGGAGGAGCAGCCAGAGGAAGGCGCCCACTCACCCTCAGGATGAGGGGCTCTTCCAAGCATTCTGACAGCCAAAGTGGTGCACGCCTGTAATCCCACCAGCTGGGAGGCTGAGACAGGAGGATCACAGGTTCAAAGATAGTTTTAACAAGTAATGAGACTCTCATCAACCTAGCAAGACCTGGTTTCAAAAATAAAAATAAAAAATAAGACCTGGCATGATGGTGCATGCTTGTAATTCCAGTACTTGGAAGGCTGGGTGGGAGGATCACAGGTTCACAGCCAGCCTCAGCAACCTTGTGAGGCCTTCTGCAACTTAGTGACCCTCTGTTTCAAAATAAAACATAAAATTAGGGCTGGCGGTGTAGCCAGGAGACAGAATGCCTTTGGGTTCAATCCCCAGTACCAAAATAAACAAATCAACAATCCTTCAGGTTTCACACAAGACCAGCTGGACAGCCTAGAAGGGCCCAGGCCTCGGCAGCCAGAGCTAGAAAGCAAGCCCACTGCCTGCCACACCCCAGGCCCACGTGGCTCCAGCGCGGCCATGTAGCCCAAGCCATGCAGGTTGACTGGTCTCTGGCCTCTGCAGGGAACACATGCAGAGAGACCCCTGGGTCCTCAAGGCCTTTCAGAGGCAGCTCAGAAAAGAGCTGCTGAGCCAGGTACAGTGGCACATGCCTGCAATCCTGGTACTTGGGAGGCTGAGACAGGAGGATCACGGGTTCGAGGACAGCCTCAGCAAGTAGTAAGGACAGTTCAAGGTCAGTCTCATCAACCTGGAGAGATCCTGTTTCAAAACAAAAAATGAAATAGGGCTGGGGGTGTAGCTCAGAGGTAGACTGTCCCTGGGTTCAATCCCTAGGAGAAAGAAAGAAAGAAGGAAAGAAAGGAAGGAAGGAAGGAAGGAAGGAAGGAAGGAAGGAAAAGAAAGGAAAAGAGCTGCTGAACGGAGTGTGTCAGGGGTCCTGTTGCTTCCCAGCATCAGTGACGGCGTCAACAGGGACGGCGTCCCTCAAAAGCACGGCGAGTTGCGCCCGGTACACAGGGTGCTGGGGCCAAGTCCTCAGAGCTGCGACGCAGTGCTACAGGACAGCTGGCTCAGAAGACACCAAGCACTGTCGGAGGCTCACTCACACTCACTTCACAGTTATTCAATCAACAGTCAACAAATCCCCGTAGATGCAACCTCGCTAGGCGCCAGCCTGCAGTTAAGCCCCCAGGCTCCATCATGCTGGTGCGAGGCTCAGGGGGTCACAGCCCTCGAGCAGGGCCCTGAGGCGGAACACAGGCCGGCGTGGGAAACGCAGAGCCCTGCTCAGGGGCAGGACCCGCGGCTTTGTGATGGCCACAAGAACAGCAGAGGCGCAGGTGGAGGAACGAGTTCATCTCAGGGTTTCGTGGCTGCAGGTAAATGTTCAAGGGAAGCTTCCATGTGATTTAATTCCAAACGCAGCCAACACGGAGAACAGAAAACCAACAGAGAAAAATCAATGGAAGCAAAAGCGGATTCTTTGCAAAGATCAACAATATTGACAGGCCTGTAGCTACGCTTACAGAAAGAGACAAGTCTCAAATTACCAAAGTGAGGAGGGGACGCCACCTCCACGTTCAGAAGGGAAAGGCCAAGAGGGATACTAGGAACAACCGCTGCCAGTGCGTTACATAAGCAGGTGGCACACTAATTCCTAGAAAGACGCGCACTGCCAGAGCTGACTCAGAAGAAATCAAAACCTGGAGAGACCTGGAACAAACGGAAAGATGAGGAGGAAATCGAACACAAGTTCAAGGCTTACACTGAAAGCTCAAGACTAAACAAGTGCAGATACAATCTCAGGTTCATGTGCTGGAAGAACTGCGAAAACTGCAGAAAGCTACAGGTGCGATGCAGTAACTCTCAAACCCCAGCTGGACCTGGGAGCAGCGTGAACAGCTGTCATTCCAGTAGGTGAGAGGCAGAAACGGGAGGATCACCGCTCACAGCCAGCCTCAGCAGCCTAGTGAGTCCTCAGCACCCTGGCAAGACCCTGTTTCAAAACAAAAAACAAAAAGGGTCTGGGAACATAGCTTGGGGTTCCATCCCCAGTACCACACACACACACACACAAAATGAAAACAAAACCTTGTACATGGATGTCCATAGCCGC
The DNA here is from genome assembly GCF_963383645.1 of Muscardinus avellanarius. NCBI lineage: Eukaryota > Metazoa > Chordata > Mammalia > Rodentia > Gliridae > Muscardinus > Muscardinus avellanarius. The sequence goes on along the minus strand of NC_137789.1, from coordinate 161,892,130 downwards.
ATTATTTGCAATAGCCAAGTGTCCGTCAACCAATTAAAGGATAACAAACTGTGTTGTGCCCTATACAGTGAAATAGCAGGCACAACTACAGTCCTGCCCGAGCACAGGGGTCAGCCTTGAAAACCACCGGCTGCAAAAGAGGAGCCACACAGAAGGACGCGCTGCTTGATCCCCCTGTATGGGCAGACCCAGCAGAGCTGTGACTGCCAAGCCCTAAGGGCAAAGGACCGGGTGGCTGGAATGGGCCCTGGGCTCCTCTGCAGGACAATGAGGATATCGTGGAATGAGTGGTGATGGTTGCACAGACTTAATATACCGCAATATACCTGTAAACCACTAAAAAGACCTATGAGATACTAAAACACAAAAGCAGCCAAGCACGTGGCACACACTTGTAATCCCAGAACTTGCGAGGCTGAGACAGGAGGCTCGCAACTTCACAGCCAACCTCAGCTACTTAATGAGACCCTCTGCAACTTAGTGAGACCCTGTTTCAAAATAAAGAACTAAAATGATAGAGCTGGGATGCAGCTCAGAAGAATGTCCCTGGGTTCAATCCCCAGTACCACAAAAAATAATAAGTAAACCACAAAAGGTAGAATTTCATGTCATCTCAATTTTATCTTAATCTAAAGATAACAGTCCAGCCAGGTATGGTGGCAAATGCCTATAATCCCATTACTTGGGAGGCTAAGACAGGAGGATCGCGGGTTTGAAGCCAGCCTTAGCAATTTCGTGAGGCTGTCAAAAACTTAGACCTTATTTCCAAATTAAAAAAAAAAAAATAGAGCTGAGATTTTAACTCAAGTTAGAATGCCCCTGGGCTCAATCCCCAGCAACACTAAATAAATATAACAACAATAAGTGCAACCAGTACAGACTTTCCCAATGAAACAGGTAACCTTTGCCAATGGGACACATATATGTGTATGCTTCAGTCAGTGGGGCTGGGGCAGGCCCTAAGGAAGCCGCTCATTCGGCCTAGGCGTGCACAGAGGCAGGGCAAGGGCCCCAACGTGGCCGTCAATGGTAGAAGTCCTTCTGTGCAGGCCAGCAGGGCCTCGCCCTGGCACAGCATCTGCATCAGCACAGAAGTGAGGACTGGGAGATCCGAGGTCCCGGGCCAGGGCAGAAGCACAGGCCCGGGTGGGTCCTGGTACCCCGAGCAGGGAAGCAGAGGTGACCTCACTCCCATGGGCAGCATGGACATGGGCCTGGGGAGGCTGGGAGCCGGGGCAGCACCAGGAGGGCCTGGGAGGGCTGCCTGGGAACCTCCAGCCCGAAAGGCCCTCCAAATGTCTCAGTCCCGGGCCGACTCAGGAGTCCAGGCAGTCTGCACATTCACAGCCCCCATGAAAAGACAGGCGGGAAGGCCACACACACCTCCTCCCTCTCCCCACTGCAGCCTCTCTCGGCTGGAGTGGAGCACCCGGGGGCTCCTCACACAATTAGGCCCACAATGCAGCTGCCACCAGGCCCTGCTGGCCCACCTGGAGCGAGGCAGAACACGCCCAGCCCTGCCCCTCCAGGCAGCCCAAAGCACAGAGGGGGTGGAAGAGCTCAGGGCTTAAGGAGGCAGAGACACCAAAAGCAATCCGCTCATGGGGCCGGGTGCAGGTTGGGGGCGGTGGGGAGGGAGAGCCCCGAGTGCTCCCGGTGGCCATGGTCACACAGGAGGGCAGGAAGGTCACAGAGTGCACCTTCCCCCACCAAGCACCAATAGATTCTCCTACCTGCCCTGTCCAACCAAAACCCATACCTGCAGCCAGGTGGCTTCTTCTCTAAGCTAAGATGTCCCAGCTGCAGCATCTGTTCAATCGGATTTCATGTCTGATTCTTGGTGAGTGGCAATCCACTCCCCTTCACCAGTTTAAGGGCCAGGCTCCAGGTCTGCTGGAGGACAAAGACCAGAACCCCCCACGGCAGGAGGTGGCCGGGAGCAGTCCTGAGCTCTGGGGGCACCCCTGACAGCTGTCATCTCTTCCTGCCGCACATGGACCCAGAGGCACTTGGGGCTGAGACCCTGCACACAGCCCCATGTAGACATTAAGTAATCTGACCACCGACACGGCCTAAAGCTGTATGAGGGACCAGGGCTGTGGAGCGCTTAACCCCCCTTCAACGGGAGGCAGGCAAGAAGAAAACGTCTAGTCAGCTCAACAGAAAAGAAGCAGTTACTCCACATAGCTGGATATGGCTTCCCTCTAGGAGCTAGCACCACATCCCAGCACCGCGCGCGCGCGCGCACACGCGCGCGCGCACACACACACACACACACACACACACACACACACACGTGGAGCAGAGCTAGATGTTTACTGGCCAGTGTTACTCTGCAGAGAGAATCCCTCCGGTCCACAGCGGCTGGCAGTGTGGCCAGGCCGACTCCCGCCCTGCGAGCTCTGGGCTCTCAGGAACGCCAGCTGTCCCGGTCTCTCCGGCTTCAGGCACAGCGACTGTCGCCTCACCAGAGGCAGGTGAATGCTCCAGCCCACACTGCCTGCGCATGGCTTCCCGCCCCAAGGCAGTTGGCGCTCGTGTGAGACAGCGGGCCCTGGAGCAGGACGGGGCTGAGGGGCACCATCGCGGGAAGCCCAGGCTCTCGCTCTGCCTTTGGGGGCACTGGCCACGTACCCCATGGTGACGTCCAAACCAGTGTCCCAGCATGCAGAAGAAAAAGCACAAGAAGCCACCAAGGAGAGTGAGCACGATGGGAGACGGGAAAGACGATGCCAGGCAATCCACAGGACTCCAGCCACATTTGAGGGACCACTCTCCGTTAACAGCCCAGTGTGGGGAGTAACTGCCTCAGAGCATCAGCCCCCAACCCTGTCAGCGCCGCCTTCACAGGGGGCAGCAGTGACTCAGAGACAAGACTGGCAAAGGCCGTGCCACTCCACGATTAAAACAAGGAGGGGCAACTGCACAAACCATGCTCACTACAACCAGCAGCCTAGGAGGCACGGGTTAGACTTAGCAGGCGCCATCCTGCGCCGCTGGCCGGCGCCTTTTAAGCATCAAGAGGGGACGCGGTGTGGGCTATCAGCTCACCCCACTTGGACAGCGGTGTGTGTGTGCGTGTGTGTGTGTGGTGTCCATCGGGCCTGCTGACCAGCAGCCCAGGTCTCCCCGGCAGCACCCTGGGACGCTGACCCAGGATCCAGCCAGGTGCGGGGGCTCCCTACATCTGCAGAGGCAGCAACGAGAGCCCTCCCAACAGCGCCTGGTGTCCCAACTCCCAGGGGAGGAAGCACAGGAGGATGCGGGCAGCGGCTGCTGGACCTCGGGGCGGGCATACTGTGGACGAGGACCTGCCTGCCTGAACTCCAGCCAGGCCGCGGCATCTAACAATGGAGGCAGCTGCCCCTCCCACACAGTGGCCACGCCTCAGCCCAGGCAGCCCCGACTGAGCCCTGCCCAACGTGAGGATGGGTCCTGTCCATGAAGAGCAGGAAGCCGCTGGAGCCATCAGCTCCAGTAGGTTTGACTATTAGTGTCTACAAAATGTCAAAGGTTTTCGTCAGTAATACAGACTCCATGTGCAAAAACTATGCAAGACCCTGTAATCCCTCGACGGCCTCGCCATGCTGACCACAGGCGGACGGGCAGCCTCTCAGGGCCTCCTTGTGTTACTTCTCGCTACAGAAGACTGCAGCTATCAGGTCACCAGGGCTCACAGACGTGCATTTTCTAACACTAGAGTATATGTGAATTTTTATTGAAAAGTAAAACAGAACCGGGAACAGTGGCGCAGGCTTGTAATTCCAGCCCTTAGGAGCTGAGACAGGAGGATCCAAATTCGCAGCCACCTCACTACCTAGACCCAGCTTCAAAATGAAAAGAGTAACAGGGCTGGGGTACAGCTAGGAGGGAGAATTCCCCGAGCTCCATCCCCAGTACCACAAAAAATTAACTAATTAAATAGCAAAAAATAAATAAAATGGGAAGCCAGGCATGGAGGTGCATGCTTGTAATCCCAATACTTGGAAGGCTGAGACAGGAGGATTGCAGGTTGGAAGACAGCCTCAGCAAGTAGTGAGACTGTCAGCAGCCTATTAGACCCTATTTCAAATGAAAATAAAATAGGGGTGGGGGCGTAGCTTGAAGGTAGAATGTCCCTGGGTAGAATCCCCAATACCACTAAAATATAAAATAAAATAAAGTGGGAAGACAAAGTGTCAGCATCAGAGCCTGCCATCTGCAGTTCTGGGGGTGCCACAGTGGCCCCACTCTCCAGAGCCCTGCGCCAGCCTGGGGACACCCGACAGCCCTGGAGACCCACCTCTAGTCACTCGAAGCTCCTCACCTGCCTTGCTCGTCCCCTCGTCCCCTTCTGCACGGCCCTTATCGGCAGTTACAAGAAACAAGCCCCGGGCCAGTCAGGGCCCAGCTGCCTGTAGACAGGCCCGCTGGACCTGAGGCCCCACCCTGGGGGCACGGCAGAGGGGATCCACGAGGCAGCCCACAACTTGCCACACCCTCCCACCAGCACAGACCCAGGCCAGCAGCCAGCATGCCCCCTCGGCTGCAGCACCGTCCTGCTGCTGGCCAGCCGCGGCCTGCTTCCCGCCTCTGCCCCACAGCAGGGCTCCGAGCTTCCCAGGCAAGGCTGGCCTTTGCAGCCTTTGGGACTAGCCCAGCCAGGAGCCAAGGCAGCCCACGTTCCTGTTTGAGGCCCAAGGCCAGGGCAGCCGGGGCCAGAGGTGAGCTGCCAGGCTACCAAGAGGAAGACGACCAGGCCCTGGGTAGGAGGAGATGCCACTGGGACCATGAGGGTGCAGGGCTCGTGCAGAGACTCTGGAACTCAAACTGGGAACAAGGTCCCAGTGGGCTCCTTGCCTGCCAGCCCTCCTCACAGCCCAACGCACTCACCCTGGGGCCCCACACCCAGAGCAGCTCCCCCCACCCCAATGCCTCTGGAACAGGGGCCCACCGCACTCCCGGCCTTTCCCTCCCTCTGCTGGGGTGTCTGGCAGCTCCCAGAGCACCCCGCGTGGCGCAGGAAAGAGACACACACGAGGTGGGCAACCCCAGCCCAGGGGCGAGGCAGGAGGGGGCTCCCCAGCCTTCCTGGCCACTGTGTCCTGCAGACACAGAGGAAGCCTCCAGAAAGCCATAGCCCACAACCCCTGGAGGGAGCCCCTGCCGGCTCCAGTCCGCGGGTGAGGACCCGGCTCATGCTCCGAGAGAACAGGAAGGAGGCCACAGCAAGTACAGTGCCCGTGCGTAGGCCCCTGGGCCCTCAGCTCAGCAGAACCCTGAAACGAGGTCTGAGCGGCCACTCGGGCTGGCCCATGTGCCCCTGGGCCCAGCACTTAGACACAGCCGCTGCTGGTGGTCTGAGGTGCCCAGGGCGGTCACCAGGGCGCAGCTTTTGTCCCCTTGCTGGTCAGGTGCCGGGGCTCGCTCTTGTCCCCCACGATGGCCAGGCCCCTGCCTCCCACCTGGACGTGCACCGTGCTCCACCTCACTGCAGCAGGGAGGACTGCCAGGTCGCTACAGCAAAACAGGAAGTTATGACAGACCCGAAAACCCTAACGGTGACCTCGGAGGAAGGAAAAGCAAAACATATGTCCCCACAAAGCTGCCTCTCGCCGGACGCCGCGCGCGTGGGGCTTCCTTCAGCATGTTTTGGCTACTTGGGCCCTTCCATTCCACATAAATCTAGAACTGGTTCATCGCATTCCACAGAGAGCCAGCGGGGATGTTTGTTTGTTTGTTTTGTTTTGTTCTGCACTGTGGGTTGGACCCAGTGCCATTTTTACCTCCTAGCTACAAGATACACTCCCAGCCCCTTTAAAAAAAAAAAAAAAAAAAGTCTCACTAAATTGCTGATTTTTGAGATCCTCCTGTCTCAGCCATCCAGGTACTGGGATTATAAGCATATACCACCACACCCAGCTCAGATGCCACTCTTAACAGAATAAGCCTCGCCGAAGGTGCCAGCTAAGCCCACCAACACAGCCTTGTGCAAGAAATGGGGACAGAGCTCTGAGATCTCCGAGGGAATCGCTGGCAACCAAGGGCAGTGGGCCTCTCCCTCCAGCATGGCTCCCAGGTGCTCCAGGAGGCTGCAAGCACTCCAGACAGTTACCCAAGTGGTCTGAGGCCAGCAGCCCAGGAAGGTGCCCCCATCCTAACACCTGGACAAGCCAGCAGGTATCTACTGACAGTCACCGCAAAACTCAAAAGTTAGCAGGGGAGCGTGCCTAGGCATCTTCCAAGATCCCAGAGGCATGGCAAAAGGTGCCACTGGCCCAATGGACCTTTCAAGAAAATTGCAGGACCATGGGTCCCCAAGCCTGAAGGGCCGCGCATCCAAAGCCCTTCCTGATGGCCAGCTCACACAGGGCTGGGCAGGGGAAGACAGCCTGCAGTGTCAAGGTCCCACAGAAAGACCAGAGGGACAGTGAGCCCAGGAGCCTGAAGGCAGCACCCGCCCTTAGATGAGGCCTGACGTCTCCCTTCCATGGAGAAACAGAGCCACATTCCTGTCTCCTGTTATACTTCCAACACTGTGGTGACCAGATGCCCCCAGCTGTGCATGAGCGTGCCACACACACACACACACACACACACACACACACACACCTGGCCCCCCAGGCCAGTGGGCCCAGACCAGCCGAGCCACCTGCCCATTACCAAGGCCTCAACCCCACCCCCCAGCCCCGCAAGGCCAGCTGCTTCCCTTGCAGCTCCAGAACATAGCTGCTGGTCTCCAGAGGCCCAGGGGGTCGCCACCTTCTCCCACACCGCTGCACCAGTGCTGTGCACAGAGCCTCAGACACACACACCCAGGTCCACACACACACACCCATTCAGACACCAACACAGAAGGTGATTGAGAGACAGCTCCCTGGAAGGGGCCCCCCATACTCTGGAGGGGCTGGGAGACTCAGTAACCTGGGACAGCGGTGGCACTCAGGGCCACAGCAGAGGCAGCCCAGAGTTCTCTCTGGGCCTCCTCCACACACCCCAGGTCCACAGGCCAACCCAGTGCTCCAGGGTGTGCCAACTCCAGGCTGGCCACACGTGGCCCAGGCCTGTCACTTGGGCTGTCCCTCGTAGCCAGCAGATGTTACCAACGCCAGTCTGACTCCCAATACTCATGCCTTCTGTACATCTCCAGGCTGACCCTGCCCCAGCCCATGTTAGTAACCCAGGGTGATGGGCATTCTTGACACCTGTGACTCAGTGCTCACAGCATCCTACGACAGAGACACCCATTCCCAGCCGAGAGCAGGTTCACGGCTGGGGCAGCGGGAGCCACACAAGGCCAGGATGCCAGTGCAGGCTCCAGAACATCCCGGAAGCTCCTCTGCCCTGCTCCTGCAGCCTCGGGCTGCCAGGACACACCGGCCCTGCTCTTGCTTTCCCTGCACTGACCGGGCTTAAGACATGACATTACCACACCTGCCCATCTGTCCAGGCAGGCGGGGCCTCCCATGGGGGTCCCACACCCTGCACCTCATGGGGGATGCCCAGAGGGCAAAGCGGTGGGCCACCACCAACATAGCCCTCCACTAGCCAAAGCCACTAGCCACTGGCAAAGGGACCAACTCCTGAGAGGCCTATTACTTAAAAGGAGTGGCCAAGCTGGGTTGGTGGTACACGGCTATAATTCCAAAACTTGGGAAGCTGAGCCAGGAGGAGCTCAGGTTCAAGGATAACCTCAGCAATACAGCAAGGCTCTCAACAACCTATCAAGACCCTGTTTCAAAACAAAAAAATAGAAGCTGGGTGTAGTGGTGCATACTTGTAATCCCAGCATTTGGGAGGCTAAGACAGGAAGACACCGCTTCAAGGACAGCCTCAGCTACTTAGTGAGGCCCTTTGCAACTCAGTGAGACCCTGTTTCAAAATAAAGAATAAAAAATAGGCTGGGGTGTAGCTCAGAGGTAGAATGCCCCTGGGTTCCATCCCTAGTACCGCAAAAAATAAAATAAAATAAATAGGGCTGGAAGTATACCTCAGAGGTAGACTACCCTTAAATTCAATCTCCAGTACTACAAAAAGAAAAAAAATGTAGAGGCCAGAAACACAGATTAAAGCCACAGGACATGCACTGCACAACCATCGTCCAACAGACGCCACCCAGGGCCGGCGTGCTGTGGAAGACCCAAGCCCTGTGCACTGCCAGAGACAGGTGAAGTGGTGTGGACACTAGCAGAACCAGAAGACAGCCACACTCAGACCCCTAAGCACACAAGAGAAGCAGGCGCCACGTGCACACAGATGTGCACTCAGGACCATTCCAGCGGCCTGCACCCACCTACTAGGGGGTGGACAAACCACGTCACGCAGCAGAGCGTGACTCAGCAGCGAGCGGGCAGCCAGGGCGCACAGCGGGCAGGCCTGAGACACGTGTATTATGCCCAGTGAAGGAAGCCGGAGCCACGAGCAGCCCACACCGTGCGGCTCCACGCCAGGGAGTCCTTGACGCAGGCAGAATTCTATGAGATAGAAGACAGAGCCCCGTGCGCTGGGCCAGCCGCAGGGCTGGCTGTGTCGCAGAGGGCCGCGCAGGAAGTGTTGGGAAACCGCATGGTGGACTAATGGCTACACAGCTGCAAATACTTTCTAAAACTCGTACAACTGTTCGGTCGCATCAGGGGAACTGTGCGTGTTCAAACTGTACCTCAAGAGAACTGTCAGAGGTGGAAAAGAGACAGCTGGAGCCCAGGAGCCAGGCCTTCCACTGGCCGGGAGCACCTCTGACCACGCTGCAGAGCAGACGCATGGCCACCCGAGGGGCCCCAGTGCGCCTGGCCCTTCACGGCTGGCTGGCTTACCTTCACCCCATGCCAGACCCACCCTAAGCCCTAGTAGAATCTCAACCAAGGACGCTCTGGGCCCCGCCCCCGGTGCTACAGTCAGAGCAGGAATACCGCATCTACCCAGATACACTGTGACAGGCCTAGAGCCACCAACACAGAGCCAGGGGTGAAGCAGAGCGCCTGTGCAACTTGGGAGTCGAGGAAGGGCCCCTCCGGGCTGCCGGGCCCAGGAGGAGTCCCAGGAGACGACTGGGATGCACAGCCACACAGACAGAGACCAGCAGGTCCTGCTCAGGCAGCGGGTGCCGGGGAGCAGGGCAGGGAACCGGGCACTCCATGGGTGCAGGAGCCGAGCTTCCTGGAGCTCTGGGCACCAGAGCAGTAGCAGCAAGACAGCGGAGGAAGGTCCTGGGCACAGGCTCCCGGGAGCAGCACCAGGCCACTCGGCACCACACCCACTCGCCACTGACAGGCACTCAGACTACTGACCTCGGCCAGTGTGTTGCTCCAACCCAGGGACAGAGCAAAGATGGGCTGCCGCCCAGCAGCCACATGGAGATAAGAGGGTGGGGTGAGCCCTGCGCCTCGAGCCTGGACCCCACAGTGGGGTGCACAGAGGGGCAGCTCCGAGCTGTGCGGAGGGGCGGGGCAGAGGCTGGGCAAGCCGCAGCCACAGCCTCAGCAGCCCCACAGAGGGTCCGTGTGCCCTTGACACAGAGAAGGACCAGAACACCACAGGCCCAGGAACTCCAGGGGCTAGCCCAGGCTGCACTCCTGGAAGAGGCCTTCACACACACTGCTCGCTCGGGAAAAGGAAACAGAGGCAGGGTCCCAGGCCTGGAGGCTTAGGGTCAGGCTCACCACCAGCCAGGGAGCCCCCGCCCACTCAGAGACCCTGCCAGGGGCCCTGTCTACTGGCCAGTCACATCCACACTCGACAGGACCACCTGCGCAGCCTGCTCCATGACACCAACACCCACACACAGCAGAGCCAGTGGGCGCTCCTCCAGGGCCATGCCTGGCTCTCCAGACAACCTTTTACAGTCAAAACTGAAGTGTGGACGCAGGGCAGACACCCAGACTCTCTCGTCACCTCGGCCAAGCAGAGGCAGGAGCTGTGTGTGACGCAGGGCCTGGGGTGACTCTCAGAGTCCCCAGGGGTGCTCACAAAATAGACCCAGGACCTCGGAAACCATGAGCTCAGGACCCACGGGAAGGAGCCTGGCCCCCACAGAGCCAGGGGGACGCAGCACCATGCCAGTGACCCGCCACCCTCCAGCCCGGGTCTGCCTAGGTTACTCCTTAATCTCCACTTCTGGGCTAACAGTCTCTCCTCCTAAAACAAAGCCCAATAGCCTCAGGTTGGCTCCACATCGGTCATCAGTAGAACCCACATCTTCTTGCCACATCTGCCAAGGAGTTCTGATGGAGGTCCCACACCTTCAAGGGGCTTCAGGTCAAGCTGGATGGCCCAGCTCAGAACTGCCCTCCCTCCAAGAGCCTGGCTCCAGACACCTTCTAGCCCCTCCCCAGCACATCATGCTCTCAGGAAAGGAGGGGGTCTCACAGGGGGAGCCAGCACTTAAGAGTCCCCTGAGCTCCCAGAGGGAGCCTGGGGCCACCAGCCTGGGCGCCAGGGGCTGTGCCCGCATTGCTGCACCGTGGCCCTGGCTGGGCAGCCATGGGCCTCAGGCGTCTGGAGAGTTGTCAGTGTGGGAAATACCCAAGCGTCCCAATTAACTGCGGTGAGAAGGGAAGGCGGAGCCAGGCCCCCAGCCAGTGCAGGGAACGCTGCAGCCCTGCTCCCAGGCCCCACTGCGAGTGCACCCATCACAGGGACTGGACCTGAGCAGGGGCTGTCCTCGAACCACTCCAGGACAGCCCCCAGCGAGGCTCCTGACAGTGCTCCCGCCCCTCAGCAGACACCCTCACCTTCTGCCCCACTCCTCCCATCCATCCTACCCCCCACACCCAGGCCAGGGAGCTCCCACAGGGCCTGGCTAGGAGGCCTGGATGTAGGTTTCTGTAACTTCTGATCAGACCCAACAAGTCCATGGACAATCCATGCACAATCAAGCAGAGGCCACCCCTGGCAGCACGGCCCTCGCCCCACCTGCCGCCCCCTGTGAGGACACGAGGTCGGACCCCATGCGGAGGGCACTTTTTAAATGTTAGGATAGGTTCTCACTAGGTTGCTGAGGCTGGTCTCAAACCTGCGAGCCTCCTGTCTCAGCCTCTGAGTTCTAGCATAACAGCATGCATCACCATGCCTGCTTGGAGGGCACTTCTTAGTGACTCCCTGCAGAACAGGACCTCTGTGGGCCTCTGGGTAATGTGGACACAAATTCCCCGTGTTTGGCCATTCTCACTGGGCCATCCATGAGCTTTCCCTCGGTGCTCACCTCAAGACTCAAGAAATAGTCTACAAAGCCGGGCGTGGTGGCACACACTTGTAATCCCAGCATTTGAGAGGCTGAGACAGGAGGGTTGTGGTTCGTGGACAGCCTCAGCTACTTACTGAAGTCCTTTGCAACTCAGTGAGACCCTGTTTCAAAATAAAGAATAAAAAAGAGGGCCTGGGAGTGTAACTCAGAGGTAGAATGCCCTGGGTTCCATTCCCAGTACCACGAAAGAAAGAAAGAAAGAAAGAAAGAAAGAAAGAAAGAAAGAAAGAAAGAAAGAAAGAAAGAAGAAGGAAGAAAGAGAGAGAGAAGGAAGGAAGGAAGGAAGGAGAGAGAGAGAGAGAGAGAAGGAAGGAAGGAAGGAAGGAAGGAAGGAAGGAAGGAAGGAAGGAATAGTTCACATTTCAAAGCACCTGCGGGTACAGACCCCTGGGCACCTCTAGAGAGCCAGCCACAGGGCATGGGGTGGGGGCAGGCTGGCAGGTGAGCCTGGGGGTGGGGCGCACTCAGGCCTCGAGGCAGAGTATGGCTGGAGTCCCCTTTCCCGTGTGAGCTGCAGGAAAGCTGATGGGATGATGGCTGCCCCAACCTCCAAACCCAATGACACAAGCGCAGCCCCGCTGACTCATGGACGGGGAGGTGCTCACACTCCAGAGGCTGCAGCAGGGCTGGGGACACCAGCCATGGCGCACTCCATCCCACCATCCCAGGAGACAGGAGGGTTCCTTGTCTTACACATCAGAAAAAGGTCCATGATTCTCACAGACAAAGCCTACTGCAATTTCAGGGCAGAGGTGGCAATGCAAAAACATTTTTAAAAAAGAAAAGAGAGACCTCCGGCCAGGCCCCTGCCACAGGACCAGGCTTGGGGCTTGGGGCCCAGGGGAGCCAGCTGCACAGGTGGGGACCAGGATGGACGAAGCTCCAACCCCTGACGAGAGGCCTCCTGCCTCATCTCCCACTGAGCTGGAACCCAGAAGAGGCCCAGGAAGGGTGTGTGGCCAGCGGAGGCAGCCAGCCTGGCCAGGCGCCCGTGCAGAGAGGTGGCTGCGGAGAAGCAAATGCAGGAGGCCAGGGAGAGGCGAGCATAGGCGGCGGGGAGGCCGTGAGTAACAGGGCACCATTTGTGGGATGGAACAGCGCAGCCCCACGGAGGCAGGTGGCTCCTCGAGGGTCGGCAGTTCCACAAGGCACACGCCCTACATCCACGAGGGCTGCGCACCAGGCTCACAGCCCCAACGGCCCACACTGACCCACGCTACAACATGGGTGAGCTCTGAAAACGCCTTGCTCAGTAAAAGAAGCCAGCACAAAAGGCTCCACGCTGTGGTCCCACCTGTCTTAAAGGTCCAGAACAGGCAAATCCACAGACAGGAGAGGCGTCTGGTGGCGGGTGCTGGATGGCGGGTGGCGGGTGGTGGCAGGCACTGGCTGGGTTTAGGGGAGACAGGTTAATGCACGGGGCTTCTTTGCATAAATATTTTGGAATTGACTGGTAAACTCTGGGTGTGGTGCACATGTAATCCTATTACTTAGGAGGCGGAGACAGGAGGATTTCAGGTTCAAGGACTGCCTCAGCAATTAGTGAGGCTCTCATCAACCTAGTGAGATCCTGTTTCCAAATGAGAAAATCGGTCTGGGAAGCCGGGCATGGTGGCGCATGCTTGTAATCCCAGAATTCAAGAGACTGAGACTGGAGGATCGCAGTTCGTGGACAGCTTCAGCTGCTTAGGGAGGCCCTCCACAATGTTGTGAGACCCAGTTTCAAAATAAAAAATAAAAAAATAGGGCAAGGGTTGTAGCTCGGAGATCGAATGCCTCTGGGTTCCATCCCCAGACCACCAAAAAAAAAAAAAAAAAAAAAAAAAAAAAAAAATCGGTCTGGGGATGTAGCTTGGAGATAGAATGCCTCTCAGCTTAATTCCCAGTACCACAAAAAAATAAGGCTGGTAATTGTCATGCAAACCTGTGACTGTACTAAAAACCACTGAAATGTACCCTTAACTAGGTGAGGTGCATGGCATGTGACTTCTACCTCAGTAAAGACATTAGCAAAAAGTCCTTGCAGGCTGGGGCGTGGTGGTGCAGGCTTGTAATCCCAGAGTGAGGGAGGCGAAGGAGGCGGAGACAGGAGGATCGAAGCCAGCCTTGCTGGCTTAAGAGACCCTGTTTCCAAATAAAAATATAAAAATAGGTCTGGGAGTGTAGCCCAGAGGTAGAAGGGTTCCATCCCCAGTACCAAAAAAAAAAAAAAAAAAAAGTCCTTGCAGAAGAAGAGGGACCCCCAGCCTCAGAGGCACCAGCAAGGACAGACCTGACTGACGGCAGACAGGAGCCTCTTCAGAGAGTGACTGGGCCAAAACAATTTCATAATACTATGGAGTGATTTTCCTCTCCTCACTCTTACCCGAGGGCACCCTCTGCCCGCTAAGGCAGCACGTGCCAGCTATTCCTGTGCTTAACATTTCAGTTTCAATCCTAACGCAGTGAGGATTGATAGTTATAGGCTACCGAGACAAGATCTCTTGGGTCCTCCATAATTCTTAAGAATGTGAGGCGTAACAGTCTGAGGAACGATGCCCTGCAAAATATTTACAACAGTGTGACATCAAAGGGCTCACGCAACCTGGAGACCCTGCAGGGACAGGGCAGCACCTGCAGCCAGGCCTCGCTGCGGGCGTGAGGGTGCCATGGTGCTCAGAAGACAGAAGAGGCAGGCGAACTCCATGTTCTGGAGATCCCACAGTGTTGAGGGCAAAGGGTGGGGGCGGGTGCAGCCATGGTGCTCAGAAGGCAAGGCCCAGGGTTCAATCCCCAGCACCAGAAAACAAATTACGTGTGCAGGATTTTAAGATAGTCACCTCTGGTGGAGAGGAGGAGGGAGATGTTCAAAAGCGCAAAAGCAGCCGGGAGTGGTGGCACACGCTTGTAATCCCCGCGCTTGGGAGGCGGAGACAGGAGGATCGCGCAGGTTCAAAGCCAGCCACGTTGGCTTAAGAGACCCTGTTTCCAAATAAAATATAAAATAGGTCTGGGAGTGTAGCCCGGAGGTAGCAGGGCTTCTGGAATCCCAGTACCACCAAAGGAAAAAAAAAAAAAAAGCGCAAAAGTAGAAGCAAACCACCTATGACTTGTGCACAAAAGGAAAAGTGGCCTCACAGCCAGCATATCTGTTTCAAACTGGACACCTTCCCCTGAGCAGCAGACACCCTGGGAGAAACCACGGCAGGAGGCACTCATCGGAGCTGCTCCGACAAGACTGCATTCCTCCCAGGCCTGAACACCTTCAGAGGGGTGTTTGTCAGCGTGGATACATGTCTCGTGGAAGCAGTCACTGAAACTTAGGCTAGCCAAGAATGAACCTTTCCTTCACTTGAGAAGTTACTGCCTTCAGATGTCACGCTTCTCTCCAACAAGCGCCATAACCCAAACCTCCAAGGGAGGGGACCTGGAATCTTGCTTTACCAGGCCACTGGAGGGGGCACCTGAGGACAGACCTCCATACGCTACGAAACTGATGCGCCAGGCACGGTCTCCCAGGCTGGTAATCCCCACACGAGGGAGGCTGAGGCGGGAGGAGTCTGGCAACTTAGTGAGATGCTGTCTCGAAACTGAGGGAAACTAATTAGGCATTAAGCAATTCAGAGTGAGGAGAACTCCTATGAGTACAACTAGTCAGGAAACCTCTCACCCAGAACCTACCGCACCTGTTTTTATTCTTTGAAAATTTCATTTGAAGGGAGTACATTTCATGGGAAGAATTGTTATAAAAACAATGTATGCAGAAAAGAAAAAAAAAACAGGGCTGGGGTGTAGTTCAGCAGTAGAATGCCCATGGGTTCAAATCCCATCACACACACACACACACACACACACACACACACACACACACACACTCTCTCTCTCTCTCTCTCTCACACACACACACACACACACACACGCACTCACACACACACGCACTCACGCACGCACGCGCGCGCACACATACACTTGTTCACATGGCCTTGAATCTAAGTCACCCTGCAGAATTAGCCCATGTACTGTCTACTACAACAAACCCTCCTTCCAGATGCAAACATAATGCAAAATTCCATATAGGCTTTAGAAAAACAAAAATTTGGAGAGAAGGTATCTCTAAACGAAAGCGAATTAAGTTACCGGTTTTAATACCAAGACAGAGAAATATGCATATACAGTTAAAACCCAACAAAAAACTGGTAGAAGTCAGAATCAAAGATTACTGGAAAGAATGTTTGCACAGCAAAATTCTTTTCCCTTTAGACCAAAATGCCCCACAATGCTTAATTTTCCTGACATTTCTGAGGCTTTGAAGCCACAGCTAACGGATCTGAATCATCTGAACAAAACCATGTTACAGTGACATGTTACTGGAAAGCCTAGAATAGAACGCTAAATATACAGGCGCACACCCAGACAGGCTCTTTCGTAGAGGATTGATCACACATGAAGTTGCCCATAGCAAAGTCCAAGGAGAAGCAGCACATCGTCAGCAGGTAAGTGTAACACACAGGGCCTGGAAGTTAAATAACACAAAAACAGGGCCTGCCTTTCACTAACAAAACTCAAACCCAGTCTGTGCATGAACTTTGATAATGAAACTCTTCACCCATGCTCGCTGCCAGCAAAGAAACAAGAAGGTCCCCTGAAATCTAAATCAGGCTTGTATCCGCAGCACACCCCCCAGCCCTGGCACTGCCCCAGCACTTCACCTAGAGAGGGAGGGAGGGAGTACGTGGCTCCACAGCTCGAGCTGTGACATAGCCTTCCTTCTTAAACAAGCCACTTGGAGCCGCATTCTGCTTTATTTGGGTTGGCAGCGTAAGTACCAACAGTGGGGTGGCACCGTGGCTGAAACACCGAACTAGGTCAGCCTCGGCCTGCTCTGGGGAGCTCCCGGTGCACCCTGGGCCTCGGCACCTCCTGCCTCCAGGATGGGCCCTGGGTTCCTGGGTGGGATGGGACTGATGGGGACCTGCATGGCCAAGGCCTTCGGCAGTCAGCAACTTGCTTCTGCCTTAGATGAGCTTCTCGGCACCTTCTTCTTGACTAAACAAGGAGTGCAAAGTGTTCCAGGGCTTTCGCAGAATTCCCTCATTTAAGAAGCAAGGAGACGGCAAGCTGCAGGCAAAATGAGGGCACCCTATGCCCTCTCAGGCACCCAGGGAGACAGGAGCTAGGGGATGGATCTTGGGGGCCAAGATTCAGGGTCAGGAGTTCCCAGGGCAGGATCTGTGGTGAGGATTCAAGGTATGGGGAACAGAGCCCAGGGTTCAGAAATTAGAGTTTGAAGATCGGGGCTTGTGGTTCTAAAAACCACAGTTCTGGAGTTCAGGGCCAGGGTTGGGGATCAAGGAACAGCACCGAGTACAGACATCCGATCAGGGAACTAGAACTTGAGTTGGGTGGGAGGTTTGCTGCCTACAAACTGGGTTTCTGGAGTTGGAATGGGGGTTCTGGGTCTGGTCTTCAAGTTCTGGGCTCAAGAGTGGTCCACTCAGGAGTCAGGCCTTGGGTCTGGGATCTGGGAATCTTCTGCTCCTGGGTTCCTAGCTGGGTTAGGGATGTCCTAGATCTGGGGGCTTCCTGATCCAGTGAGGCTGGAGTCTGGGGCCAGAGGAATTCCTGAACTGGGGTGCCCAGTGGGGGCTCAGGATCCTGGATCCTAGGTTTTGGCGTGGCCCGGGACCCCTGACTGGGAGAGGAGGGTGTCCAAGGCCAGGATCTGAGGGTTTCCCGGTCTGGGTCCCCAGGCCGGCATCAGGCGAGGGTCCGGAATCTCCTGCCCTGGAAGCCCGACTTGGGTGGAGGTGGAGGTGGAGGTGGAGGTGTCAGGCCGGGGACCGGGATTCCCGACCCGCCCGGCCGCCCTCCCCGCAGACAGCGCGGCACTTACGTCGTCGAAGAGCGATCCCACGTTGGCGGTGACCAGCAGCACCGCGGTGCCCGGGGCGGCCGCCTTCCCCGCCATGGTGCCGGCGACGCGGGCGCTGGGCTGGGCGGCGGCGGCCGCTTCCTGCGGGGCCGATCGGGCCGGGGTCCGCGGGGCCGCGGGGCGTCAGCTGCGCCGGGGGGCGGCCCCGGGGCGCATCGCGGGCTCGGCGGGTCGGGCCGGGCCTGGCCGGGGCTCCGGCCTCGCGCTCGTCGCTCCTCGCTGCTCCGCGGCCCCGCGCCCGCTCGCCGCCGCGCCTCACAGCGGCCCGCGCGCAGCCATTAGACCCGCCGGGAAAGTTCCCGCAGCCACTGCCGCGGACTCGGGCTCGGAGGCCCGCCCTCGGGGCGGGGCGAGGCTACGCGGGGGGCGGGGCCTTCTGGGGCGTGGCTTGCTGGGCGGGGCGGGGCCTGCGGGGTAGGGCCTGTGGGCTGGAGGAGGCCCGAGAGGGGCGGGGTTGACGGGCGGAGCCTCTAATGAGAAGTCCTGGGCGGGGCTATGTTGTGGGCGGGGCAGTCCTGGTGGGCGGGGCCGCGTTTGTGGGCGGGGCGGGCAGGGTCTGCGTGCCGGACTTGCTCGGGTTGGTGGGGTGGGGCCTGCGCGGGCGGGGCGGGGCTGCTACTAGACCAGCAGCTGTCAGTCAGGCAGGCCTCCGCGCTCCCCGCCCCGCCCCCTGCGCCGCGGTGGCGCGCGGACTCTCCCCTCCGCCCTGAGACGTCACTAACCGGTTCAGACCGCGCCTCTTAAAGAGGCCGCGTGCTCTAGGCTCGGCGGCCTGCGTGCTGCCCAGCTGCTCCTACAGGATCCTGGAGCTCCGAAACCTTTCCCCCCTGCCCAGCTGTACCGTACCGCGCTGTTCTTCAGGGCCAAGGGAGGATCGGCGGGGAGGGGAGTGGAGCTGGGGTCCTGCCGTGTGCAGTCGAGTCTGCAGAGGGTGGTCGTGCACCCCAGAACTTCCCTGCAGACCAAGTGTACTGGATTTTGCAACTTCTAAGAGGTCCTCCCAGTTCCTGATGCGTGACTACTTACAAGAAAGAGAAGGCTGTTGCAGCCAAGAAAACAGTAAAAGGAAGCGTCTTTTAAGAAGCAAGCCATGAACCGGGGTGCCCGGATAGCCAGCTGCTGCCTAGGGATAGCTCTCTGGGTCTGCACCTCTGGCGGAGAGGCAGGCCCCAGCAGCAGATCCAGGCCAGACACGTTTAACTAGCACAGGGGGCTGGGCAGAGACGGCCTGGATGGGAAGATGATAGGCGATTTGGCGTCCTCATGCCGCAGAGGTAGGGTCCATTCATGGCGGTGGTGTGGAGAAGTAGAGGGGGCATCTGGAAGGTCAGGGGCCGGTCTGGAAGAGACCCGCCCGTGCCCAGGCTGGACTGCCACCTCTGATGCCTAGGTGGCATCCACCCTGAAGGAATGTGCTGTGTAATGTTACTTTTTCTGTGTAATGTTACTTTTCTAGTGGCTGCTATGTTTAAAGGTAATAAATAACGATTAATTTTAGCAGCCTAACCTGACCCAACAGATGCAAGTATCTTTGTGTGTAGCTAGTATTTAAGGTGCCTATCGATGCTTTCTCTCAGGACACAGCCACACTCCCTGTGCCGTCTCCTGTGGCTCACAGCCGGCCCGCTAGGCTAGGTGACTCCAGAGAGTTCTACAGGCCCAGATGTGGGAGTGGGCGATTGGAAGGAAGAGGCAGAGCCATCCCAGCAAGCCCAGCCCTCAGCTGTTCAGAACACAGCAGTGCCCAGTGGCCTCAAATCCTCATCCTGTTCCGTTAAAACAAACACCACCTGTGGGGGTGGGCGGGTTCCAGGCCTGCAGGCTGGTGGGCCTCCTGCATTCCAGCGTACACCTAACCCTTACCTTGATTCCACCCAAATCCACTGTACTTCTAAGCCAGAGCTTATTTCATTTAGTAGGTATCTGCTAAAGATTGAATTGTGCAGCCCCCCCATGCATACACACTCAAGCCATAACCCCAACATGACTACATTAACAAATAAGGCCTACCCACCGGTAGTTGTGGTTAAATAAGGTTGTAAGAGTGGCGCCCCCGGAATCAATAGGATCCGTCTGCTTGTTCCAATAGGATGGCAATCCTTGTAAGAAGAGACACCAGAGCGTTCAAGGGCTCCCTTCCCCTCCATGTGAACGCACAGAGAACACTGCCACCAAATAAGCCAGGAGCCCCCACCACGTGGACCCTGCCGGAGCTTGACCTGGGGCTTCTAGCCTCCAGAACTGTCAGAAATAGTCTGGGGCCGGGTGTGGTGGCGCACGCTTGTAATCCCGCACTCGGGAGGCTGAGACCGGAGGATCGCAGTTCACAGACGGCCTCAGCTACTTAGTGAGACCCTATTTCAAAGTAAAGAATACAAAATAGGGCAGGGGGTGTGGCTCGGAGGTCGAAGGTCCCTGGGTTCCATCCCCAGACCTGCACAAAAAAAAAAAAAAAAAATACAGTCGGTTGTTTAAGCGCCCAGGTCTGTTGTATTTTGTTGTAGCAACTGAAGCTGGCTAAGACAATCTTATTTTTCTCATTAACAAAATTACCATTTGCCAAGCATACTTTTACATTTTATTTTGTAGGTATCTGCTAAAGATTGAATTGTGCAGCCCCCCCATGCATACACACTCAAACCATAACCCCAACATGACTACATTAACAAATAAGGCCTACCCACAGGTAGTTGTGGTTAAATAAGGTTGTAAGAGTGTTGTAAGTGTGTTGTACTGGAGACTGAACTCAGGGGCATTCTACCTCCGAGCTACACCCCCAGCCCGTTTGTTTGTTTGCTTGTTTGCTTGTTTGTTTGTTTTGAATCGGGGTCTCACTAGTTGCTGACAGTCTCGCTATGTTTCTGACTCTTTCCTAGAATCTGTGATCCTCCCGTCTCAGCCTCCCAAGTACTGGGATTACAGACATGTGCCATCACTCCCAGCTCAAGCCTACTCTTAATAGGAGCCAAACTAGGGGCTCATTGATGCCTGGAGTTTCCTAAGAGGGGCATTACCTACCCGCCCCCAGCATCTGGGCCCTCCCCCTCAGCACTCCTTGCACGCGGGGAGGTGGCATTCCCTGGCTTCCTCGGCCCTCTGGGCGCCATGCTGCCAGCTCTGCGCTCCTGGCCCAGGAGAGGCCGGGACCCACCTGCTCAGCGAGGAGCCAAAGATGGAGGTGGAGGCAGTGGGCAGCTTTCCCTCCTGCTGCTGGGACTTGGATCCCCTTCAGCCCAGCCACTGGGCCTGATGCTCTTGGGTTCCCAGGAGGGAAATTAGGCCAAATAAGTGGGATCCTGTTAAATAACGATACGTAATAACCTTTTTAGATAGGTTACTAAACATGGCGGCATTACTTCATCTAAGACAGTCTCCATTTATTTATGGATTCCACATTAACAGAGGCTGAGGGGTTTCCAACCCAGATTCCTGTTTTAAGGCCATTCTGCATATAGATATTTGTAGCACTTTGCCGCAGCAAGGTGCAAGTCAATCGTTTAATAACTAAGCTTCAACATCCTGCCAGGTGGGTCAATCTTATCCTGCTGTATACCAAAACACTTAGATTAAGTGACTCGCAAGATAATTTCCCATAGACAGAGAGCCTGGCTGGCCCCACACTGAAAGAAGTCCAGGGCGGGAGGGCTGGCCTCTGGCACTTGAGCCCAGGGCATTTGCCATCCACAGCAGGTGGAATGGGCGCCCCTTTACCTGAAGCCCATCTAGGAAAGGAGGCTTTCCCTTCCACAGTGTCCAGAGACTTTCTGTGTTAATCATCCTAGTAAGTGGTCATCCTGTAGGTACCAGTCGTGCATGTATAGGGTCGCGACTCTCATTTCAAATCCTCCAGTAGTCCTATGAGGTGCGCGTTTCTGTTTCACGTTTGAAATACAGGAGGCCTCAGGACAAGAGGTTTGCCGACCCCACACAGCCTCTGAGGCACTGAGCGAGGCTGAGCCAGCCAGACTCCAGCGGCCAGCTGGTCCTACAGAGCCAGACGCCGGAGCCCGCGTGCGCACGCTCTTTCACTCGGCACTCATCCAGCACGTCACTAGGTGTCTTCTCGGTGCTGATCACTATTCTGGGCACCAGGGACACGACAGCAAGGGACAGAAGGCAGTCCTGTCCTCAGGAAGCCGGGCCCGCAGCAGAGGAGCCAGGAAGCACATGCGGGCCCTTGGATTAGGGGGCACTGGCCTCAGCCTTTCCCTCCACACTCACATGCTGCTCAAGAACGTCAGAAACCATAAAACTGTGCACGGTATGGCAAGGGGACAGCCACTCCTAACCCTGATCCAATCAGCCGAGCACTATTGGATGGTACCTGTTTTCACTTAGCCTTAGCACTCTGTTTAAGACACACATTGACTCTTTTCTTTTTTTTTTTTTTTTTTTTTTTTTGGCGGGTCTGGGGATGGAACCCAGAGGCATTTGACCTCCAAGCTACACCCCCTGCCCAATTTTTTATTCTTTATTTTGAAACAGGATCTCACTCAGTTACGGAGGGCCTCACTAAATAGCTGAGGCTATCCATGATCCTCCGGTCTCAGCCTCCCAAATGCTGGGATTACAAGCGTGCACCACCACGCCCGGCAGAATTATTTTCTTAAGATTAGTTCTAATAACCAAAATGTTAAGCCAGGCATGGTGGCACATGCCTGTAATCCCAGTACTTGGGAGGCTGAGACAGGAGGATAGCAGGTTCAAGGCCAGCCTCATCAATTTAATGGGACCTTGATTCAAAATAAAAAATTAGCCGGGCATGGTGGCGCACACTTGTAATCCCCGCGCTTGGGAGGCAGAGACAGGAGGATCGCGCAGGTTCGAAGCCAGACGCCCACACTGCCTTAGGAGACCCTGTTTCCAAATAAAAATGTAAAAATAGGTCTGGGAGTGTAGCCCAGAAGTAGAAGGGCTTCCAGGAACCCCAGTACCACCACCAAAAACAAAAAAAAAGAAAAATATTAATGTCGGTGGCCTATGCTTGTAATACATGGGAGGCTAAGACAAAAGGAT
Source organism: Muscardinus avellanarius (assembly GCF_963383645.1). Classification (NCBI taxonomy): domain Eukaryota; kingdom Metazoa; phylum Chordata; class Mammalia; order Rodentia; family Gliridae; genus Muscardinus; species Muscardinus avellanarius. Next base: position 161,869,982 of record NC_137789.1, on the reverse strand, counting down.
CCGTTTTGTGGCCAGCCTCAGCTACTTAGTGAGACCGTGTTTCAAAGTTAAGAATAAAAAATAGGAGCCAGACAAGGTGGCGCACACCTGTAATCCCAGTACTTGGGAGGCTGAGACAGGAGGATCACAGGTTCACAACCACCCTCAGGTACTTAATGAGGCTCTCAGCAACTTAGTAAGACCCTCTTTCAAAATTAAGAATAAAAAATGGGGCTGAGGGTATAACTAGGAGGTAGAATACCCCCTGGGTTCCATCCCCAATACCACAAAAAAATAAAATTTAAAAAGTTGGGAGTATAGCTTGGAAGCAGAATGTCTACGGTTTCAGCCTCTAGTGCTCCTCCAAAATGTTAAAGAATAAAAAATAAAAGATATTAAAGGGTTAAAGGACTGGGGGAATAACTCATTGGTACAGTGTTTACCTAGTATGCCTAGGTCCCCGGGGTTGTTCCTAGCAACACACACACACACAAACACACACACACACACACACACTCACACACACACTCACACACACACCATGAAATTCTAAATTTGTGAGATACAGTTAAAGCAGTATTTGGAAAGAATCGTACAGCTTTAAATGCTTATTTTAGAAAAGAAAAAATGTCTACAATTCAAAACTAAAAAGCTAAAAAAAGAAAACTAAACCTAAAGTTAGTATAGGAGAGGAAATAATAAAATCAGTGATATAGAAAGCAAACACAGAGCCCAGAGCCGGCACGGCAGCGCAGGCTGGTACTGCCAGGGCTTGGGAGGCTAAGAAGGAAGGATGAGAGGTTCAAGGCCAGCTTCGGCAGCCTGGGCAGAACCACAGCAACCCAAGAAGACCTTGTTTCAAAGGGGTGGGGGTGAAGCTCAGAGGCAGAATGTCCCTGGGTTCCATCCCAAAGAGAGGAAGGTAGGAAGGAAGGAAGGAAGGAAGGGAAAAAGGAAAAGGAAGAAGAAGCTGGGTGTGGTAGCTCACACTGGTAATCCCAGTCCTTGGGAGGCTGAGACAGGAGGATCACAGGTTCACAGCCAGCCTCAGAATTTGTGAAGCCCTCAACAACTTAATGAGACCCTGTTTCAAAATAAAAAATAAAAAAATAGGGCTGGGGGTGTAGCCCGGAGATAGAATGCCCCTGGATTCCATCCCCAGTACTGAAAAAAAAAATTAAGGAAAAATAATAGAATCAAGGCAATAGATACAGAAAAGGCATTTGACCCAATTTTACATTCTCTCATGGCAAAAATTCACCACAGACTAAAAAGAAAAGGAAAAGTCCCCAATGTAATAAGATGCACCAGTGGAAACTGCAGCTCACATCACAATCACACTTGGGGCTAGAGGCTGAGCGCGTGTCCCTAGGGTGGGAAGCAAGGTGCCCACTCTCACCTCTCTACTCAATATTGCACTAAAAGTCCTGGCCTGGACAACAAAATAACAAATAATAGAAATGAACGGCACACGGGTGGGAAAGGACGAGGGAGGCTGCCTTTGTTGTCAGGAAACATGATCACCTGGTAGAAATCCTGAGGAACTGGCCTGAGCTACTAAGTTGAATTCTGCAGGTTATGATGAGTAGCAGTCGGGAGTCAAAGTCAGGTGTGTGCATTGTGCATGTGGGTCAGAAAGAACCCCTGGAAGATAAAGTCATGAATAATTTCCACTTATAATAACATGAAAGCCGGAAAATCTAGGGATAAAGGTAGCACAAGATGTCTATAGACTTATGCAGTGTAAACTCCAGAACATGACAGATTAACATCAAGGAAGCCAAGGAAGGAAGGGATGCTCCGTGTTGATGGACTGGAAGACAGTGGCACTCAGATGTCAGTTGTCCTCACTTAGCCTACAGATTTAATGTGATTCCAACGGCCATGCCGCTGTATCCTCCTCTTCCTTGTGTATTTGACTAGAGACTGAACCCAGGAGCATTCTACCTCTGAGCCACGCCTCCAGCCCTATTTTTTAATTTTATTTTGAAACAGGGTCTTGTTAGGTGAATGAGAGCCTCACTACTTGCTGAAGCTGTGTTCAAACCTATAATCCTCCTGTCTCAGCCTCCCAAGTACTGGGATCACAGGCATACACCACTACGCTGGTTTACGTGGATTCTTAAATATATATGGGCATGCAAAGGACCTTTAACAACCAAAAGAGTTTTTAAAAGGCAGAGTTGGAATACTCACACCACCTCGTCTGAACATTGCCAGTCTGAGCAGTCATAAAACTGTGGTCACCAAGGTCACATCAAGGCGACACCAGACAGGCCCATAGATAAATGAACTGGAATGGAGACCCCTACAGTAGGCCTGGTTGGAAAGGAATAGTTTGCTTAGTCAATGGGGCTTGGATTAGCTGGAGACCCATATGGAGCAAAATAAATCTGGGCCTTGCCACACGCCACGCCATAATTAACTAAAAATGGACCACAGACCCCAAAACAAAAGCTAATGTTAGAAAACTTCTGGGGAGAGAGTTGGGAACAGTGCATTTGGACATCTACAATTTCTTGTGTCCAATAACATAAATCATAATTCTCTAAACACAAAGAGTTGTTTTTAAATTCATTTGTTGGCATAACCCCAAGTAAGAAAAAATAATGTGTGTGTGCACGTAGTGTAGATATCCAAACGTGGTGCTGCAAGACATTGAAACGTTTGAATATGGGGTGCCCTCTTGCTACTTGATGTGCAACATATGGGGTGTGTGCACTCATGCCCTGGGAGAAGAGCCAGATGTGGCTCTGAATTACATCTGGTTCCAAGGGTTTGTGGCGCTGTCATTGTAACAAGACCTTAGAAAATAGACTGCCTTCAAATCCCCAAGTTTTATTCTGTGTGTGTGTGTGTGTGTGTGTGTGTGTGTGTGTGTGTGTGTATGTGTGTTTCTGAAGACTGAATTCAGGGGCATTCTGACTCTGAGCCACACAGCCCCAGCCCTGTTTATTTTATATTTTGGAACAGTATCTCACTAAGTTGCGCTCTTCCTATCTCAGCCTTCCAAGTACTGGGATTACAGGCATATACCACCATGCTCAGCTCACCTGCATGTTTTAGTCTAGAAAAAGTACCCCAATTTTGGGGGTGGTGGCACACACTTGTAAACCCAGTACTTGGGAGGCTGAGACAGGAGGATTGCAGGTTCACAGCCAGCTTCAGCTACTTGTAAGGCCCTCTGCAACTTAGTGAGACCTTGTTTCAAAATAAAGAATTACAAATAGGGCTGGCAAGCCGGGTGTGGTAGCACAGGTTTGTTATCCTAGTACTTGGGAAGCTGAGACAGGAGGAGTGTGCAGGTTTGAAGCCAGCCTCAGCTACTTAGTGAGACCATTTCCAAATAAAATATAAGATAGGTCTGGGAGTATAGCCCGGAGGTAGAAAGCCCCTGGGTACCATCCCCAGTAACACACACACACACACACACACACACACACACACACACACACGGCTGGAGGTGTAGCTCAGAGGTAGAATGCTCAAGTTCAATTCCCAGTACCACAAAGAAAGAAAAAGAAAGGAAAGAAAGGAAAGAAAGGAAAGAAAGAAAGAAAGAAAGAAAGAGCGGGCAAAAGTCCTCCCCCAAGCACGGCACATCTGGAAGCAGTAGCAAGGCTGCTGTGTGTTTTCCTGTGGGCAGAATCGACACACCTGACGCGTCCTCACTCAGCCCTGCAGAGGTGCAGGATGGGAATGTGGGGTGCTGGGCACACAGCAGCTCATCTGGCGGGGCACTGGGGCCCGGCAAGTAACCCCGCCCTGAGCTCTCGGCTCACCCCTCTGCTCTGCTAACTGAGAAGTAATCTTCTGTAGAAGTGAGTCACTGATGGGTCTCTAAGGTCACTGCGTATTTGTAAACAGTTCACCAGGCGCTGGCACAAGCGAGCTGGGCTTGCACCTCCATTGGCCAGGGCTCCCTCTGCAGGGCCTCCCCGCCTCCGACGCCCCCCCCCCCCCCGTGGGCCCTCCTTTGGCTTGGGTCTTAATCAGCTCTGTAATATCCTGGGTTGACAGTGGCTCTCAGTGGGGAAGCGACCCCGGCCAGGCACGCCTGGGCAACCTGGGCCTCCTCCCAGGCACACCTGAGGCGGGCATCCTGGCAGCTTCTTGCAGCCCTGGAAGGCAGGAAGCGTCCTGCTCCCCTGGACTTTGAAGGGAAGTGAATGGCGAGGTTTGATCCCGGTGCAGTCTTGGGAGGGGGCTCCGTCCCAGCGTAGCTGCAGGTAGCTGTTCTTCTCGGGAGGCAGCTAACCCCTTGCCTTTGGCAGGAACAGATTGTTGACAGGGCAAAACTATTTACATAAAAAAAATGCATGCAGGAAGAGTTGGCACACCAGGCGAATCAGACAGAACCGCTGGCTTATCAGCTGGGCTCTGTCCACACAGCAGGCCTGCAGGAAGCAAGACACCGTGGAGGGTCACAGTCCCAGCGAGGGGCTAGCCCCCTGTGCCAAAAGGACAAGTGGGATCCCATCCACTGAAAGTCCCAGAGGTAACCAGAACAGTCAGCAGAAAGATGCAGAGAGCCGGGCGTGGTGGCGCACACTTGTCATCCCAGCATTTGGGAGGCTGAGACCGGAGGATTGTGGTTTGCAGACAGCCTCAGCTACTTAGTGAGGCCCTTCGCAACTCAGTGGGACCCTGTTTCAAAATAAAGAATAAAAAATAGGGCAGGGGGTGTAGCTCGGAGGTCGAATGCCTCTGGGTTCCATCCCAGACCCGAAAAAAAAAAAAAAAAAAAAGATGCAGATGCAGACAGGTAATCTCTGGTTGATGTTAATCTTTAAGTTGGAAAAGTTGATTGGGGGAGTACTGGGGATTGAACCCAGGGGCATTCTACCTCCCCCAACTCTTCTTATTTCTTATTTATTTATTTATTTATTTTGTGTTTAGTATTGGGGATGGAACCCACGGGCATTTTACCTCTGAGCTACATCCGCAGCCCTATTTTTTATTCTTTATTTTGAAACAGGGTCTCACTGAGTTGCAAAAGGGCCTCACTAAGTAGCTGAGGCTGCCCAAGAACCGCGATCCTCCTGCCTCAGCCTCCCAGGTGCTGGGATTACAAACGTACACCACCATTCCTGGCTTCTTATTTTTTTATTTTGAAATGGGGTCTCACATAGTTACCACAAGCTGGTCTCGAATCTTCCATCCTCCTGTTTCAGCCTCCCAAATTCTGGGATTATAGTCATATGACAATGTACCCTGCTCAAGACCTTTTTTTTTAAAACACTAATCTAAGGAATGCTGGGTGTGAACCAGGCGTGGTGGCACACACTTGTAATCCCAGTATCTGGGAGGCTGAGACTTGAGAATCTCAGGTTTATGGCCTGCCTCAGCAACTTAGTAAGACCCTATTTCAAGAAAAAAATAGATAGAGGGAAATGGATAACTGGAGAACATCATGCTCAGTGGAATTATCAGTGACAAGAGTTAAAAATCGGATGCTCTCTCTAATATGCAGAAACTAGGTAGAAGAGTCATGGGAGGAACTCTAGGTTAAGACGGAGAAACCACAGAAGCAAATAAGGTGACCTCACTGAGAGGCTGGGGAGCAATCCCTGATGTACATGATGGGCATTCACCAGCTGTCAAAGTCAGTCACTAAGCCAACAGGAGGGGGGGTGCGCGGGAATCGGGAGGGCTGATCGCACGATGTGCGCATGTGCGCCTCCACCATCGTGTACTCCATTAAGATGTACGACCACAACGCACCAATAAAAAATTAAAGAAAAAGTGGGGAGTGGGGCTAGAGCTGGAAGGTACAAAGCTCCTGGGTTTAATCTCCAGTGCCACAAATACACAAAGACAAAAATACATCCTCAGTGACTTTCACTAGTTACTTTAATATGCTATTTCCTCAAATATAACAATAATTTGAGTCTAAAAAGAAAAATTGGTTAAAAATCAAATATGTTATTTTCTTGTTATTTACATTTGTATTTTGTCTGGCTTCTCAAACAAAACTATACAATTGGTAATATTACTAGTATTCTATTATATAATCTATTTCTTTAGCAGAAAGGTGGGTTTTTTTGTATTTGAGGTGTGTGTGTGTGTGTGTTACTGGAGATGGAACCCGGGAACATTCTACCTCTGAGCTACACCCCCAGCCCTATATTTTATTCTTTATTTTGAACCAGAGCGTCACTGAGTTGCAAAGGGCCTCATTAAGTAGTAGCTGAGGCTGTCTGAGAACCACGATCCTTCTGTCTCAGCCTCCTGAATGCTGGGGTTACAAGTGTGCACCACCATGCCTGGCTCCTTCCTTCCTTCCTTCCTTTCTTCTTTTCTTCTTCTTCTTCTTCTTCTTCTTCTTCTTCTTCTTCTTCTTCTTCTTCTTCTTCTTCTTCTTCTTCTTTTTGGTAGCCATGGTTCTATTTATTTTTTAACTGGTACATACTAACATAAAAACTACATTTTTTAGAAGGGTTACTGGAGGTTGAACCCAGAGGTATTTGCCTCTAAGCTACACTCAAGCCCTATTTTCTTTTTTATTTTGAAACAGGGTCCTGCTAAGATGCTGAGACTGGCCTCAAACCTGTGCTCCTCCTGTCTCAGCCTCCCAAGTACTGAGATTATGTGCATGTTAGCACCCATCAGGCAAAATTATACATCTTACTGGGACACACATATTTTTAAAATGTCATACATCTTAAAATTATTACTGGTGTTTTCATCTTCTGTGTTTACTAGTCGTGAGTGGTCTTCTACCACATGCTCAAACTGACCATGACTGATGAATAGAGCTGCTAGTCTGAACATACATTCAACATGTAAATGTCACCACTCTGGCTTTCTCTTTTTTTCATGATTTATTAGACCGCCCCTTGGACTTTTCAGGCAGACAGTCATATTAGCAGGACTGAAATGAGGACTTTAATGCTATTTAAGACTAAATTAAGTAGCACATGGTGGTGGTGCACACCTGCAATCCCAGTATTCGGAAGGCTGAGACAGGAGCACGTCAGGGTTAAGGATAGCCTCGGGCAGTAGTGAGAGTCTTATCAACCTAGCAAGACCCTGTTTCAAAATAAAAAGTAAAAATAGGACTGGGGATGTAGCTTAGAGCCCTAGGTTCAAACCTCTATACCACACATACACACATACACACACACAAAAAGCTAAATTAAGATGTGCCTGAGAAAGCTGGGCATGGTGGCGCACGCTTGTAATCCCAGCATTCGGGAGGCTGAGCCAGGAGGATGGTGGTCCATGGACAGCCTCAGCTACTCAGTGAGGCCCTTTGCAACTCAGTGAGACCCTGTTTCAAAATAAAGAATAAAAAATAGGACTGGGGGTGGGTGTAGCTCGGAGGTAGAATGCCTCAGGGTTCTAGCCCCAGTACTGCAAAAAAAAAAAAAAAATGCCTGAGAATGGAAAAAACATGATGGACTTTTTTCCCTAAACCACAAATAAATTTAATTAACCGTTTATTTTTTGAGATATGAGTCACGTGAAATACTTGCTTTGCCTCACGTACTATCAAGACTTGTGCAATGAGCCATCTTGAGCAACCCGCCATTTCAGGCGATTTTCGAAGGCGCAGAGGCCCTTGCAGGCGGTGCCGCCTTGCCAAGGGCAAGGGCCTCCGTGCCCTCCAGCACCTGCCTGCGAGCGCTCACTCTATTCGCGGCCCCCTGGCCCAGGCTGGCAGGAGAAATTGCCCAGAACTTTGCGCGGAGCTGTAGGCAGCACCCTTGCGGCCCAGCAGCTGCACCTGCTTCTTCCGACCCTGGAATGAGTCTGGGATCAAGAGCCCAACAGTCCTGTGGATTAGAGGAGTCGCTGGGGACGCAAAGCTGCTTGGCAGTGGCGGATTCTGCCGTTTTCAGCCAAAGCCCGGGAAACAAACTGGACTCAAGTCCCTGGCAAGGCAGAGGATGAAACCAGGCCCACTCCCTCCATGGACGCCCACCCCTCACCCTGGTGTCCTCTTGGAGTCCCCAGATCCCAGGCCCTGGGCTGCAGGTGAGGTCCAGGCTCTCGACAGCCCTTTCCACAAGAACACAAAGCCCGCCCGGATGGCTCTGGACAAGGACAGACGCCTGGCTCACTGGACAGACGGGGAAGTGCCAGGGCTGCGTGTGGTGGACGGGGCTCACACAGCTCACAGCTGCCGGAGATGCAGTGTGCTCTGCTTGTAACCCCAGGTGAGATCTGTTGAACACTCACGGTGCTGGCCCCAGCTGACCACAATGCTTCTCCCGCAGGGCGCTCGGGACCACCTTCACCTGAGCCACAGCACAGAAGGCGGTTCGAGCCCTGTTGCCAGCTCCTCAAGGGTGCTTCTGTGCCGCATCCTCCTGGGACAAGGAGAGAAGGGGTCTTGCACACTGCAGGCACACACAAAGCCTCGGGCCCGCTGTCCTGGGAGAGAGAGGGCAACGTTACTTCTCACCCCATGTACCTCCCGTGGACTCAGCAGAGGGTGACCCCCACCCACCTTTCCTGACTAATCTAAATAGCATTGCCTCCAAGGAGGTGGAGAGAGGACAGCGTGCCTGCAGGATGTGGGAACTGCCTGCCTCTGCCCGCCTCAGTGACAGGCAGGCAGTATATTGGTTCCATGTCCCGCACACCTGCTCCCCACTCCCTTGGTCTCCCCCACACCCAGCAGACCCAGGCACCTCTCCTCTGCTTTGCTGGTTCCACCCGGGCGCAGCTGGTCCCCAGCCTGTGCATGCCCCAGGGGCTGGCTGGCTGGTGCGGAGGATGGTCTTTTGCCATGGAGTGGAAGTGGAGATGATTTGTGCTGGCGCCTTGCAGGGGGCAGTCATTTGCTGGAGGAAGGAGGAGCCCACATGCAGAGAAAGCACCGCAAAAGCTGGAGGGAGAGCCAGGTGTGGTGGCTCATGCTTGTAATCCCAGCATTTGGGAGGCTGAGACAGGGGGATCATGGTTTAAGGACAGCCTCAGCTACTTGGTGAGGCCCTTTGCAACTCAGTGAGACCCTATTTCAAAATAAAGAATAAAAAATTGGGCCGGGTGTAGCTCAGAGGTAGAATAGAATGCCCCTGAGTTCCATCCCCAGTACTGGAAAAAAAAAAAAAATGCTGGAGGGAGGCAGGAGCGTCAGACACAGAGACCCACCAGCCCAGCAGCGTCATCACTGAGGCTGGGCCTGGCCCTGCCTGGAGCCACTGTGGCTCTGAGCCTTGTCGGCTTCGGGTCAGGTGGAGTGACTTCAGGGTCCCTGGCGGCTCCTGTAAGTTAGCACCCAAACAGATGCCCTGAGCAGCCAGCCCCCAGCAGCCCTCCTCAGAGGCCCTTGGCCCCGGCCCAGGCTGAGGCTCTCAGGGGAAGGGATCCTCAGTGTGCTGGGGCTCTCGGCAGGTGGGCCCGGGGACAGACAGCAACCAGTGGTCCATCTGAGTGCCCCTGTGACCTTGAAGCTTCCTTCCTGACCCAAATCAGAGCAGAAAGGTGGGGCTGAGGGGGAGCCAGCTGTCAAGTGAGGACCAATGCAATTCTTTGGGGCCGGAAGCAAAGGACAATGTTAATTAAGCATAACATGAAATATTCACATGACCAGAAATAAAACCATCAGAATAGAATTTGAGGCGAAGTAAAAAATCTGCTCATGGGTGAGCCACCGTTGTGTGGACACAGGGGGAAGGGGGCACAAAGGGTGTGCCAGCCAGGGGGCCGGAGGGGACCCCGGGCTGAGGGGCAGTTGTGGGGGAGCATGAGCAGTCCAGCTCTGCAGGGCATGCAGAGGGGCTGCCAATGAAAGCCTGGCCCAGAGGAGGGCCCTGCCGGGGAGCTGCGATCAGACCATCAGAGCACCAGAAGGGCCCAAGAAGCAGCGCCGCCCTCTCCATGGCCTCCAGGCCTGGGTCCTTCTAGCCAGTTCAGTGGGGCCAAAGCATCATCGCTATAATCTGGGTGTGTGGCTGGGCGTGATGGCACTTGCCTGTACTGTACACAACCCAGTACTTGAGAGGCTGAGACAGGAGGATGACAGGTTCAAGGACAGTCTCAGCAAGTAATGAGACTCTCTTCAACCTAGCGAGACCCCGTTTCAAAATAAAAATAAAATAGGGCTGGGGGTGTGGCTCAGGGATAGAAGACTCCTGGGTTCAATCCCTGGCATAAATAAATAAATAAATAAATAAATAAATAAATATCTGAATGTACAGGCCTGGCAGGGTGGCACATGCCTGTAATCCCAGTACATGGGAAGTTAAGACAGAATGATCACAGTTTTGAGGACAGCCTCAGCAACTTAGTGAGGCTTTCAGCAACCTAGTGAGACCTGTTTCTAAATAAAAAAGAAAACAGAGCTTGGGTGTAGCCTAGAGGTAGAATGCCTCTGGGTGCCATCCCCAGTACCACACACACACACACACAGAAATGAAAGAAAGAAAGAAGAAAGAAAGAAAGAAAGAAAGAAAGAAAAGGAAGGAAGAGAAAAGAGAGAGAAAGAATGAAAGGAAAGAAAAGGAAAGGCCTGGCATGCCAGCCTGTCCTTCCCCTGGAGCCCCCGTCCTGGTCCTCAGCGCTCTCAGGAGCCATGGCCAACTCTGCTGCGGCCTCCAGTTGGGGCACAGAGCCCTGGCTGCCCCAGGCCAGGCAGCATAGCCTTTCCCTTACTACAGGCTCATCCCTCCTGTGGGGGCCCGGGCTGCCTGGCTGCTGCGGCCTGGCTGCTGCGGCCAGGGGAGTTAGTGAGCTCACAGCCACTGGGGCGGAGTAAAGAGCTGGGCTGGGCCTGTGGGATGGCGGCTCCTGGCACAGCTGACCCAAGCAGCTTAGCTCAGGGAGACAAGGGTCAGAGGGCGACCGAGAAGGTCCTTGGTGTGGTCATCCCTGTGGCTGGGGAGGGAAGGGGAAGTGGAGAAACTGCCTGTGTAGGCTGGGCACTGCCACCTCCTGCCCCCGACGCAGCGGCCGCTGGGTGCCCAAGGCAGGTACCAGAACCAAAGGGTGCCCGGGGCCTGTGAACCGCCAGCCACAGCCCAGCTGAGGGGCGAGGTCGCAGCCTCGGAGGCGTGTGTGTAGCCGAGGGCTCGCTCTCTCCCTCCCCCTTGGACCACAGCTGTGAGTCCCCAGGAGCCTGGAGAGGCCCCTCCACGGCTCAGGACAGAATGCAGGCTGGGCCGGCCCCTAGGCATCGCCCTGAGCCTTCACCCTCACTGCTGGAGTGACCCTGGTGAACACTGGGCCTCCCTGCCTCCATTTCCTGTCTGAGGTGGTGCACCAGGCCTATTTGGCTGCCAAAATACTGCAGAAGGAGGCCTAACTGTGGGACCCCCAGCCGGCTCCTGGCCCCCCAGCCCCAGGGACGTTCGCTGAGCAGCGCAGGGAGGATCCGTAAGATTTTCAGGGACATTTTACTCCTAGACGACCCTTCCAGTCCACATGGATAAAAATAAACTTCAGAAACAAACCCAGCATTTACTTAACTTTCAAAATATAAGCTTTGCAACCCAGTGTTATATAAAAAGACGCGCTTTCCGGCCGCGCCTCCTCTCCTTACCGCCTTTCCCGCAGGCTCCTGACAGCGCAGAGCCGACTGTTTTTAACCTCGGAAAAGGTAAACCAGAGGCCCCACTCGGAGCTATTTTAAGCACAGACTTATAAAGTAAAAGCAGCTGGAAAATGAAAAGTTTCAGGAACATTTCCATTTCCTGGAACGATGGGTCAGAGAGGCTTGCCAGGGGCCGTGGCAGCAGATCAGCTGCTTGGACAGAGCGGGTGTTCAGGCCTCTACCAGCCCACCTGGCACGGGCCAAGGGCCCGGCATTTTGAACGAGGATCCTGGCCGGCGCTGCTGCCAAGTTTCCGTGATTCTTCCAGTGGGGGAGGCGGCAAAGGCCAAGTCCCACATGTCCGGCGGGGTTCGCGCCAGCCCCCACCTCGTGCTGGGGCTCAGGAGAGGATGGTGTGGAGATGCCGGCCAGCCTCACAGCCTGCCCAGCCTCAGTGCACCTCTCTTCCTGGGAGCTTCAACTTCCTATCTGTGGCCCGGGCCAGAGCCTCAGGGGCCCAGGTGACCCTGGGTGCCCTTTGGAATGAACACCTGCCCCCCAACCTGGGGGTCTTCCCTGGGGAAGGCCTCTGGAAACTGTGAGCCCCTCTCTGGGTGCAGCTGCCCCTCCCCCACCACAGGGCCCCCTGTTCCCCTGATAACAGGGACCAGGGACGGCCACAACGTCAGGGCCCCAGGGAACTCGGACAAGGAGGTGCAGCCCCTCAAGCCAGCAGCGCCAGCCGGATGCCAGGCCTGGGTGGACACCACGCTCAGTGTCTCTGATTCCAAGGCTCCGGCCCGGGCCGTGGGGGTAGGGAGGGCTGTGCAGAGGGGGAGGTCTGCAGGACCTGGCAGGACACAGAGCCCAGGATGGCTCCCTGCCCTGGGCTAAGCTGACTCCTGAGCCACAGCCCCGCAGGCTGGAGAGGAGCCCTGCAGGCACAGAAGCGGCTCCCGCCTCCTGGTTTAGGGACAGTGAGGAACCCAGGACTCTCCTGGGTCCCCCAGCTCTGCCTGCTGGCCCCTGGCTTGGCTTTGCACATACAGTACCAGGGCTGGACACTTGGACCAGGCACGGAGCTCAGGGTGGGAGTGCCCATGAGATCATGAGTGCCCATGAGGGGGAGTGCCCATGAGTACCCATGAGGTCACCCTGTGTGTGATACATCCTGGAAGGAGTTGATCTCTGCCCATGGAGATGGGGCGGTCCCAAGCGCTCCTGCGCTCCTGCAGACACGAATCCACATGGTACTTCTTTTTTTCTGTACTGGGGATGGAACTCAGGGTCATTCTATTCTACCTCCGGGTGACACCCCCAGCCCTTTTTTACTCTTTTTGAAACAGCATCTCACTGAGTTGCAAAGGGCCTCACTTAGTAGCTGAGGCTGTCCACAAACTGCGATGCTCCTGTCTTAGCCTCCCAAATACTGGGATTACAAGCATGCACCACCATGCCCAGCTTCCACATGGTACTTAATGGGCCTCCCCGAGCTCCCACATAGGAGACACCCCAGGAGCTGGGGTCCTCAATGGCTCCTCACGCCCTCGACAGCGCTGGTTCCAGGCTTGCTCGGAGGGTCGTGCAGCTTCCCGGCCCTGCCCCTGCCCCTTTGTGGCTGACTCCACCATGCCAGCCTCTTGGGTGGGCACTGCTTTGCCAGTTCAAAGTGGCCTTGGGGCCTGGACAGGTCAGAAGCTTGTTGAAGTACTGCCTGCCCCAGGAAGAGCCGGGCTGGCCCGCGAGGGGCACAGCACTCACCTCCTCTGTGCTTCCTCAGCCTTTAAAGCTCAGGTCCTGTAGTGAGGGCTCTGAGGGCAGGTGGCATCAATGTCCCACGCTGCTGAGGACGTCGGCACACTTCCTGGGCCACAACCACACAGGTGACAGCGGCCGCAGGGCAGTGCGTGGCAGCCCTCCGCTCTGGATGGACGCTCCTCAAGACAATTGTCCCCTGCGGCTCAGGTCCAGCCTCGCAGCATGGGTGTGGCTCTCCAGCCCCTTGCTGTGGGCTCACCCTGTCAGGGTGCTGTGGCTCTACACCACCATGTGGACTGCTGAGGTCCTGGGAGCTGCCGCCGAATGGGGTCCTCCCTTTGGGGGTGACAGTTTCACAGGAAGACTCCGCAGCCACTCCGGGCGTGCATGGCTCACACAGAGGGTGATCAGCTCGTGGAGGCACATAGACCTCAGGATGGTGCAGTGCCCCAAGACCACTTCCCTAAGACAAGAGGGAAGGTGACTTGCAGCCTTTCTCAGCTGCAAACCACTGCTCAAAGGAAACGGACAACTACAGATGGCTTCCTTCTATCAAATGTGAGAGTCCAGGAAGGGGCATGGAGAAGGCCCCCTGCTGTCAGCCATGTGACCTGGGCTTCTCTCCTCTGCTGACCAGGTGGAGGGCAGACCTGTGCAGAGGGTTGGGGACTGAGTAAAGGAGGTGACCCATGCTCAGCTTGGTGGTCAGGTGGCCACCTGTGCTCGGGGCCTGTGCTTCGTGGACGTGCACAGAGACAACTGCGTTTCACACACCCCCGGAGGCCAGCCTCTCTCTGGATGTGGTTTATCAGCCAGAACAGTTTTCCGGCAGCTGAGTTAGGGGATGTCCTTGTTAGTATCTTCCAGGGCCAGCATTCCCTGACCCCTCCAGAGCCCCACCCAACCAGGGAAATTCCGGGGACAGAGTGTTCACTCAGGAGGAGTTCCTGTTTCCCTTGGGGCTTCCTGCGGAGCCCAGGCCACTGCAGTGTGGGGCTGGGTGAGCCCGGCCAGCGATCTTCAGACCCCAGCCTTGTCTTGCCGGAACATCCCAGGGCTTCCAAGCGAGCATCCTCTCTGAAACGAGAAGTCGGGTCTGTATCCCAGGGCACTGACTCCTCGAACCGCTGTGCAGAAGCATCCTTAGCACCACAAGAACCCTGTGAGGTGGTGCCAGGGTTCTGGCTGCAGGCAGGCTCCAAGGCTGCCAGGGGCTTGGAGGCCGCCATGCTGTCTCCCAGGAGGGCTCGGCCGTGCAGCCCCACCTCTACCCTGGGGAAGTGGATGCCAGGTCCACGCTGAAGGCAGACCTTTGCTCATGGTCAGGTGGGGATGGGGGGACCTGGGGGCACTGGATCTTCCTCCGGACATTCCCCAGAAGATAGGCTAGGAGGCTAGGTCTAGATGTGACAGAGACCCGAGGCAAGTCGGCTGTCCAGAGGGACCACACCTCCCTGAGGTAGCTGCCACTCGTCCTGCACCAGTGGTGTGGGTGCTGCCTGGTCACGCCCCACCTTCACACCTAGACTTCCAACAAATGCCCGTTTTACAGGAAAGACGAGGCCCAGAAGGGGTTTGGCAGTGGTGGGAAATTGCAGCCAGGGAGTGAGCTGGTTAGGCTTCTGCTAAATTAACTAGTTCCCCTGACTTCCACCTCTTCAGTGCCCAAGAGAAAAAAAGCTCGACTCCAGCTCCGCCGGACCCTGAAGCTTTCACGATCTCAACAAGCCTGCTCTCTGACCCAACGTTGTCTTTGGAGATTTAGCCGGAAAAAAATAGTGACAGGCAGGCAAAGACGTATTCAGAGAGCCTCCAGCAGCCTTGTTTTAGTAGAAAAAAGCAGGCCCCGCACTAATGTCTTATGCACAAGGCTGGGTACCCTAAATTAGGGCCTAGCTAGCAAGCATAGCCTTTGACAGAGGGGAGGCACAAGGTACATCCATGCTGGGAGGTGACATTTTATTTTATTTTGGCGGTACTAGGAATGGAACCCAGGGGGATTCTATCTCTGAGCTACACCTCCAGCCCTATTTTTTATTCTTTGTTTTGAAATAGGGTCTCACTGAGTTGCAAAGGGCCTCACTAAGTAGCTGAAGCTGTCCATGAACTGCAATCCTCCTGTCTCAGCCTCCCGAATGCTGGGATTACAAGCATGTGCCACCACACCCGGCGTTATGATTTGTATATTGACAAGAAACCGTGTTACCTCTGTAATCAGATGAAACCTGAAGCCATTTCCAGGGAGAACCACCCACACCCACACTGCCTCTGGGATGGGACCAGGCCTAACCCCCACCCTGGGGGGCTCTGGATTGGGGGTGGGCTGTCTCTGTTGGGCTGGGCTTTCCCGGTCAGAAGGGGTGGCGGTAGCCTGAGCTGGGGTCCACAGGTCACCTCCCCATCTGTCTGGTCCAGGGGCTCAGAAGCTGATTGAAGGGTTGGGTGAGGGCTGAGGCTTGTCCTGTCCTTGGCGAAGGAGGAGCAGCTGCTTTTCCCAGAGGAACAGATAATAGGCGAAGGGTTTCCTGAGCCCACACACCTGGGGGCCACCGCGCCTGGCCACTGGACCAGGTCCTGCTTGCCTGGAGATTTTTACTCGCTTTTTAACAAGGGGCCCTTCCCATTCTGTAACAGGCCTCTAAACAAACTGGTGGTCCAGCAAGTGCTTTCCCATGTCCGTCTGTCTGAAAGAATGCCTCCAGATGTGGTGACACCCCAGGGGCAGAACAGGGTGGTCTGGCCTCCTGAAGGGGCCCAGGTTCCCAGGGGGAAGAGGCAGAGCCCCACCCCCACGGGGCATCTGGGTGCAGGCTGGGTGGAGGAACCCGGTTTAAGAGACCAGAGTGGGGGGCAGCAGCCCACAGCCCCCCGCTGATCCCCTTCTCTCTAGGCTGAGAGGAGAGGCCACTGCGGAGGGCCCTGTCCCAGCTCCCGATGCCGCTCAGAGCCAGAGCCAGCTATTTTTAGAGTCCCCTAACCCAGCCTCAACCCCACGTGACTCGGCAGGCTGGCTGGGAAGAGGGAGTAGCCACTGCCTCTGCAGGGGACGCAGGCCAGCCTGCCGAGTGGGCAGCTGGGCCCAGGGTGCTGGGCCACCACAGAGCCTGCCCCCCTCCATGAGGGAGCTGGCCGAGGAGCCTGGGACAGCCATAGTCATCCTCCCCGCCCCCACCCTCCACCCCTCCCGGCTCCCAGCGGGCTCCTCCCCAAGCCAGTGCATGGAAAATCTGATGTCAGAATTCCAGCTTCAGCGAGGAATGTGGCCTGACCTTCACCTCCCAGGGAGCTGTGGTGCCCAAGGCCTCTGGGGCAGGCTTGGGAACAGGGGTATGACTCCCTGGGCACCCTGGGACCACCCTCTGCCCACCTGACGCCACCGTCCCCTCTCCCTGTCCCCCCATCGCAGCCATGGCTGGGGCTCCTAGGTCTTGTCCTGCTGCCCAGCAACCATAGGTGCCACCCAGCGTGACCCTGGAGCGGCCTCGCCCCAGCAGCCCAGTGCTTTTGTGCAGCTGCCTACAAGATTTGCTACTAGAACAGCTTGTGGGCCGGGTAGGGGAGGCTGGGAGCTGGGGCAGAGAGAGGCCCCTCCCTTCACTCCTAGCTAAGTATCTTCAGGATGGAGAGAGCTGGGTGGAGAGCTCTGTGCAATTGCTGGTGTGTGTGCCAGCACGCGTGTACATGTGCTGGGTGCAGGCATGCCTGTGTTTGCAACTGTTTGTATGCACCATTCCAAGTATATGCTGCGTGCGTGAACTGTGTGTACATACACAGCCAGGGCCAGCCTCAGGGCAGAGGTTCTACCAGACCTGAGACGTTGTCCCTGCAGGAACACAAGTAGAGACTCTTGAAATTGAGGAGGCAGAGAGGGAGCTGACCAGGGCTGGAGTGGGGCAGGGTGAGGTGGGGCTTGGGCGCCTTCCCCTCTTGACAGCCCCCTGCAGCCCCATCCTCCCGCCCTCCCCGCCACGCCATGCTGGCTGCCCAGAACGAGGTGTCAGAGCAGCAGGACCTGGTGCTGCCCACGCAGCAGAGCCAGTCAGGGCGGTCCCTGCTGTGGCTCTGCTCCGGGCACTAAGATGCTCTTGTATTCAGAGGGTAAAACTGCTTCCTAAACATGGGTAATAACAGCAATTATACCGTGTTGATCCTGCACTGTTTTTCCTGTATCCTCAGTCTGGCTTTAATGAAGCAAGAGAAAATAAAATGATTTATAATATGCTGGAATGAAATTGGTATGCTGTTTTTTTTTAATAACTTCATAATCAGTAGAAAACAGTTTCCATTTAAAATACCTGGCTGGCCGCTCTGTAGGATACTTTTTTTTTTCTGTCTTTTCTCTTGGTACTGGGAACCTAGGAGTATTCTACCACTAAGCTACACCCTCAGTCCTTTTTATTTTTAAATTTAAACAGAGTCTCTCTAAATTGCTAAGGGGCTCACTGAGTTGCTGAGGCTGGCCTTGAACCTGCAAACCTCCTGTCTCAGTACTGGAATTACAGGCCTGCACCACTGCTACCAGCAGCATACTTTGTCTTTATTAATTTTTTTTGTGTGGTACTGGGTATTAAGCCAGGGGGCATTCTACCTCCAAGCTACACCCCCGGTCCTTTTTTATTTTTTGTTCTGTAGCAGGGTCTCACTAGGTTGCTGACAGTCTTTCTCTATTGCTGAGACTGCCCTCGAACCTGAGGTCCTCCTGTTTTAGCCTCCCAAGTGTTAGGACTCCAGGCATTCACCGGCGTGCCCGGTTCACATATACTTCCTTTTTAAACCTGCTGTATTCAGCTTAAGCAATTTAGTTAGGGTTTCAGCCGTGCAGTGACAAGGTCAGACACCACCCAGCCACCACTGCTAGGAACCTGGGAATTAAGAGGAAGTCCTCGCCTCTGCTGTGCCGCCCACCACTCCTCTCCGGCTGTGTGTGTGTGTGTGTGTGTGTGGTACTGGGGTTCCTGGAAGCCCTTCTACCTCCAGACTACACTCCCTGACCTATTTTTTATTTTTATTTGGAAACAGGGTCTCTTAAGCCAGCGAAGCTGGCTTCGAACCCACGCTATCCTCCTGTCTCCTCCTCCCAAGTGAGAGGATTACAAGCCTGCGCCACCACACCCGGCCTCAGGGCTCTTTAAAACAGCTATAAAAGCCACAGACTCCTCTGCTCAGGCAGGCTCACTCTCTCCCTCTTGAAACTGCAGCGTCCTTTCTTGAACTTGTATCCCTTAGTGTCCTGTGTAAACTTCTTTGTGTCTCTGGGGAAAAAAAGTAAAATAGGCCTGGGGTGTAGCTCAAAGGTAGAATGTCCCTAGGTTCAATCCCCTGCACCACAAAAACTAAATATAAATAAAAAGGATGCTCCTAAGCCGGGCGTGGTGGTCCACGCTTGTCATCCCAGCCTTTGGGAGGCTGAGACGGGAGGATCTGGGTTCACAGCCAGCCTCAGCTACTTAGTGAGGCCCTTTGCAACTCAGTGAGATCCTGTTTCAAAATAAAGAATAAAAAAACAGGGCTGGAGGTGTAGCTCAGAGGTAGAATGCCCCTGGGTTCCATCCCCAGTACTACAAATAATAAAAAATAAATAAATAAATAAATAAATGAAAACAGAGAAAAACACAAAGCCTACAACACCTGTCAAAGGCAGGATTTGCCATGTTTTGTGGGAGTCTGGCCACTAAGAGACTGGCAGACGTCAGCAGGAGGCACGGCTGGTGGCCCCTCTACTGTGTGTAGGTCACAGGGGCTGAACCCCGGGAAGGGGCGGCTTCCTGTTCGGGAAGCCTGAGGCCTGTGCCCCTCGCAGATCCCTGTGGGGCGGCTTCGCCAGCAGCTATGCCGGCCCCCACTCTAAATCCAGCAGGTCCAGTGGCACCAGACCGCCACTCTGTACGCAAGGACCTACCTGGGGGCATCCCCAGGAAAGCACCACCGGCCAGGCCAGAGGGAGTGCAGGAGCTGCACCACGGGTACCCGGCTCTCTGAGCACAGGCACCAGTGAAGGCTCTCAGAGGACAGAGGGGCCTGCTGGACATGGGCGTGCATCTAGGCATCGCTGCCCATGGCCACCAGCCAGCCACAGCGAGGCCCAGAGGAAGCAGACCAACCCACACAGACAGCCTGCCCACAGCAAGAGGGCTGAGAGCCCTGTGCGCACACAAGCCTGCACGCACACATGCACACTCACACATGCACGCACACATGCACACACACACATGCACGCACACATACCAGGGACTCCTAAAAGCATTTTGCACAAGGGAAATGAAAGAGCACCCTCCCGCCGATTGTGTCAGGAGACCACGTCTTTAGAGGCGATCTCTAAGGACCTGAAGGCCACCTGAAAAGCAAGAGAAGGCCGTGACAAGCGGGCTCTCTGGCAGAGGCGCAGTGCGGGAGGCAGGGCAGCGAGCAGAGGGTAAGACCTTGGACCTCAGTGTCCCAGAGCAGAAGTACAGGCAGCCTCGGGGTTCCTGCAGACTCGCTGTGGCCTGCGATGAACTCTGGGCCTTGGGGCGCTGGGCAAGTGCTCTACCGCTGAGCCGCACCCGCAACCACATTATTTCAACTACAAAATAATCTAGAAGTGAATAACAGCAGCGGAACAGCTGTCCTGAGAGAGCGTGGGCCAGCGCAAGATGTCCACCTGTCTCTTCTTCTTTTTATTTATTTATTTATATTTATTTATTTATTTATTTTTGTGGTACTGGGGATGGAACCCAGGGGCATCCTACCTCCAAGCTACACCCCCAGCCCTATTTTTTATTCTTTATTTTGAAACAGGGTCTCACTGAGTTGCAAAGGGCCTCACTAAGTAGCTGAGGCTGGCAGTGAACCACGATCCTCCTGTCTCAGCCTCCCTAATGCTGGGATGACAAGCGTGCCCACCAGGCCCGGCTCCAGCTGTCCCTCCCCATACCAACCTTGGTGAGCCTTCCCATCTGCGGTGACAGGCACCCTCCTCTCTGCCTGCCCTCTGTCCCTTCTGGTCACGCAGGCACCTCAGGCCCCAGAAATTTAGAACAAATTTCCACAGTAGCTGAAGAGGCTAGCGAAACCACAACCACAGTGCACCCAGAACACGATGAAAATTCAAAGTCCACTTGGAGCCAGGCGTGGCGACACACACTTAGAATCCCAGTACTTGGGAGGCTGAGCCAGAGCAATCGCAGCTTTGCTGCCAGCCTCAGCTACTTAGTGAGTAGACCCTGTTTCAAAATAAAGAATAAGAAACAGGCTGCGGGTATAGAATGCTCCTGGGTTCAATGTCCAATACCGCAAAACCAAATAAAATAATTAACAATAATAGCTTCGAGAAGCTTGAGGGAAACTGATCAGTCCAGTTACTCTGGAAGACTTGAAAAATATTATCCAGGAATCATCTCTGAATAAAGGTCCTCTGAGTAACCTGTCAAACATTCACAGAACGCGCAACTAGCAGGCTCTATCAACTTTGTTATAAAGAAGACGAGACAGGTGAGACGTGGCGACACACACCTGGAATTCCAGAGCTTGGGAGGCTGAGCAGGCTGCACAGGTGCAAGCGCAGCCCCAGCAAGTAGCGAGATTCATCCACCTGGACCGACCCTGTTCCAAAATAAAGTACAATAGGGTTGGGAGGAAGCTTGGAGCTTGGAGGAAGAATGTCCCTGGTTTCAATCTCCAGTACCAAAATAAAGAAGGGAAGAAATTTAGGTAGCATCTGGTACACCTGTGAAGCTGGTGGAGCCGTGACCAGGGGACAAAAACTGGAGCAGAAAGACAGCAGGCTGCTCAGGGACGGCATGGCAGCTAGTGGACGGCAAGAAGATGGGGCAGGAGGGCCACGGCGTCCGGGCCACATCTACTCCTGGGCACGGCTCAAAACACAGACACTTGAACCTCGAGCAATGCCTAAGCCCAAGGTTGAAGAACTAAAATCTCATCAAATGCCAAGGAGGGATTTGATGAGACTCTAGAGAGAATTTTAATATTCCTTTTTTTTCTTTTTTTCCATCCTGGGATTTTACCCAGGGGCATTCTACCTCTGAGCTCTACCCCCAGCCATTTTTATTTTATATTTTGAAACAGGACCTCTCAAATTACTGAGGCTGGCCTCAAACCTTTGATCCTTCTCAGCCTTCCAAGTACTGGGATTACAGGTATATATCACCATGCCCAGCTATTCCTAATATTCTTAATAAACTCTGCACATGTACACACACACACACACACACACACACACACACACACACACACAAGGAGAGAGAGAGAGAGAGAGAGAGAGAGAGAGAGAGAGAGAGAGAGAATATGAATGATGTGGGGGATTAAACCCAGAGACATTCTACCTCCAAACTACGCCCCCAGCTGTATTTATTTTTATTTCAAAACAGGGCCTTGCTAGTGACAAGGCTGCCCAGAATGAGGTGTCAGATGAGAGTCTCATTAATTGCTGAGGCTGTCTGTGAGCCTGAGATCCTCCTGTCTCAATTACTAGAATTACAGGCACACACCACCATGTTTGGCTTAGACAGAATATTTATTTATTTATTTTAATTTTTAGGGCACTGGGGATTGAACCCAGGGGCATTCTACTCCAAGCTACACTCTCAGCCCTTTTTACTTTTCTTTGTTTTGAAACAGACTCACTAGGTTGTTGCAAGCCTCACTAGGTTGCTGCGGCTGGTCTTGAACTTGTGATCCTCCGGTCTCAGCCTCCCCAGTGCCGGGATGACAGCCCTGCACCACCATACCTGGTTGAGACGGAGTTTTTAAAGGACACATTCACTGTGCTGTTGGTGGAGTCCACAGAAGCAGACGGGGAGGCGAGCTGTGGAAAGAAGGGTGGGAGACTTTCCAGGTGCCCTGGGAGCCTGTGGCTTCCTTAACCTCACTTGTTCCAGCAGATATTTGGTAGGTCCCTTAAGATTTCTCCCACTGACGATTTCCAGATGATCGTGTTCTCTGAGCTGAGCCGGCTCACTGCATCCTCGGAGCTCACCTTGCTTTTTCTTCCCTTCGCACTGTGGTCTCCAGCAAGACGTTAAATAGGGGTTGGAGGAGCAGCTGCCAGGTGCCTCAGCGAAGCTTAGCGTTGGGCCTTCACTGCTGTGTGCAGGGGGCTCTAAGGTTTCTGTAGGTGCCTTTCATCAGGGGAAGGGTGTCTCCTTTGGCTCCATTGCTAAGAGTTTCTACCACGCATGGGTGCTGGATTTTACCAAGATGGTTTTTTTCTTGCCTCTGTTGACATGATTGCATATCTTTAGTCTGTTGATATGAGTCACGCTGATTGGTCTTCTTTCCATCTATAAAATAGCACAATCAAGCTGAGTATGGTGGTGCGTACCAGTGATTCCAGCAGTTGGGAGGCTAAGACAGGAAGATTGCAAGTTCAAGGTCAGCCACAGCAAGTTAGCAAGGCCCTCGGCAGCTTGCTGAGACCCTATTTCAACATTAAAAATAAAACATAAGCTGGGTGTGGTTGGGCATGCCTTTAATCCTAGTACTTGAAAGGCAGAGACAGGAGGATCGCAGGTCTGAGGTCAGCCTCAGCAACTTAGAAAGGCTCTCAGCAACCTAATAATTTGTTTCCAAATAAAAAATAAAATTGGGCTCGAGGTGTCGCTCAGAGGTAGAATACCCCTGGCTTCAATCCTCAGTATCATTTTAAAAAGGAAGGAAGGAAGAAAAGAGAAGAGAAATGTAAAGAAAAGAAAAGAAATAAAATCAGGCTGGGGTGTAGTTCAGAGGTAGAATGCCCCTGGCTTCATTCCCTAGTACCATAAAAAACCCCAAAACAAATAAAATAGCATTATCTTTAATTATCAGTACAACTATGAGGATTAAATGAGATAAGGCTTATAAATCACTGATTGGTTTTCAAAAGAGGAACCAGCCTAGCATTCCCGAATAATTCCTACTTGATCTTGAGGTATTATTTCTCTATAACCTGCACTCAGTTTGCTAATATTTTGTTGGACTTCCCTGTGCTCACGAGAGGCACGGGTGTAGTTTTCTTTCCTTGTGATGTCCTCGCCTTGCTTACTGTGTGCCATGGAATCTGTCAAGGTCTCGCGGGTCTGTCCCTGGTAGTCTAGGAGGTGGGGACGGACACCACCCCGCACCCGAGGCACGAGGTACACGGTAGCCTCGGGGGTGGGGAGCCGGCCAGGGTCCCAGAGGAGCAGAGCAGAGGCCAGGCGAGGCTCCTGGTGACTTCTGCCCTCATGCTCCCATCTGATCTGCACTGACACCAAAACCCAGCTCCTTCTGCAAAAGAAACATGGACGTCCAGTGTGTGGAGTGGGTACCAGGGAGTCCCTGAAGAAGCTCGGCCTGGACTCTGGGCTTTCAGAGCCGGGCTGGGCTGACTCTGTACCCCAGGATGGTGGCAGGCCTCAATGTCCCTGGTCGATAAAGGGAGCCTCTCCTGGTCCTGCCCACAAGATCTCACGACCTGCTGCAAGCCGAGCTGTGGACACCAGCCAGGACCAGAATGGGGCCTGGAGAGGCCTGGAGGGAGGGGCCTGGAGGAAGGATCCTGAGGGGAGGGGCCTGGAGGAAGGGGCCTGAGGGGAGGGGCCTGGAGGGAGGGGCCTAGAAGGACCTGTAGGGGCCCTGAGGTGGGGGTATTCTGGTCTTTTGACCCAGATCTTCTTAAGTTTTCTCGGGACCAGTTGGTGCCACTCTGGGGATCATGGGGCACCACCTGAGGCTGTGTCCAGCATTTCGGGGCTGGCCAGGCCTGGCTCCAGGTACCTGGAGTGAGCATGTCCTGGGTCTGTTCTGTATCCACATCACTGCCACCGTGGTAAACCATCCCTCCAAGCCAGAAGGCACAGGGGGAGAAGGCCAGGACAGTGGCTAGCAGCTCCTGCCCTGGCTTGAGGAGTAAGGCCCTGTCAGAGGACAGCAGCAGAAGCCACATAGCTGAGGAGCTGGCCAGAGGCCTGTGCAAGACAGAGAGAGGCCCCTCTGGGGGGAGGGAAGACCTGGGGCTCCAGGAACTGAGCTGGGGTCAGGGACAGGGAAGGGTGTGTCCACCAGCCAGGGGCAAGGTCCATGCACAGGTGGCAATCTGGTCACCTGAGGACCTTATCCAAGGGGGTGGGGGGACAGCCTGGCAGGGGAGTTGGGAGCCAGGATTGGGTGGGGCGGACTCTCCCAGGTGGGCCCCGCCCAGAAAGGGCCAGTCCTCAGGATAGACTGTCCTTGTATGGGAAACCTTAGCCTCCAACCTGGATTCAGCCTGGAAAGGACAGAGGCAGCAGAAAACTCCTCCAAACCTCACCATGAGGCCCAGGAGCCTCCAGCGAACTGCCCATCCCTAGTCTCCTTAGCTTCCAGATATTCCCTCAGAAACCGCCTATCAGCCCCTTTGTAGTGTGCCATCTCCAGGACTGAGGTCCGCCCTGGGAGGAAGAGGGCCCGGTCCTTCCCCTGCTGCTCTGGTGAAACAGCCTCCTGCTCCGGGTTGCCCTGACCGCAGTCAGGCTGCTGCGGCTGGGGGTTGCAGAACCCATGCAGATGGTTCCTGGCCTGGGGTCCAGCCTGCCCGTCTGCATTCTGCCCACCTCTGGGCGCTTTCCCCTCTCTCCTCTTGCTGGCCACTGGGCTCTGTGTACTGAGAGGCTGCAGCCTGACCCACACTCTGGGCCTTCCCTCGGAGAGCTCTCGCCAGCCACACCTGACTTGGCACCCGACGGCCCTCAGCACAGCCTTCTCCAATGCACCCAGTGGGCCTCACACGCCACTGTTGTGTTGTCTCAAAGCACCTTGCTTTGGCCTGACATTTTGCTTAGTTATTGACCTAAGGAATGAGAGACAGGAGCCTGAGCCTGGAGCCTGAGTAGTAGGCTGGGGAGAGGGCCGCAGGGCGCTGTGCACCCTCCCTCCCAGAGGGCTGGTGTCTCCAGAGGGAGGTTGCTGGGGACCCTGGACAGCCTGGCCAGGTGGCTCCCCGCTCAGGGCAGCTGGAGATGGACCAGAGCCCGCACCCCAGAAGGCGCCCAGCCTCCCCTAGGACACCACAGGAGGCCCAGGGAGGCTCCACGCAGGATTCCTGTGTGTGTTGGCACCTCCATTCTGGGGCTCCGCGGAGCAGCATGCAAAGTGCTTTTGAAAATATTTCTGTCAGCGAAGTCTAGTGGCACATGCCTCGAATCCCAGTACTTGGAGGCTGAAACAAGAGGACAATAGGTTCAAGGCCAGTTCTCAGCAATATAGCGAGACCCTGTTTCAAAATAAAAACTAAAAGGCCAGCCTCTGCTACTTAGCAAGGCCCTTTGCAACTCAATGAGACCCTGTTTCTTTCTTTCTTTTTTTCTTTTTTCTTTTTTCCCAGTACTAGGAATGGAACCCAGGGGGCATTCTACCTCTGAGCTACATGCCCAGCCCTATTTTTTATTCTGTATTTTGAAACAGGGTCTCACTGAGTTGCAGAGGTCCTCACTAAGAAGCTGAGGCTGGCTGTGAACTGCGATCCTCCAGTCTCAGCCTCCCAAACACTGGTATTTCAAGCGTGCACCACCATGCTTGGCCAAGACCCTGTTTCAAAATAAAGAATAAAAAATAGGGCTGGGGGTGTAGCTTGGAGGTAGAATGCCCCTGGGTTCAATCCTCAGTACCACACAATAAAAAAAAAGAAAAGGAAAGGAAAGGAAAGAGCTGGGGGTGTAGCTCTGAATTAGCATGCCTCTGCTTCAGTCCCCAGGATAAAAAAAAAAGAAGAAAATATTTTTTGTTATGCACAGCACACCTGGGAAGGATGGCTCTTTTCTGCCAGCCCTTCCAGAATGTGCGCATTCTCTCTGCTGGGAGGCACTGTCTGGACAGAGACCCACTGTCCTCTGTTTGGGGACAGCCACGCGCTGACTGGGATGTTCCCAAGTTTTCAGTGTACACTAGAGGATTTTTCCTTTGTTTGCACAGTAAACTCTAGTCTTAAATATACCCAAGACCTGGCTGGTGGGGCTGTAGGCTCTGGCCAGGTCTGACCACAGCTCAAGAGGGCCTCCCTCAGCCACCGCCCGGACTGGACGGATGAGAAGTGGCTACCTGTACTGTGGGAGTCCCTGAGGCTCAGCTACACTAACCCGTCCTCTGCCCCTGGGCTGGGAGCCTTTACCAGAGAAGGAAATGCTAGCAAAGCCTGAGCCAGGGTCATCTACTGATGGCCAGCACAAGGCCACAGAAAGGCCCCTAGTCCTCCCAAGGCAGGCTCGGCTCGGGGCCTGGGGTGGCCAGGGCGGGAGGCCCTGCTCATCAGGCCATTCACACTCAGAGGTAAAGCCCGGAGCAGGGTCCCACCTGGAGGAACTGGAGTGTGGCCTGCTCATGGGGACCTTGAAATCTCCTGGGGAGACAGGGCTTTCCCAGACGCCCGCCTGCTGGAGCCCCGCTTGGCTCCCATTGGACAGGCATGGGAGCAGGCCCCAGGACTGGCCCGCCCACCCCATGCCTAGGTTCTGAGACGCCTGCCAGGCCCGAAGGCCTGGGTTTCAGGCGGCCTTGCCTCCACCCTACAGAGGCCCCTCGGGCTTCACCCGGCCATCAGTAGAAGTGACCGGCGGGCTGAAGTCCACAGCCCCAGGTAAAGCGGGCATCTTCAAGGCAGCGCAGGACAACCGGCTGTGGACGACTTTGCCTGGCACAGCCTCTCCACCCCACACCTGCCAGGCGCTCCCTCCCACCGTGCACCGTGCCGCACGACCTCCTCCGGGAGCCGGGGGCTGCGCCGCCAGCCCTCGCGTGGAGGGGCGCCTGCCTTCCACGCCTCTTACATTTCAGGGCCTGTGGCGGCCTGGGTGACCTTCAGCAGCCCTCCAGGTGCTCAGAGGTCTCCCACTCCCAGGCCACCCGTCCTCTCAAGAGGAGGCTGCAGCCCAGCGCAGTCCGGCCTCGGAGCCACGGGCCTGACTGCTCAGCTCATCGGCTGCCCTCTTTCTAAGGGCTTCTGCGGGATCCTCTGTTCTCTGCCCACAATTCCAAGGGTCTCCTCCGGGTGCTTTTAAATATCTGTGCCAAATGGAAATGTGAGCCACCTAATTACCATCGGAACACCCGCCCTCAGAGGAGGGAGCGTGCTCTGTCGAAGGGCCGTTCCCTCTGTGAGCATCCTCTCAGGACTTTTTGTCTTTTTTACTATTTTTTCTTTTCTTTTTTTGGTACTAGAGATGGAACCCAGGGGCATTCTACCTCCAAGCTACACTGCCAAGACCTCCTTTTTTTTTTTTTTTTTTTTGTGTGTGTGTGTGTGTGTTACTGGGCATTGAACCAGGGGCATTCTACCTCTGTGTAGAGAGTCTCTCTAAGTTGCTGAGGTTGGCCAGGAACGTGTGAACGTGTGGTCCTTCTGTCAGCCTCCCAAGTACAAGGATTACAAAGTGTGTGTACCATGCCGGGCTTATGTATGTAAAATACAATAAAATAAATTTTTTATTTTATTATTTATTTATTTATTTATTTATTTATTTTGGTGGTACTGGGGGTGGAACCCAGGGGCTTTCTATCTCCAGGCTATACTCCCCAGACCTATTTTACATTTTATTTCAAAACAGGGTCTCACTAAGTTGCTGAGAGCCTCACTAAGTAGCTAAGGCTGGCTTCAAACCTGCACGATCCTCCTGTCTCAGCCTCCCAAGCATGAGGATTATAAGCATGTGCCACCACGCCCAGCCTTCAAATAAAATTTTTTAATTTTGCTTTTGTTTTTATGGTGCTAGTGATTGAACCAAGAGCATTCTACCTCTGAGCTATACCCTAGCCTTATTTTATTTTTTATTTGGAAATAGGGTGTTGGTAGGTTGCAGAGAGCCTCACTAAGTTGCTAAGGTTGGCTTCAAACCTGCAATCCGCTTGGCTCAGCCTCCCAAGTACTGGAATTACAGGCATACACCACCATGCCAAGCTAAAATTTTATAATTTCAATTAAAAATGTTTAAGATTTACATACATTTATAAATGAAACCTAACAATAAAGTTCTCCCTCCAAAGGTATCAAAGTTTAAAAGATTTAGAAATAGAATATTATGCCATATAAATTAAATTTAAGCCTTAAAGAATCAGAGCTTTGTATTTCTCATTTTACTAGCTGTACACTCAGGGTTTTATTTTTCAATTTTCTTATTGTGGTAAAAAATATCCATGCTGGGCGCGGTGGCACACACTTGTAGTCCCAGCATTTGGGAGGCTGAGACAGGAGGATCACAGTTTGCAGACAGCCTCAGCTACTTAGTGAGGCCTTTTGCAACTCAGTGAGACCTTGTTTCAAAATAAAGAATAAAGAATAGGGCTGGGGGTGCAGCTTGGAGGTAGAATGTCCCTGGGTTTCATCCTCAGTATATATACTCACACATACATATACACACATATACATAATGTGAAAGTTATCATTTTAACCATTTTAAATGCACAGCTACCCGGGCGTGGTGGCACATGCTTGTAATCCCAGTACTTGGGAGGCTGAGACAGGAGGATTGCACAGGATGGAAGCCAGCCTTAGCTACTTAGTGAGGCTCTCAGCAACTTAGTGAGACCCTGTTTCCTAATAAACTATTTTAAAAAAATACATCTGGGAGTGTAGCCTGGAGGTAGAAAGCCCCTGTGTTCTATCCCTAGTACCACACACACTAAATAAATAAATAAATAAATAAATACTGTTTAAAAAATAAAATAAATGCACAGCTCGGTGGTCTTGGACACATTCCTCATACTGTGTACCCATGACCACTTTTCATCTCCAGAACTCTACCTTACAAACTTGGGACTCCCACTGAGCTCGGACGCTCCGCCTCTACTTCCTTTGGCCCCTGGAAACCACTATTCTACCTCTGTCTCTAGGAATCTGACTACCCCAGGGATCTTGTATGAGTGTGTGTGTGTGTGTGTGTGTGTGTGTGTGTGTGTGTGTGCATGTGTGTGTGTGTGCGTGCATGTGTGCATGTGTTTGAAGTTCTGGGAATTGGATTCAGGGCCTCTCACATTCTAGTTGCCTGTTCTACCACTAAGCTACACTCCCAGCCCTTTTTACTTTTTATTTTGAGACAAGGTCTTGCTAGGTTGCCCAGGCTGGCCAGGAACTTACAGTTCTCCCTTCTCAGCCACCAGAGTGGCTATGATTTACAGGCATGCCCCACCATACCTGGCATTTTATTTATTTATTTATTTATTTATTTATTTATTTATTTATTTTGTGGTACTGGGTGTGGAACCCAGAAGCCTTCTACCTCTGGCCTATATTCCCAGACCTATTTTATATTTTCTTCGGAAACAGGGTCTCACTAAGTTGCTGAGAACCTCAGTAAGTAGCTGAGGCTGGCTTCGAACCTGTGGGATCCTCCTCTTTCAGCCTCCCAAGTGCCAGGATTACAAGCATGCACCACCACATCTGGCACACCTGGCATTTTAAGAGGTCAACATTCTCTGTGCTGTGGCCCAGAGAACCTCCACAACTTAGAGGAAGGAAGGCCTATTTGCTCACAGTTCTGGAGGTTTCAGAGGTCCCAGCCCAGGTTAGGTGGGTCACGCTTGGGGAGTTCAGGACATGGCAGTGGAGGTAGAGTAAGAGCAAGGGGAGGAACCTGGGACACATGTCATCCCCAAGGCCACACCCAGGGACTCCCTCCTCCTACCACGCCCCTCCTGCCTTCGGAGCCACCCAACAAATCCGTTAATCCACCAGCAGATTTGCACACTGATGACAGCAGAGCCCTCCTGATCCAAACACTTCACCTTGGGACCTTCTGCATTGTCAATAAGTGAGTTCCTCCAGGGCACATTCTATATCCAAACCATAACAGCTAGGAAGAACTGGTTTCTTTGTGTCTGAATCGTTTCTTTTTCTTTCTTTTTTATTCATTTATTCTGTGGTACTGGGGATTGGACACAGAGACGGTCTACCTTCAAGCTACATCCCCAAGCTGATTTTATTCTTTATTTGGAAACAGTCTCACTTGTTTGATGAGAGTCTCACTACTAGCTGAAACTGCCCTTGAACCTGCAAGCCTCCTGTCTCAGCTCCCCAAGTACTGGGATTGCAGGCATGTGCCACTGTGCCCGGCCTATTGACTCATTTCATGTCTTTAAGATTCCTGTATGTTGTAGAACATGTCAGACTCCCTCCTGAATTGCTTTGTGGTAGGAGTAGGCCACATTCTGCTTGTCCATCCACCCAGAGACAGTCACCTGGGCTGCTTCTACCTTATGCATATTGTGTATTTGCCGCTATTTGCTTTCGATTCCACCTGGGTATGCACCCAGAAGTAGACTTGCTGAGCCCTATGATAATTATATTTTAGTTTTTTGAGGAACCACCAGCCTGTGTTCTGCAGTAACTATACCATTTTATGTTACCATCTGCAATGCACAGGCTCCCGTGCCTTTACATCCGCACCAACTCTGCTGTTTCTATATTATTATTGACAGTAGCAATGCTAATACAGTGAGGTGGTGCCTCGTTATAGTTTTGCTTTGCATTGCTCTAATTATTAGTGATCTGGGAGGATCCAGGGCAAAGTTGAGCCAGGGCTCAGCCAAGAAGGACCCAGACCCATGCCACCTGCACACAAGTCAGCTCACAGTGGAGACAAACAACCCAGGCTGGATCCAGCAGCTTTTGTAAAGAGAAACTGGGTCACAGTCAATGTGCCCTAGTTTGGACTCAGGCCCCTGGGAGCTGTTTCATGATATAATCATAGGCTCTAACATTAATGGCATTTCATCCCACCCATCTTAAAACTGTTTCAAAGAAGCATTCCCTTGCCTTTCCTGAGATCAGGGGAAATGTCCGCAGGACCCAGTAATTCTGGCTGGAGACCAGCAGGGTGAAGGTTGAAAGAACTCCCATCTCACAAGCTCCACAGGCCAGCAGAGCCGCGGGAGAGGAAGGAACAGAGGATGCAGTCGGTGGTGCCTCAGGGCCGGGGAGGGCGCGGGCGCTGGCTCCGCTCTCCCCACACAGCCCTCCTGGGGCCCGGGAAGCAGATATCGACAGCTCTCCCCTGGCCAGCATCCTATCAACCAGGAGAAGATGTCCAGGGAATGCTCTAGAAGGCAGCTGACGGTGCCCAGCAGTTTCCAAGCTGATGCTACACTGCTAAGGTGCACAGGCCCACAGGCCCACGCACAGCATGGGTCTTCTTAGAAGACACTGGGGGCCTGGGAAGGACATGTGAGCAAGGGCATGGTGGACCCAGAGAACTTCTCGTCTGATGGAGCATCCCTGCTGCTGCAGAGAGCAGGCATCCTGCAGAGCATCCCCGGGCTCTCCTGCACACTCGTGTGCCTCCTGGGGCTCAACATCAGGACCCAGCGCCATCCTGGCTCTAGTGTGTGTGTACACCTGACGTGTGTGTGTGTGTGTGTGTGTGTGTGTGTGTGTGTGTGTGCGTGCAGGAGCCAGCCAGGTGTGGTCAGGGCTGGGCTTGGGCTCCCAGGGAGGCAGGAGGTGCGGTCGGGGGGACTTGGGAAAGACTTTCTCCACTGGCAGATGGGCGCACTAGGGTAGGGCTTTCTCTCTCGTGTGAGCCACTCTATGGCTGTTCCGCTCTCTGGTGACCGGGACAGCCTGCCCAGCATACTCAGGGCAAACTGTGGGACAGGGAGCTAGCCTGGGTCCTGGACAGCCTGCACTGCCTGCCGCCCCTGCCAGGGCTGCCCCACCCCACCACAGCTAAGGGTACCTCAGTGCCCTGCCTTGAGCCCAGAGACAGGTCATGGGTGGGGTGTGACGTCCGGGCGGACTCTGTGACCAGACGCCTGCAGCCGGGCACTGTGCCTTGGACTGCTCAGCTTCCAGGGCTGTGGATTCCAGTCCTTGCAAGTCCAGTTGAGAGACCAAACCAGCCTGGCAGGAGCTCCGAGGCTGGGCGTGCCTGTAGGAGCAGCTCCAGGTGCCTTTCCACAGGGGAGAGTGGGCAGCAGCAGGCCTGCCAGCTTGCCCTGTCTGTCCCCATTCCACCTGGCGCCCGAGGTCTCCCCCAGACACATGGGTCCAGCTCGAGCCGCGGTGGGGGTTCTCATGCTGGGAGACTGGCGCGGCCCCAGCCCAGGCTCCTGGCGAGATCTAGGCTGAGCTACCTCACCTTCAGTTAAAAGCAGAGACTGTCCCTTGGATGAAATAACCTTTGGCTTGCAGTGGGGGCATTATTTCGTGGCTAAAATCTATCGCGGCATGAGGGTTCTTTTCTGCAAAATGCTTCTCTGAATTTCTATAGAGGATTTAAATAGGCTTTCTAGGAGCCACAGTGAGCTATGACCCAATTATTGATCGGAAGCAAGCAGAGGTACCCAGAGGCTCGCTGACCCCTTGCCCAGGCCGCTGCTTTGCTGAGTGCCCATGCCGCTCCGGGGCCCTCGGGGCCATGCAGGCCTCTCTGCCTGTCCCTTCAGAAGCGCTGCCGACTTGTCGTCCAGACGTTCCTGTGGCTCCTTTTGCCAGGACCTCACTAGCATCTGTCGCTGCCTCAGGGCCTGCGGGGCTCACCTGACACGTGCTGGCCTCAGCACCTTGGAGTCTGTGCCTTTTGTTCAGGGACAGTTTGGGGGCCGGGGTCGCTCCCCTCCTCTTACTCCTGAAGGGCCATATGGTATTCATGTACACTTCAAGGCTCCTAGCTCTAAAAGGACTCTCAGACTTCCAGAGACATCCTTCCCTCGCCAATTCCACCATCTGCCGGAACAGGTGGCCTCGAGCCCCTGCCACATATACCTGTGCAAGGCATGGCTCAGCAAACGGGGCGGCCACCATGGAGCAGGAGAGGCTGACCCAGGAGGCTAGGCCCTGGCCTCCAGGGGCATGGGCCTCGGACAAATATACCAAAACGATTAGTGATCAGTGCCCAGGAACGCCAGCATGAGGAAACCTCCTTGGGATGGCCCAGCCTGGCCTGAAGGTGATTCCTTTCTGGAGAAAAGCACTCAAGCAGGGGGCCGAGCACTGCCCCGTCTACCCGCAGACAGCTGAGGCCTGTCTCCCAGCCGTGAGCCCAGGAGTGGGTTTGGATAGCCCTTCCCTCTGAGATCCAACTGCTGTCTTATTCAAGTTGCTTCACGGATCCTGCAGCAAGCCAGCAGGGGTAGATCTTTAATATCTGCTAAGTGGCAGGCGTGAGGTGGGAGGGTGTGCCTCAGGTGCTCAGCTTGATTCAGTGCGTGTGCGTGTGCATGTGCATGTGCGTGTGTGTGTGCGAGAGAGAGAGAGAGAGAGAGAGAGAGAGAGAGAGAGAGAGAGAGAGAGAGGAGACAGAGACAGACAGAGACTGTACATCTAAGTGGCTGTATGTGCCATGTGACAACTAAATTGGATGCAATATAAGAGTGAATTAGCACACAGATAACTCCAGAAGATAAACAGAACAGCAAAAGGAGGGGGAGATAAGATTAAAAATCAAAAAGAAATTCAGAGCTGGCCGTGGTGGTCTTTTCTGCAATCCCAGTACTTGGAAGGCTGAGACAGAAGTATCACAAGGTTGAACCAGCTTCAGCAGCTTAGTGATGCCCTCAGCAACTGACTCAGATCCTTTTTCAAAATAAAAAATAAAATGGGTTGGGGTTGTAGCCTGGAGGAAGAACACCCCCGGGGTTCAATCCCTAGGACCAAAAAGAAAAAAAGAAAAAGAAAGAAAGAAAGAAAGAAAGAAAGAAAGAAAGAAGGAAAGAAAGAAAGAAAGACAGACCTAGGCATGCTGAGGCACACTTATAATCCTAGTACTTTGGGACACTGAGACAGGAGGATTTTGGTTCGAGGCCAGTTTCAGCAACTTAGCAAGGCCCTCAGCAACTTAGTGAGATCCTGTTTCAAAATAAAAATAGAATAGCATAGGAGTATAGTTCAGAGGTAGAACACCCCTGGTTCCAATCCCCAGTGCCACACACAAAGGAAAGGAAAAAGGAAAAAAGTTCAGGAGTTAAAGTATTAAAGAAAAACTGACGAATGTGAAGATAAGCAAAGAAGATCTAACATACGTATTACGGTTGTAACAGCTTTCTCCCTCTAGTCAACTGGAATTTGTAGAACAGTGAAATTAAAACGAACAGCTTGGTACAGCTTTAACAATCCTATTATAAAACCAGCGGGAAATAAAGGAGGAAGAGGACAGAAGCAGCCGCCTGGCAGGCAGGCTGGAGAGCCGCGGTGTCGCTCTGCCCCCTCAGGTCTCAGGCCTTTAAATACAGATTTTGTATTGGTATGTTTATTGCCGTTACCAAGGCAACAGGCTAGTAACTTATTTCTTAGGCAGGTGGCCTTTTTGTCTCCAAGCAGTGTGCTTACTGAGTGCAGGGTCCATGATCTACCTTGCTTTTACCTCCGTTGCACTGGGCTGTGTTGGTTGCCCGTTGACTACGGGTGCTTTGAAGCAGCACATGGCGTTTACCTTTCTGGTTTCCAAACAATAGGAGAGAAGCAGAGGTGCTGATGAGAGCCATTGTGGCTATGTGCAATTTTTAAGAGCAAGATGTAAGGCTTTTGCCATCTTTACAGCTCTGAAATGCACCAGGCAGAGTCACTATGATCTAGAGTTTCCAATTGTCTCTAAGCAGTTTTAGGGCTAAAGGCTGTACTATTGGTAAACATTAGAACAAAGGGCAGAGAGAAAGGGGGAAGCTGTGGGATGTAGCTGTTACACCCCACAACCTCCCTGCCTGAGCGCCTGCGCAGCACCCAGGCTCTGGCTGCTTTTTACATTTGGGGAATTAAGGCCGGAGCAATTTCCCAATACTGGCACACTATAGATAATGACCCCAAAAGTAAAGTCAAAACCAAAGAGCAGCATAAATGTTTACATTCAAAGTTTATTTTTCTGAAATGAAACCATCTGGATTATACTATTGAAAGAACACAATTTGTACCTGAGAATATTGCTCAAAATAGCCCACATCAGGACATACTCTAGCAAAGCCCACAGAGAGAAGTCTCTATGTGTGTGCTGCAGAAGGACACCATTCCAGAGAAAGCCGGTCTCCAGATTCCCATCCCAGGTCACTAGTGTCTGATTTATTGAGATGCCCCATGCCGCTCTGCGGCTTTGCTCTCTCAAACCTATTCTTATCCTTATTCTCTTCTTGTGGTACTGGGGATTGGACGCAAGGATATTCTCCAAGCTACACCCCCAGACCCATTTCTTATTCTTCATTTTAAAAGAGGACCTCACTAAGTAGCTCTGGCAGGACCCCCAGACATGTGGCAGTATCCAAAGCTGGCTTTCCATGAAAACGTGTCGACCTGTTAGGAGACAAGTGACAGGGTTCAGACATCCCCAGGCAGACCCGGAGCCTTCTGGGGAACGGTCCCTACCACCCGGAGTCCTGCAAAGACACTGGCCACTCCCGATGTGTGAAGAGCCGGGCAGTGGCCTGGGAGGAGGTAGGACTGGCAGCGACTGCGCTGGGTCTCGGCACACACAGGGATGCCCAAGCGCTGAAGCGCGGGAGGGGCCGGCATGGGGAGTCAACATCCGAGGCCCTTCTGGAGCAGCCAGCAGAGCTCCTGGGGTCTAGACGCTTGCCATACACTAATAGTTTATTTATTGGGAATTGAACCCAGGGTCATCTGCCTCTAAACGACACCCCCAGCCCTATTTTCAGCCCTATTTTATTTTTTATTTTGAAACAGGGTCTCACTAGGTGGATGAGTCTCACTACTTTCTGAGGCCATCCTTGAACCTGTGATCCTCCCGACTCAGCCTCCCAGTACTGGTATTTCAGGTGTGCTCCACCACACCCAGCTTGTGCTAACACTAAAAATCACTTGTTTTCTTCTTCTTCTTTTTTTTTTTTTTTTTTTTGGTGGTACTGGGGGTGGAACCCAGAGGCCTTCTACCTCTGGGCTATACTCCCAGACCTATTTTCTACTTTTTTTATTTGGAAACAGGTTGCTCACTAAGGTGCTGAGAGCCGCACTAAGTAGCTGAGGCTGGCTTCCAACCCGTGTGATGCTCCTGTCTCAGCCTCCCAAGCGCGGGGATGACAAGCGTGCGCCAACACGCCCGGCTCAAAATCACTTGTTTTCATGGTCTGGAAACAACAAATGATCTGAAAGATGCCAGGTCTGGCTGATGTGTAGCTGGGGAGTCCTCCTTCCAGGTAGGCCGGGCATTCCCTCGCTACCCTCTCTGCCAAGTCAGCGCAGGGAGTCCCCAGGATGGAGGCCTGACCCAAAGCCCCCGAGGACCAAGAGGCAAAAAGCGCCTTGAAGCCCAGGAGCCTAGGCTCTAAAAGCTCGCGAGACTCGAGTGCCCACAGGCACGCGGGGATTGGTGAACAAGCACGGCCCTGGCTGACCTGGCTGAGAAAGCGAAGGCCCCGCCCCGCCAAAACCTCAGACGCCCTGCAAGAGGAGGGCCACGCCCCCGAGCCAGCCCTGCCCACAGCCGGTTCCCCAAGTTGCCACCAGCGGTTCACCTCCCGGTGGCCACAGCGCTGGCTCGGCCGCACGGGGGCGGGCCAGCGGGTGGTGGATTCGCACAGCCCTGCGCCGGCCCTCCCAGGCCCCGCTGCAGGCCACCGGGTGGGCTTGGTCAGCCCTTCCCTGCAGAATGAGGGGCTCCCGGGATTGTGGGCAAAGGGTATAAATAAGGGAGAAGTTGCTTTATCTGAAGGCGTAGAACAACCACAGAAAGGCTGACATTCATCGTTCAGCGTGGGAGGCACAGCCCGCGCGGGGGCCTGGAGCTCAGAGCAGCACGCGGCAGAGGTGGGAGAGGGCACGGAGGGCAGGACCTCCTGCAGAGACCGCACAATGCCCAGCCAGGGCCCGCTCTGCACAGGGGCAGCGCTGCAGAAGGTTTGCATAACAGCCAAAAAAAAAAAAAAGGCCAACTAGTTTTCTGCACTAGGAGAAGCAAACGATTCAAACCCAGTGTGGTGGCACGCGCTTCTAATTCCAGTGCTGGGGAAGCTGAGACCAGAGGTTCACAGCCAACCTCAGCTACTTAGGAGGCCCTCGGATGGAGAATAAAAAGTAGAGTTGGGGGTGTAGCTTGGAGGTAGAATGTCCCTGGGTTCAACTCCCACTACCACAAGAAAAGAAGAATGAGGAGAAGAGGAGGAGGAGGAGGAGGAGGAGGAGGAGGAGGAAGAGGAGGAGGAGGAGGAGGAGGAGGAGGAGGAAGAGGAGGAGGAGGAGGAAGAGGAGGAGGAGGAGGAGGAGGAGGAAGAGGAGGAGGAGGAGGAGGAAGAGGAGGAGGAGGAGGAAGAGGAAGAGGAGGAGGAGGAGGAGGAAGAGGAGGAGGAGGAGGAGGAGGAGGAGGAGGAGGAGGAGGAGGAGAGATTGTAAAGAGCACAGCCCCAGAGCGGCTTGGAATTTCGCAGTGGCTGGGGTAGGAATCCAGAGCTTGGCTTTCTCTGGAGTGGTGACGTCTGCTGTGTCCACTATCGTGGGCCAGGGCAGGGTGGCTGCAAGAGGCGTGGCAGCTCCGCGCAGCGGCCCATGTCTCTCCCAGCTTCCCTGAGGCAGAGGCAGGAAGGTCACCAGTCCAAAGCCAGTGTGGGCAACTTAGTGAGACCCTGTCTCCAAATAAGATTCCAAAGGGCCGGGGATGGAGCGCAGAGGTAGAGCACTCGCCTAGCGTAAACGAGGCGCTGGGTTCAAACCACAGCACCCCAAAGAGAGAGCAGGCAAGACGTCTTGACACATGTCACCTCAAAATTCTGCAATTCTTGTTCCATTGCACATTAAATATGTAGGCACACTTGCTGTGTTATGAATATTTATCATTTAATCACGTAAAATTGAATAATAAACCTATATTAATAGAAAATGAGTGGCGCGGCTCAGCATGATGCTGTGAGCAGGATACCATCTACATGCCATTAAACAGGTCCTTGAAGATGCACTTTGGGCAGCTGGGAGACGAGCTGAGGACTCGCAGTGCGTGTGAGCAGGCGTGCAGCGTGGCCCATTCGAGGTTCTCCGTCCTCCCAACAGGTGGGCGTCCTGGCGGCCGAGCTGGGAGGCGGTGGACGTGAAGGGCGCTGGCCATTGGAAATCTCTATCTCTGCACCTCCCTCTCAATTTCGCTATAAAACTAACACTTTCTTAAATGGACTTTCTAAAATAAAGTCCATGAAAGGCTCATCCCCCACCAAGCAAAACTCGCCCTGGACAGGGTCTGCAGGCAGGCTCCCAGCCCTGCACGCTTGCCCAGCACTCTGCACCAGTCGGGCCCGGGGATGTGTTTACCTCAATCCCCAGTTTCCCCCTGGAGTTCCGGTGCCTTGTCTTGGGCTGGGCCTCTGGATGAACGCGTATCTGGGGGCCAGCAGCTCACCTGGTCCAGCAACGCCACACTGTGGTTGGCGCCCGGGAGGCACTGCGGATGAGCAGCCCCTGGAGTGGCGTGCCAAGCTAAGGTTCCTGAAGGTTCCTGAAGCTAAGGTTGTCCGTCCTCCCAACAGCTCTGAGCAGGCCCCCCTGGCAGGGAGACTGCTCCTCCCTGCCTCCTCCTCCCTGCTGCCCTGGCTCTAAGTTCACCACCTGCCGTGGGTGCTGCTGGACTGGGGCCCTTGCGAAGGCCTGGACACTACCCCAAGGCGTGAGCTCGTGGTCCCTCTTCCTACCCCTCCACAGCATGTTGGTTTTCTGGGCTGAACACGCTGCCCGCCCGACGACGCAGATGCCCTGTGTGTGCTTTCTGCCCTCTGGGCACAAGGCACCCGGAGGCTCTGGGAAGAGTACAACCGGCACCAGGGGCCTGCTCCTCCTCCTAGAGCTGTTTCCCAGCTTCCTGAGATGAACTGGTATGCTTCTATAGCAGAAACTTCTTCCATTTAAGACCTGAACCCTCACAGGCACTGGAGGCAGTCCTGCTCTCGGCCAGGGCGCCGCCCCGCTGCCACCCTTGCCGCCCTGCCTCCGGCTGTGTCCCCAAGCCTGTCGGGCTGGCTTGGCCCAGGACAGGGTGCTCTTCAGAGGCGATGCCTGGTCCTGCAGGCGAGGTGGGGGAGTGCGCAGGGATAGAGGGGATCAGGAGCTGGCGGAGAGACCAGAGCAAGCCTGCTGACGCTGCACACCCGGATGCAAAAGCTCACAGCGACGCTAAAAGCACCCCATTGAGTAAACAGCTAGAGTCAATGCCAGCGGTCCCTTGGTGACGCACCTGCTGATGGTGACTCAGGCCTGCCTCCTAGGCCGGGTCAGAGGAACATTGTGGGGCCGAGACCAGGCCCTCCAATGCCGGTGAGGGCTGCCAGGGGCCAGGAGGAAGGTGCAGGGCAAGGCACAGCTGGTCTCCTGCCCAGGCAGAACCCTTCCAGGGCCTGTGCATCCCTGCAGGCCTGGTGCATCCTGGGGGGGGGGGGTGTCATCCCTGCAGGCCTTGTGTATTCTGTGTGTGTGGGTGAGTGTATGGGTGTACATCCTTGCAGGCCTGGTGCATCCTGGGGGTGTCATCCCTGCAGGCCTGGTGTATTTTGTGTTTGTGGGTGTGTGTGTGTGTATGGGGGTGCATCCTTGCAGGCCTGGTGCATACTGGGGGGATCATCCCTGAAGGCCTGGTGTATCCTGGGAGGTGCATTCTTGCAGGCTTGATGCATCCTGGGGGGGGTTCATCCCTGCAGACTTGGTGTATCCTGAGGACTGGTGTATTCTTGTAGGCCTGGTGCATCTTGGGGGTGTCATTCCTGCAAGCCTGGTGCATCCTGTGTGTGAGGGGAGTGCATTCTTGCAGGCCTGGTGCATCCTGGGAGGAGGGTCATCCCTGCAGACCTGGTGCATCCTGAGGGGAGGGTCATCCCTCCAGGCCTAGTATATGGGGGCGGCTGCATCCCTGCAGGCCTGGTGCATCCTGGGGAGGGGGGGTAGTTTCTCCCTGCAGGCCTGGTGCATCCTGGGGGGGAGGGTCATCCCTGCAGGCCTGGTGCATCCTGAGGGAGGGTTCCTCCCTGTGGGCCTGGTGCCTCCTGGGGGGTACACTCTTGCAGGCCTGTGCATCCTGGGGGGGGTGCATCCTTGCAGACCTGGTGCATCCTGGGGGTGTCATCCCTGCAGGCCTGGTGCATCCTGGGGGGGTGTATCCTTGCAGGTCTGGTGTATTCTGTGTGTGTGGGTGTGTATGGGGGTGCATCCTTGCAGGCCTGGTGCATCCTGGGAGGATCATCCCTGCAGGCCTAGTATATACTGGGAGGTGCATTCTTGCAGGCTTGATGCATTCTGCGGGGGGGGGGGATTCATCCCTGCAGGCCTGGTGCATCTTGGGGGTGTCATTCCTGCAGGCCTGGTGTATCCTGTGTCTGTGTGGGTACATTCCTGCAGGCCTGGTGTATCCTGGGGGCTGGCTCATTCAGGCTGGATGTTGGGAGCAGAGGGGTTGGTGGTCTCAATCACTCCACCTTCCTGGTTGCCCAGACTAAGCCTCCAGCTCCGTGCGCCCCTGACACCCACATACAGTTCTGCCACAACCCCAGAAAACCCACAGTGCACCTCCACGTGTCTGTGAGTGTTAGGTGGGCTTGGGTTCTCCCGGCCCTGGGAGGGCAAGGGCCCAGGGGTGTCCTGCTCTCCCATCCCCATGGACCCCACCAACAGAAGCAGCTGTGTGCAGGACCAGAGCTGCTCTGCCAGGAGCAGTGGAGAGAGGAACCAGGGTCCACCAGCAGGGCCTCTGGGCACAGAGGCCGGGGACCAAGAGGGAGAGGAGGAGGTGGCCAGGTGGGCTGCAGGCCACTTCTCTTCACCTCCAGCGGGGGCAGCGGCAGGAACCCCTGGGCTTCTCTGCCCTGGAGCCCGGCTCCTGGGCCCTCACCTTTATTCACTCGTGTGGCTGTGGCAGGACAGCATTAGAACCAGGCGTTGGCACTGGCGGGCACGTCCCTCCTGGGGCCGCTGCATCTGCGCGCCCTTGGGCTGGGCTGCTGTGGGCTTGACACAGGGTCTAGGGTGACTAGAAAATGCCATTCTGCGTGGAGACCCCCGCCCCCAATAGGAGGCCTCCTCCGAGAAGCCTGGGAGGAGGGGCGTGGTGTGCAGGACTGGGACCCCTCCACGCACCTCCCCAGTCCAGGAGGCTCTTCCGGGGCTTTCTGTGTTCAAGTGGAGCAAGGCCCTCGGCCTCACAAACTCATGGTGTGCCAATGGCTGTGCCCCGTGTGCACACGCGAGCTTCCACAAGCTGCTCTGGGAGGTGGCCCTGATCACCTTCCACAGAGCAGTACGGGGAGCCCAAGAGCGGGAAGAACTTGGGGTCTCTGGGCAGCACTTGGGGAGGGCGCCTAAATGGCCGGCGTAGGAAGGCCAGTCGACGCGGCCTCAGCGGTCTCCAGCCCCGGGTCTCACGTTGTCTGTCCTGCTGTGGACCTTCCTTTCCCTGGGCTGGGCAAGACACCGACTGTAAATCTGTATCCTGGTTTTCAGGGACGAGAGGGAGGGCCCAGCTGCCTGCTCTCCTGGGCAGGTCCGGGTGTGGCCTCCCACACCCTGCCCAGGGTTTCCTGTAGAAAGATCGTGGCAGTAGAAGTTTGGGTCACTTTTTCACAAGTTTTTTTTTTTTTTTTTGGGTCTGGGGATGGAACCCAGGGGCACTCTACCTCCAAGCTACACCCCCAGCCCTATTTTTCATTCTTTATTTTGAAACAGGGTCTCACTGAGTTGCAGAGGGCCTCACTAAGTAGCTGAGGCTGTCCACGAGCCTGGATCCTCCTGTCTCAGCCTCCTGAATGCTGGGATGACAAGCGTGCGTCCCCACGCCTGGCTCCTTTTAAAACTCTGGTGTGCCATCCGAGCCCATTTCTTCTTCGGCCTCTCTCCAGAGTCAGCCTCGCCCTGGCCTCCACTTGCTGGCTCGTCCCGCTCACATCGTCTCGCCTCCTCTGATGACTTAGGCGCTCGCCCTTCTCCTCGCTTGACGGGCATTGGCTCATGGCTTTTTGTTCTTTCTCCTTTTGAGGCTATATATGTCCCGAGCCCGCTGCACGAGCACTTGTGCTACCATAGCATAATACCATGGACCGGGAAGTTCATAAGGGAAAGAAATGTATTTCTCACAGGCCTGGGTAGGGAAGGCCAGGAGCTTGGGACCACATCTGGCACATCTGTCTTTTGTGTGTGTGTATGTGGTACTGGGATGGAACCCAGGGGCATTCTACCTCCGAGTGACACCCCCAGCGCTATCTTTAATTAATCTCTATTTTGAAACAGGTTTTCACTGAATTGCAAAGAGCCTCACTAAGTAGCTGAGGCTGTCTCGAACCACAATCTTCCTGTCTCAGCCTCCCAAATGCTGGGATTACAAACATGTGCCACCACGCCCGGCTCATCTGGCACATTCGGAGAGGGCTCAGACGGTGTCCTGTCCTGGTGGGAGGGCAAGACAGAACAGAGACTGGAAATTAGTCAGAGCCAATTTCTTCTCTTATCTGGAGTCCTCTTATCTGGAGTCCTCTTATCAGGGTCTGATCTTATCAGGCTGATCTTGTGATGAGTAGCCCCGGAGCACACACAGTGGCCTCAGTCCATTCAAAGGGCAGCGCCCTCCCAGCCAATCACTGGTTAAAGGTCTCACCTCCCAACGTGAACGATTTCTGTGGCAATTAAATTTCAACACCAGCTTCTTTCTTTATTTTTCCTTTTTTCTTTTTATCCTTTCTTTCTTTCCTTTTTTAAATTTTGTTTTATTTTTTATTTTATTTATTTATTTATTTTTTGCAGATCTGGGGATGGAACCCAGGGGCATTCGACCTCTGAGCTACACCCCCAGCCCTAATTTGTATTTTTTTTTATTCTTTATTTTTAAACAGGGCCTCACTAAGTAGCTGAGGCTGTCTGTGAACAGGGATCCCCAGTCTCAGCCTCCCAAATGCTGGGATTACAAGCGAGTGCCACCACACCCAGTTTGTAAAGATTCTTCTTATTATCTTACATTATTAAGATTATTTGTCTCGGGCGTGGTGGTGCACGCTTGTAATTCCAGCATTTGGGAAGCTGAGACCAGAGGATCATGGTTTGTGGACAGCCTCAGCTACTTAGTGAGGCCCTTTGCAACTTAGTGAGACTCTGTTTCAAAATAAAGAACAAAAAATAGGACTCGGATGTAACTGGGATGTAGAATGCCCCTGGATTCTATCCATAAAACCGCAATAAATAAATAAATAAATAAATAAATAAATAAATAAATAAATATTATTTGTCAAATCTTGTTTTGACTTCAAACAAGTTGTGTTTTGGTCTGAAAGCAGTTCGCAGAGAAGCTGCTCCTTCACTAACCGGTTTCACATGGAGATGCGCAGTTCCCGTCCAAGTGCTCCTTGTGTGTTTAACAGGAAGACTCTTCGTAGTCAGACCCCAGGCTGCAAAACCCTAGGACAGAGAGAACGTCCATTCTCAAAGGTGGATGGAGCCACAGAACCCCACCTAAAGCCTTGCAGCGCAGTGATACGAGGACACCAGCTCCCCTGGTGGGGTTCCCGGGGACCTGGATGCTTCTTCCAGCCTTGCCCACACTCTCTGGCCTCCCCCAAGTCTCCCGTGGGGTGGCCCCGGAGACCTCATCTTTTGTGCAAGCAGCGCTTGGCCTTTGCGCCTGCATTTGCTTAAGAGCTGCACTGCTAAAGAGGCGCCTGCACGCAGCCCTTTCCTGGAAGCCCCCAGGCCCACCAGTGCAGGCAGGGCTCCCCTTCTCAGGCTGATGCCGGGGAGGCTGTGCTGGCCCACGTCTGCCTCTCACTTAGCTGGAAGGGTGACTTCCCTGGGAGGCCGAGGGGCCTCCGCCCTCCCCGCCCCGCGCTCTCCCTCTGGCTAGCAGAGTGGGTTAGCTGTGCCATGTGGAGGCTCTGGCCTGACTTTGTCTTCAACCCTGGCTGGCACAGTGGGTAGAAGAGGAGGGGACAGACATGGTCACGCAGCCCCCACTCCAGGAGGGGACCAGGGCTCCAACTCCTGGTAAAGGGCAAAGCCACCAGAAGGCCCCAACCCAGGGCTGTGTCTCAGGCACCCCTCGAGCCCTGGATCCTTGCTCCGGGTCACCCCAGTTACTGAGGACCACCTCCTGAGTGCCACGGTCCCTCCAGCCCCTGTCACCAGGGAGTGCGGCCAGGACATCTTGTGCAGTTCCCTCAGTGGGCATAGCCTGTCATGTCCCACGTCAACCGAGGCTGGGCATCTCTGCCCTGCCCCTTACCCAGACAAAGCTCTTCACTGGAGACAGGAACACCGGGAGCACAGTCCTCGCTGCACCTGGACAGGGCTGCAGGGCCTTCCCAGCTGTGGAGGGCCCTGGGAGAGTGTGCCGCAGAGGTGTGCCACATGAGAAGAGGCTGTGGCCTGGGCCAGGGGCCCCT
This sequence comes from Muscardinus avellanarius, assembly GCF_963383645.1. Taxonomy (NCBI): domain Eukaryota; kingdom Metazoa; phylum Chordata; class Mammalia; order Rodentia; family Gliridae; genus Muscardinus; species Muscardinus avellanarius. Next base: position 161,825,520 of record NC_137789.1, on the reverse strand, counting down.
GGGCTTAGAGGCCTCACCCTGTGGACAGCATTCGCCCTCCTTCCTGGAGCAGGGAAACTGGGGGGTTCAACAGGCTGGGGTGGGCTCTGGAGGAGGTGAGGCCAAGGGCCCAAGGATGTGGAGGAGTGGGTCCCAGGTGGGGCTGGGGGCACAGATAAGACCTGGCAGGAGGTGAGGCTGGGGTCCAGGGTACCAAAGTGTGGGGGGGGGACCAGGGAGACCCTAGACTGGGGAGAGGGGATAAAAGCCCAGGAGCACAGGTGAGGGTTGGCTAGCAGCCTGAGGGTGGGTGTGGTGGAGGGCTCGGTTCCACCTCCTGGTACCCTGCAAGGCATCCAGCTGGGCCGGCCCAAGGATGCTCAGTGCGGTGGAGTGGGCTCCTACTGGCCAGCTCCTCCCCGGTGGTGGGGGGACCGCACGCCCGAGGCAGCGCCCGTGACCGGCGCCTCTGCTGTGTGTGAGCAGGGTGGGGAAGACGCATCCTTAGGAATTGCAGCCCTGACCCCACCCTTTCCAGCTGCTCTGGCCAGCGTGGGGCCAGAGCCCTGGCTCTCTGACAGACGCAAAGGTTGCTGCTGATTAATTCTCCTCCAGCGAAATACCACAGGGCCGCCAGCCTCTGTCTGCAGCTGTAAACGACTTATCGATCAGCGGTAGGAGCTCACGGACTCTAAAGAGCACAGCACACCCTCCAAGGGACAGCTGCAAGACAAAGACTGCCAGTGAGCTCAACTCCCAGCGCCAGGGGCTAAGAGACTGCATGTGGCCAAGCCCATGCCTCTTCCAGGCCCAGGCCTGGGCCCCGGGGGTCCCAGGAGGAGCCCGCAGGAGCACCACCTGCCTGTATCCACCAGGACAGGGCCCAGCTTGGAGCAGGTGTGGCAGAGGGGGCCTGTGTCACACCCGGACACAGCAGGACAGCAGGAGTAGGTGTTCATCTCAGTGCCTGGCCTGAGACCTTCTCCAGAAGGGAGAACCCCGAGTCGAGTTATCAAGGGACCTTCAGGCCAGAGGCAAACACGAGAAAGGACTGCCGAGGCTGGGTGGCCAGGGGCTGGTGCGATGGCCACCTGCCACTTACAGTGAAAGCAGAGGGCGGGAGGTAGCCAGGAGGTCCTGACTCAGTGTCCACCCTCAGCAGGTGTGGGTCTCCTGCCGCGGGATGAACACACAGGAACACACCAAAACATTTCTGAATAACACACTTGACTTATCCGTTGACTTCCTAGTTTGGGAGATGAAAGGTAAGCTCTCTTACATTGACGCCACCTCCACACAGAGCCAGGAACTTCTCTTCTGATTTGTTATAGAATATACACACAATTTTTTAATAAGTCAATATTAGTGTTTATGTTATTAGATTGGATAAATGTCATTCAGAGCTGGGGCTGTGAAATAGAATTTTCCTGCGTCATGTGACTTTATACTTTACGGGAGTTAATAGTTGCTTTGCTTTTCATTGGCTTGGTTTTTTGGCTTGTGGTTTGTGGGGCCTCTTGAATTCGTGGGTTGGTGTCTTTCATCGGTTCTCACGCACCTGCTTCGATCCATTCACTTCCTGCTCTCCTTGGGGAACGCTAAATAGAAGTGCACTGAACGTTTGAGTATGGGCTGTGTGTCCCCTACATGTTTCTGTGTTTTTTCTTGTTTTTATTCTCTGTACTTCTGCTTGGACATTTTCTATTACCAAACTCTCCAGCTCATCAGTCTTATGTTCTGCTGTGTGTACCTACTGTTAAAACTCTTGATTGAAACTATGCGTGGTGGTGCACATTTGTAATCCCAGGACTTGGGAGGCTGAGACAGCAGGATTGCAGGTTTGTGGCCAGTCTCAGAAACTACTGAGATCTTGTTTCAAAATAAAATAAAATAGGGCTGGGTGTAGCTCAGAGGTAGAATGCCCTGGGGTTCAATCCTTAGTATTGAAAACTTACATTATATTCCTATGCAAGTGTTCATATAAATGAAGCCCAGATGGGTCAGAGACTAAGTAAAAAAGAAATCACGCCAAAAGAAAACAATGCATACATATGTGTTGCACCAATTTTGTATTTGATAGCAACTTCTGAAGCATAAGTCCAAAGGAGAATTATTGAAGTAAAATATGGATAAATTTAAGTGCTTGCAATTTGCACACACACACACACACACACACACACACACACACACACACACTGAATTCCTTAAATTGTGTGTGTGTGTGTGTGTGTGTGTGTGTGTGTGTGTGTTTGGTACTGGGGACCAGGGACCTTCTACCTCTGGGCTACACTCCCAGACCTGTTTTATATTTTATTTGGAAACAGGGTCTCACTAATTTGCTGAGAGCCTCACTAAGTAGCTGAGGCTGGCTTCGAACCTGAGATCCTCTTGTCTCAGCCTCCCAAGTGCTGGGATTACAAGCTTGAGTCACCACGCCCAACATTAATTACTTAAATTAAAAGACAAGTGATAAACAGGAGGAAAATTTTTGCATCAGATAAGAAACTCCAAAAGTAATCAAAAGGCAAATATTTCCAATGAGAAATAGAGAAATACCAGGATAAAACAACAAAATAGATCAAATGTCTGAAGCAAAATTCACAACCTTTCTAGTCATCAGAAAAGAAAATTAAAGTGAGACAGAATTAGCTGGGTGCCTTGACACATACTTGTAACCCCAGTACATGGGAGGCTGAAAAAGGAGTTCAAGGCCAGTCTGGGCAACTTAGTGAGACCAAAGCAGAAAAAATTAAAAGAGGGCTGAGGGTGTAGTTAAGTGGTAGAGCGCCCCTGGCATCAATCCCAGTACCAAAAGTCAACCACTTACTGAATTTCCTCTCTCCTCCAAGCCCTGGCCCAAGCCCTCCCCACCTATGAGTAGCGCCCAGGGGAGGCCTCTTCGGAGCCAGTAGGACTCCTGTGCCTCCCTGCTCCAGAATGCAGCTGGGATTTCCCTAATAGAACCAAAAGGCCCATTAACATATTTTCTTAAACAAATAGGCAGCATGCCCTGGAGACTCCTCCAGAGTGCAGAGGTGGCTTTGCAGCACAGATACCAAAGCCCTTCGTGCCCCGCCGGCCCTCAGTGAGGCCGCTCCACGCTGCCCGCCTGGCTGGGCCTCTGGGACTCCAGCCCTGGCTCCTGCCAGCCACCTGCCCGTTCTGCCCAGGCCTCTACGCCTGCCCTGTGCCCTGCCCAAGCCGCCTCTGCCTCTATGCAGTCAGATCCCTCCACACCCAGCCCTGTGCCCCGGCCCGGCTGGACTCCTGCCCGCCCTCCACAGGCCCTCGCCCCCGCTCCCATGGTGCCGCTGGCTGGCTTGGGTGTGGGTGCTCCTGCCTGGTCTGGGCATCCCGTCACGAGAGGGACCTGTGGATCCCATCACTGAGCTCAGGGTGTGCCTGGCCACCAGGAGTCCTGAACAGATTCGTCACAGGGGATGTGCACGCCCGCCCCTTCCCACTCTGGGCTGTAAGTGACGCTGTGGCTTGGCTCTATGTTGTAAATGCTCTACAGTATCCATAAATTAGTGTCACTAAAGCCAGGAGACACTGCACGTGTGTGTGCGTGCATGTGTGCGTGCGAGGGAGAGGGCGGGGGAGGCAGGGGCTCACCAAGTTGCTGAGGTTGGTCGGCTGGGAACTGCTGATTCTCCTGTCTCAGCCTCCCAAGTATTGGGATTACAGGTGTGCACCACCTTGCCTGGCTAGAAAATCCAATTTGAAGGGGAACTTCAAAAGCACACTGTTTCCTCTGAGCGAGTGCCTCGCAAAGGCAGGCCCAGGGTGAGGGGCAGGGTGAGGGGCCTCCCGGGCTGCCCTGCTCCCTCCTCGGCAGGGGACACAGGGAGGAGCCACCGGGAGCACAGTAATGAGATGTTGTGTAACGGTGCCACCTCTCCTCCGTGGGGAGCTCCCTGGGCCTTTCAGGTTAATTGCAAGTGTATTTCCAGAAGCGAATCTGGGGCACCAGTATGAGCAGCCTGTGGGGAGGGCTGGGCTGAGGGAGGGGCTGGCCCCCAGCGTCTCCCCTTCTTCCCTAGGATGGCGGACGTAGGCTGGGCAGAGGTCAGCTTGGGCTGGAACCCTTGATGTGAGACGGGCAGCCAAACCAGCACCGAGCCCCAGAGGGCCACCCCCTTCCTCACCTCAGAAGCCCAGGGCTGGCCCGGAGGAAGGGCGGCGCCTGCCGCGGCGTGTCTGCTCAGCCATGCCCCTTGAAGGGCCAGGTCTGAGGACAGCTCGCTGCCTGGGCAGATGGCTGGCGTGCTGTCCTCTCTCTAGTGGTCGCCGGGTGCTGCTGCTCTGGGCCCTGCCACCTCTGCTAATGGGCGCTCAGCTCAGTGCTATTGATGTGTCCTCGGTGGGCTGAACTGGACCCAGGTGCTGGAGGGTGGAGGGCAGGGAGTTCTTCTTCCCGGGCCTCACAGTGGTGACCCCTCTGTCTGCACTGCCCATGCTGGAGGGGCTGACCCATGGGCCCGGAGCTGCCCACAGCCCTGCTGGTCATGCTTGGAGGTCCAGGGGGCTTGTCCAGCCAGGCTGGGCACACACAGCGCCTGCTGTTCACCTCCTGGCCTGGCCAATGCAGGAAGGGACACGGGCTTAGCAAAGGCTGCCGGCTGTGCTGGAGAGGCGGGGGTCTCCTCGCCTGTCACCCTCCCTCCTAGTGGAGGTGCAACCCCATCTGCGGGATCCCGCGAGTGCGTGGCCCCGTCCGCTTTGCTGCCCACACCGCTGGGAGCAGGTGAGCTGGGTGGTGGCCAGGATCTTGTCAGGGTCCTTCTGGGCAGAGCAGAGACAGTGAGAGGCCAGGCTGGTTCTGTGCCCGGGCAGAGTCCCGGGCCCACTGGGTCTGGAGCTTCTTCAGGACGGCCCCACAGAGCTGCCGGCCGGGCTGGGGCCCCGAGTGTCTGCCCTGTCGATGGAGACCAGCAGCCGTGGCCAGGCAGGAGTCAGCCGAGGGCTGGCTGTAGCTTGCCTGGTGCTGGGCAGGGCACAGCCTTGGGCACCACAGGGCGGGGGGGGGCACAGAAACTCTTTTAGAAAGGATTTGGTATTTGTTATTTTAGAAAAGGCATCCAAGTCGTCACTGTGGGAAAGAACAGAACTTTGACCTTCTCTCACGTATTTTATGGCTTAGTGCTGTTTTCATTTCAAGTCACACACGGGGGACTTGAATCTTGTAGCATGGACCTCGGAGGCCTTGGGTAGGCCCTTGCATGGAGTCCAAGAGGGACCTTGAGATCAGACCTGGCAGGCTGGGTGGGGGTGGAGTCACACACCAAGAGCAGAAAGTGGGGCGACTCGGAGATGGGGCCCTGGATAGACACCACCCCTGACTGCCGCCTGGGGGCCCTGGCCCGGCCTGCTCACTTGGACGTGGGCTGTGGTGCCAACTGCAGGAGAGACGAGCCCTGGCTGCGCCCACACACGCCCTAGGCTCCTGCAGCCCACCGCCGTCCTGGCCCCTATCCACCCTCCCTCAGAGCAGGACAGGCCTCCTGGGTAGGGACCAGCCAGCCATAACCCGGTGGGCCCCTCGTCTTACAGGACCAGATGCGGCCACTGCCTGGATGCCTGGCCAGCCCCTGCTTGTTTCCCGCTTGGCCCCCGGGCATCTGCTTCCCGAAGTGGAACATGAGGACGGTGATCCTGAGCTGGGCAGGCTTTGTAGCGATCGCAGCGGAGGGTCCGTGGAAGGCACCGAGTCCCACACCTGCACCTGAGAGGCTCCAGTGGGAGGAGCCTCTGGTCACCCATGCCCTGGCCCATGCATGGCGGTGCCCTGCTGCCCCCAGTGCTCAGTGGGAGGACCCCCGCCTGGCCTCTTCTGACATCAGGGAGACGAGCCCCATGTGCTCCAGCCCCAGACCAAGTGTTCTCCACGGCCTGGGCTAGCCTCCTCCAGCCCCCAGCTCACCGGCCAGGGAGCCGCGAGCGCGGGGTCCAGAGGGGTCTGCCAAGCTGAGTGTCCCCAGCTGGAGCCTGTGATGTCCCCTGCGGGGTCAGGAGGGGTCTGCAAGCTGAGTGTCCCCAGCTGGAGCAGGGCCTGTTATGGAGGCTATGATGTCCTCAGCAGCTCAGAGCAGAGCCAAGAGGCCCTGCAGGGGCCAAATCTCCAGGGTGGGCTGTGCTGCCCGGCACAGGAGGAGGAGGAGGCTGCAAGGGTGAAGGGCATTCGGGGGCAGAGCACTCTGGGGTTCTAGGAGAGACATGCAGCCCGGAGGGCAGGGGAGATGGTCACATGAGCAGGTAGGCACACAGGCCTGCTGGTTGTGGTCAGAGGCCATGTTGGGCAGGGCCCTGGGCAGGGAGAGTAGGGCGGCGGGCTCTGTGATGGCTGCTGGACAACTCTCCAGTGCTGCTAGTGTGGGGGTCCGCAGGGGCTTCCCGACTCCCTGCTGATGGCCACAGGCAGGCCAGGACTCTGCAAAACAGCCTCGGGGTCCCCTCAAGAAGATTGATGGAGCTGGGGACCCTGCAGGGGTGGACAGGGAGCAGACAGGCAGGCTCTGCACCGGGCTGGCAAAGGTCTGGGATGGAGACCTTGGGTCTCCACACTCGGCCGTCCGGGGCCGGGCCTGCAGAGAGGGCTTGGGGCTGGCCAAGCTAGAGGCAGCCTGGAGGCCTGGGCCCGCCTCCCCAGGGGAGGCAGGCCAGTGAACCTCTCTGGGCTTGGACTCACTGTCCCCGTGGTCCTGGTGGCCCTGCGTCACACCTCACAGAAGCAATAGTGAGACCTGTGAGGTCAGGGTGGGCTTGGAGCCCCCAGCCAGGGGCAGCTGTCTCCAAGTCCCTGTGAGCCCCACATCCTGGGCGGGGCGCCCTCCCTGCAGGCTGGTGGGCGGGGCCTGCCCTAGCCTGCTGAGCGTCCTGGAAGCTTCCGGGTTGGGGCTGGCCCAGGCTCCTTGGACTCCTGACCAGAGAAGAAAACCAGATGGGCTTGCTCAGAGCCAGGCCTGGCCACTTCCTTTCTCACCACTGGGCCAGCAGTGAACGCGCGGCCCAAGGGATTAACCTCAGCAGCTGTCCCGCCGCCTCCAGGAGGCTGGTGCCCAGGCCTGGGAGCGGGGACGCCCCTCCCTGCTCTCCGGGAGAGTCATCCCTGAGCCCCAGGTCCTCTGGACACAGCCACTGGCTTCCTGAAGCGTGGAGACCTGGGCAGAGGGCAGGAGCCACAGGGGCAGCTCAGTCCTGCAGGGCAGGGGACTGCAGCCAGGCCTCAGTCTCCCTTTGCAGCCTGCCCCACACTGACATCACACTCTGGCTTCCTATGGAGCCAAGTCCCTCTTGCTGCCTGCCAGTGCCTACCTGTGTCCGCTGCCCGGCTCCGCCCACCCTTGAGCAGCTATGCCTGCACCCACCAACAGAGCAGACCGTGCTGGAGACCTCTGGGTACTAGCTGGGGGAGAAGGGCTGTTTCGGGGCCAAGCTCGAGATGGCTTCACCCGGCCAGTGAAAGCCAGGGAACCTCCTTCTGGAGCTGGGCTGCTTCCAGGTTTGGAAGAACATGCTGGCTTTACCTCGGCCAGAGAACATGAGGCGCTGGCTGAGCCTGCGGCCGCCCTTCCAAACTCAAGGCGCTGGCTGAGCCTGCGGCCGCCCTTCCAAACCTGTGGGCAGAAGCAGGCAGGCTCCTCCATGGCCTCTTCCAGCGGTGTGCAGGCCCACTGGGCACTGCCCTTGGGGGTGTTTGGCCCCAGAGAGGGGGGCTGCTGCCTGACTTGTTTCCTGAAGCTCAGGGCCTGTTCAGGGGCTGGGGGCACCTCTGGGGGGGCAGACCTTGGAGCTGCCAGGGGAAGTGGTGCATGGAATCATGGCCTGGACGGCTCACGTGTGGTCAGTGCTCCACTCGGCAGCGACTGCCTCTTAGCCTCGCTCTCCAGCTCGGCAGAGACAGAACGTGGAAAAACCACAGTGCCTCAGCCCCAGCCCGCCTGAAAGCGGCCTCCTGCCCCATAGCCAGGAGCCTTCCGCTCCCCGGGAGCCCTGTCTGGACCCAGCCGCAGTCCCCCTGTGTCGGCTCCTCTCCTGGGTCGCTCACACCAGAGGAAAGGCGCCATCTCGTTTACCTAGGGATTCCAGACTTGCTCCCCAGGACTCCTCCTGGGTGGTGGTGTGGGTGCTGCCCTGAGGGGGCACCATGCTCTCAGGCCCCAGCTCCCACGGCCGGGCCTTGACACTCCTGGGGCTGGGCCGTCTTTCCTGGAGGCCCTGCTCCTGTGGCCGGGATACCCCTGGGGCTCGTGGGGAGACACAATGGTGCTCAGAGGCTGGACTCCCCTAGGTGTTTGCATGGATGCACAGGGTACTGTGTGCTGCATAGGCTGCCCTGGACTCTCTGGCTGACGGGCTTTCACTCTGTCCAGAGTGCCTGGTGCTGGTGGCCACAGCCGTGGTTAGCTGCTGTCAGAGCAGTGGGGCTGATTTGCCTGGGTCCAGTCTCAAGGCAGAACTGCACTGTGAACTTGCCTCCATTCCTGCTCACCTGCCAACAGAGGCAGAGCACTTGGGCCAGGGAATAGTGACCCGTCCCCAGGCCCCTCTCCCAGACCAGAACAGACATTTCTGGAAGCTGATGGTATCTCTGGAGAGGCCACAGAGGGAGAGAAGCAGGAGACCAAGGGTAGGGATCTCCAGGTCGCCGTGTGGAGGGGCCCACGGCATGGGCTCCTGGGGTCTCCCCTAATGCGGAAGAGGTGAAAGGGTTGTGCTGCTTCCCAGGCCACCGTCCGGAGGAGCCCCCGAGAGCCTGCTGCTGTGTTCTGCCTCCCGTTCCACTCACCCCGGCACTCACCGCTGGTGGCCGCCTGGACTTCACGGTGAACTCCGGTGGCCACCTGGGGGCTCCCTTGCCTCCCAGGCCCCTGTGTCCTGGCCAGCAAGTGTCCTTGGTGGAGCTGGTCACTCCCGGCACTCACCACTGGTGAGGGACAAATAGGTCCTGGCCAAGGCCTCCCCCACATCAAAGATCTGGGCTGGGGCTGACCCCTCCTGCGGGGACAGGGTGCCCAGCACCCAAAGGGACCTGCCCTGTGTCGACAGGTGCTCCCGATCAGTGTTGCCTGCCCTGCACGGTGCCCAGCTGCCCCTCCTCCGTAGCTGGAGCACCCCATGTTCCACACCAGGTCAGGCCTGTCCCACGAAGCCCCACGGTTCCCTACTCTTTGGGGGCACCACCTGCTGAGAAGCCCCGGCCTCTCTTTGTGTTAGGATGCGGTGGATCACGCCATTCCCGGGGCCCATGGAGTCCAATCATCACTCTAATTTAGAAACGACCTAATGGATCTCATTCTCAACTCTCCCCAGAGAAGTGCTGCCATCTGTCCTGGTTTCAGAGCGCTCCCCCCCACCCCTGGCCAGCGCGGAGGAGCTGAGTAACCCGATTTTACCCATGCCTGGAGATGGCCCGAGAAGTGGGAGCTCACGGGCCGGCAGCTGAGCACAGGCAGGGCAGCAGGCTGGACTCTGCTCGGGCAAGCCTGCTATGCATCGCCGGGGGCAGACAAGTGGCAAGGACACTCACGGGCCCCTGCTAAGCAAAAGCAGGCAGCCTAGAGCACCAAGGCCTCCGGGCCCAAGGCCGTCGTCCTCAGACCCAGGCAGCCTCAAGGGCCCGCGGCCCCTGAGGGCAGCCTCCCCTCCAGGCCCAGGGCCCAGCGGCCAGTCAGGTCCTGCCCAGGTGTGGGTTTCCCTCACTCACTGGCATGCGTTCACCACATGTTCCCCAGAAGCAGGGGAAGTGCTGGGCTCAGGGGTGGGGAGGGGCTGAGGGGCCCCTGGGGGCAGGAGTGCTCCTCAGAGGAGGAGCTGGGCTGGCCTGGACCTCTAAGTGGCACGCCAGCCCATAGTGCCGGCATGTGCTTTCTTCATCTGCCGCAGCCCAAGGGAGGTCCTGGCACAGGCAGGCCTCTGGCAGACCCTTCTTTCCCACCAGGGACCATCCCCAGATGTGTCCCCAGGTTCAGAGGATGGGGACGGGCCCTGCTGGGACCTAACGGGGCTTCCACTGGCCGGACGCAGCCCCTCAATGGCCCTGGGACTGTAGAGCCCACCCAGACTGGCGGCCTCCACTCCATCAGTGGGGACAAGGCATCTGCAGAGGCCCAAGGTACTCTGGCCTCCACTGCCCACGGTGGACCCTGCCCCACCGTGGGTCCAGCTGCAGGTCCACGCAGACTGCTAAGCCCTGTCAGCATCCTCAGGGCCACCTGAACGCAGCCACTTCACCTTGCAGGAGAGGAGGCCGAGACGCAGCTGTGCGGTCTGCACATGACTGGCCCAAGGTCACTGGTCATTACGACTCCCCAAGGGGCTGGCCCCCACCTGACCCGCACGGTTGGCCTAGGTCTGTTTGCAGCACTGCCACAGCAGCCCCCCACCTGTGCTGGTTGCCCCCCACCCTGTCACCCCAAGCAGGACTCCTGGCATGAAGCCGGGTGTGACGGGCAGCTGCCTCGGGGTGGGGCCTCCCTGGGAAGAGACCCTGACGGAAGGCAGGCCCGAGATGTCCGTGTCTCAGCCTCGGCGCCTGCGACTATCGCCTTCCTGGCAAAGGGACATAAGTTTGTGGGTGGAACCAGCTCACGTTAGGATAGGCAGAGCGTGTAGATCCAGTATCATTACAGCACCTTACAGGAAAAGGTGCAGAGGACCGACGGGCCCTGAAAGGCGGCTGGCTCCTGCCGGCCTGGCAAAGGGCAGGGCGCCGGGGCCAGGCACCTCTCAAGAAGCTGGGAAAGGCAAGAAAACAGAGGTCCCTGGCGTGTCCAGAGACCACGGCCCTGCCTGCACTCTGCTCTTGGCCCAGGGAGACCACCAGTCTTCCGACCCCCGGGACTGTGAGAAGAAACCTTTTGTTTTTGGTGTGTGTGGAGCTGGGATCCAACGCAGGGACTCGCACAGACGAGGCACGTGCTTTGCAGCGGGCTGCACCCCAGCCCTACTCTAGTTTTTAAGTTTGCGGTTGGTGGTTGCAGCAGCAGCTACAGGAGACTCATACACACTCTGCCCTGGAGGCTATGCAGCAGAGCGAGGAACACGGGTTTGCCGGCAGCACCCGGAGGCCACAGAGCTGCCCACAGCACCCTGGCACCCACGTAAGCGCAAGAATCTCCCTCAGCGGCCTGCACAGGCACCTACACGGGGCAGCCCTCACCCGGGAGCTAGCCAGCGCCAGCTTTCTGGGCTGGCCCTGATGGAGGGGCTGAAGCCTCGTCCTGCAGATGTCCCCTGTGTCCACACCTGTCTCACGGTCAAACCCTGCTTCGTTTCAAAGCTCACAGTCCAACACTCCTGGAGCCACGGTGCCGGCCCCTCGAGATTGCTGAAAAGGGCAGCCACCCAGCACTTGGCTCGGGTCCCCTCTCTGGGCGGCTGACACAGCTCTGCGCGACTGTGAGGAGGGCTCAGCACTTGCATGTCCCACACTGGCGCCCTGGACACCTTTGCCTTTACACTTTAGGTCACTCTAACAAGCCAGCAGGTCTTTCTGGATTCTTGCTGGTGTTGTGGATTCTGGGGAGGTCTCCAGCGGGGTGTCCGGGGAGAGAAAGGAGCTGAACTCCCAAGTATTTGGGCAGCTGCTCCTGCGAGTGGGGGGCACCCTCTGCTGGCAGCTGTGGATACGGCTGCAGGCCCATGGGTGGGCCCCTCACTCCCTCACTGTTGACCGGCTGGGCTGGGCTGGGCTGGGCAGAGCCTGGGGCCCAGGGCACTAAGCAGGGCTGTGGGCTACCGCGACCCACTAGAGTAGCCTGGGGCCTGTGATCTGGCTGCACGACTCAGGCCTGCCTTCTCTGGATGCCCAGTGCGCTGTCTCCACCTGCTGGCCCTTGGGGACATATTCTTTTTGGGGCCCTGTAAGGAGGGATGGGGACCCACCCGGCAGGGTCCAGAGAGCTCAGGGAATTGCAGGCTCGGCCACCTTGGCCTTCTCCCTGAGAGGGAAGGCGTCAGTCTGGCATCCATGGGTGTCCAGCAGCTGGGTTTGCCCTGCCCACCCCTCCCAGCCTCTGCATATATCGGCAGCTAGGGAGGGTGTGTGATGAGAGCGTGGTCCCTGTCGGCCACCTGTGACAACTCTGAGCAGGGCTTGTGGGGTCCTCTGCACTGGCTAAACCACAGGTCCAGGTGACCGCCCCTGCGCAGACGGTCAGTAGTTCCCCGCGGGGTCCAGGATCTCAAGTCTTCTGTTGACAGGTGGGCAGCAGAACACCTGCCTGGGGCTCCGCCTCCACGCTCCTGGGGTGGCAGAGTCCCCTCCTGCTTTCCCACGGTGCCCCACACTGCAGCCATGGTATTTGCAGTGGACACTAGCCGACCCCGTCGTCGATGCTGCTGGCTACGGGGCTCCAAGCCCACCCAGAAGCTCCTGCATCTCCACTTACGCCCAGCAGACTCTGAGCCCGCGGAGTGGGGCTGTACTTCATGAAGGATAAAAGCCACAGTCAAAGGGGAGGGAACACTGAAGCCACCACGCCCATGCTGCTGACCTACAGGGGCCGCAGGGCCCACCACCAGCAAGTGCAGGAGCTGGGCACAGCCCGGGGGGTCAGGACCTGCCGGGAGAAACTGCTGGGGGAGCAGGAAGCTGCTGGGGTGTCCTGGGGAGGCAGGGTGAGTTCCTCAGCTTGAGCTAAGCTTCCTGAGCTATCAGCAGGACCACGTACATTGGTCCTGCAACTACGAAGGCCCCCGTGGAGCCCCTATCTCTCCCTGGGCAATGCCACCGTTCAGCACGCCAGCCTGCTGCCAGCTGGCACGAGCGCCCCATGAGGTTGTGGAAGCGGCCGCGGGGGCCCAAGCCTGGCAAGGCACAGGCACCTCCTGGCTGCCAGGACCCAGCCTGCCCCACTCACGGTGCAGACATGTCTGGTTGTCGGGGCGAGGCAGGGGGCCTTGAGGGACTTGTCACAGGTACCGGCTCAGCTGCAGGGGGATGCACACCCGAGAGCACAGGTGTAACCTGGAGCCAGCTGCTGCCTCAGTTTCCCCAGCTGACTCCTGGAGGGCTCTAATGCTGGGTGGCCAGAGAGCACAGCCCACCACCTGGCACTAAGAGCCTGGAGAGGCAAGGAGCCCTCTGGTGCTGTCTCCCTGAGGCCAGGGGACTGGGGGTTGAGTGGTCCCGCCAGGCCAGGGCCAGGTGAAACCCAGGTTCCCACAGGCTGAGAGGGGCCTGGCCCAGGGATGCTGGGCAGACAGGTCTGGGCTCTGGCCAGGGTTTCGTGGGCCACGGCTGCCCAGGAGCAGAAGTCCGGAAGCGCACAGGAGCCAACCGGAGGTGGGCTGGCTGGCTGGGGACCCCAGCTGCCTCTCGTCTTGAGCAGAGGCTCCGGCTCCGCACGTGGCTGGCCCATGTGCATCCCGCCCGCCCATCAGCACTGCAGTCGGCACCACCAGCACCTGCGGTTGCCATGGAAGTGAGCCGTCAGCTCATTCCCCTCGGGGACACATACCTGCCAAGGACACGAGGCTTCGCCACGATGAGGCTTCGCCCACGATTCCCTGCCCCTCCCAGCAGTCCAGAGGGGCCATGAGATTTTAAACCTGGCAGGATTCACCTGCAGGGCGGGCGCAGCTGCAGGGGCACGACCCCAGGTGATCTTGGCCCAGCATGGCTCCAACGTGTGGTGGTGGTGCTCAGGACTACTAGTGGGGCTTGGGGAGGGCGTTGGTGCGTGCTGGGTCACCGTCTCCCTGGAGGGCCACCCACAGGCCTGATGGGGCAGAGGCCTGAGCAGGTTCAGCTCCTGCATTTGTACCCAGCCCCTGGAGTCCCACAGAGGGTGCTGTGGAGACTTCCTGCAGGGAGGGGCAGCCAGGCGCAGGTGCCAGGCTAGGAGCGAGGACCCAGATGGCAGCCTCACCAGCTCCTAAGAGCTGCCCTGGAGCCTCGGATGCTCCGTTTGAACGTGTACACTTGGCCCAGGGAGGAAGCAAGATTGCTTTGGGGGCTGGGGCCTTTGGAGCCTTTGCCACCTCAAGAGGTGAGACTCTGCCTGTAGTGCTGAGGCTCATGGGGTGGGCTGAGACACGTGCTCAGAGATTGGTGCTGCAGAGGCTCCTAGGCTTCCTCCCAATGGGAGACCTCACAGACCCCAGGCTGCGGGGCTTCTGCCCTGGTGTCTACACTGGCTGGTGCCACCTGCACTGGGGGAGTCCTCTGTCCTTCTCAGGATTGGCTGGGGTCTAGCATAGACATGGGTAGCCTACCCGGGCTTGGTAGTGCATGCTCATAATCCCAGTTTTCAGCATACCACTTCCTTTAGCCCACCACCACCCCCTAGAGCCCATCTGGTCTCTGATCAGTCAGTGGCCTCAGACTCCCTCATCCCCAGACACACCCTCCCTACCCCATCACTCAAGTAATCCCAGTTTCGGGGAGGCTGGGAAAAGAGGATTTCAGGTTTAAGGTCAGCCTCAACAACCTCATGAGACCCTCTGCAACTTAGTGAGGCCTGTTTCAGAATAAAAGATAAAATAGGGCTGGGGTGTAGCTCAGAGGTAGAACGCTCCTGGGCTTAATGCCTAGTGCTAAGAAAGAAGGAAAGGAAAGGAAAGGAAAGGAAAGGAAGGAAGAGAGAAAGAAAAGGGTAGAATATCACGCTTCACTGCGTGGCTCCTCTAGATACGGTGACTGTGTTTGAACACCCCTGGTCTCTTATGCACTGTTGAAGAGAATCTGGCCTAAGAGCTGGGTTTCCCCTTCAGTCCCAAAGGTAGAACTGAGTCTTGGTCTCAGGCACATGCCCTGCATGGAGAGGGTGCTGAGCACTAAGTACCTGGGCACTCAGAGACTCAAGTTCAGCTTTTATACTTTCTGTGAAAGCTGTTGTGTAGAGGACAGCCCTCCACGTCCTCTGAGCTTGCCTTTCTGGTCCGGAGCGGCGGCGGCAGGACGGACATGAAACCCTGTCCTGTCCCATGGCACGCCAGCTTTCTCTCTACTGGCCCACAAATGTCTGCTTTTCGGACTATCCTTTGAACGGGTAGGACATCCCTCTCACCCCCCTTCCAAGCCGTGCGAGTAAAATCATTACCGCACATCCGTCTTTATGTATGTGTATGCCACCGTTTTTTCTTTTTCTGAAAACTATCATTTAACAGATGTGTTAGGTTTGTAGAAATTGTGTTCCACTTGCCAAAGTTCTGGTTTTTCATCCTCACAACCAGAAAATAAATAAGAAGGAAATAAACTTAGTAGGCTGGATGTGGAGGCGCTCGCTTGTAATCCCAGCATTCGGGAGGCGGAGACCAGATCGCAGTTTGCAGACAGCTTCAGCTACTTAGCAAGGCCCTTCGAACTCAGCGAGACCCTGTTTTACAAACTAAAAATACAGCCGGGCGTGGTGGCGCACGCTTGTAATCCCAGCATTTGGGAGGCTGAGACTGGAGGATCGCGGTTCGCGGATAGCCTCGGCTACTTTAGTGAGGCCCTCTGCAACTCAGTGAGACCCGGTTTCAAAATAAAGAATAAAAAATAGGGCAGGGGGTGTGGCTCGGAGGTCAAATGCCCCTGGGTTCCATCCCCAGACCCGCAAAAAAAAAAAACCAAACAAACAAACAAAAAAAAAACCTAAAAAATAGGGCTGGGTGTGTAGCTCGGAGGGACAATGCCCCTAGGTTCCATCCCTAGTTTGCAAAAATAAACAAAAACACTAGTGAACAGAGTTTAAAGTGTTGGTAGGTGTTTAGGCAGGAGAGCATTATTCATAGACCCTTGACACTTTTTAAAATTATACATAGAATACGATGGACTGCAAAGACTTCAAACTTGTGGGATGTTAAAACTTGTTAAACAAAACTGAAGGGAGATCATTGCTTAGTCAGGGCTCCCAGTGAGGCCCCCAAAGGTGGACCGAACCGAATGGGGCCCTGCTGCCCAGTTCCACAGAAGCAGCTGACCTTGGAAAGGCCAGATTTATCTATCATCTATCTATCTATCATCTATCTATCTATCTATCTATCTATCTATCTATCTATCTATCATCTATCATCTATTCGGTACTGGGGATGGAACCCAGGGGCATTCTACCTCCAAGCTACACCCCCAGCCCTATTTTCTATTCTTTATTTTGAAACAGGGCCTCACTGAGTTGCAGAGGGCCTTACTAAGCAGCAGAGGCTGTCCACGAACCGAGATCCTCCTTTCTCAGCCTTCCGAATGCTGGGATGACAAGTGTGCACCACCAAAAATCTGGGAAAGGCCAGATTTAAAAAACAAACAGGATATTCAGGGAGACCCATCAGAAAGAGCCCAGGCATGATTAGGATGCCCCCTGTTTTAACCCTATATGGACAGAACTTTGAGGGGACCGATCTGCTCTTGGTTCCTGGTTTCTGCCTCCTCTGCTCAGCTCCAGGGACAGGCCTTCTTCAACATGACCTCCAGGCGAGGGGTCTCATGACTGTCATCCAGTATTGGAGAGGCTGAGATGAGGAACACAGGCTTGAACCCAATCCCAGCAGCTTAGTGAGAACTTGTTTCAAACTAAAAAAGGGCTGGAGGTATAGCTTGGAGATAGAATGCCCCTGTGTTCAATCTTCAGTACCAAAATAATAATAATAGTCAAAAATTAAACTTGCCTCCTGCACACCTCTGGACAGGTCGACTCCGGGCTGGGGGCCTTGCCTCAGAGCTGGGGAGGAGGAACAAGAGGGTTGATGGCTCCAAGGGCCACACCTTCTAGCCCAATCAGGTCTGGCTTCCAGTGCCAGGGCTGACCCTCCCCTGGGCACCGTCCAGGCTCTGCTGGCACCTCTGCTCGGGGCTCGGCTCCTACCTAGGAACCTGGGTGTCCTGGTACCTCGAGGCCTGGCAGCTGTATCATTATAATAAAAACAAATCCACAGGGCATCTTCCACTTCTCATCCCAGCTCTGGTCCCACGAGACTCCTCAGGGAAGTCTCTCCCAGTGTTTGTCCTGGGTCTTCAGCAGGGTGCCCAGGGCCCAGCCTTGAGCCCCACCCTTGAGGAACTCCCGAGCTCCAGACTCCATTAGTAAGTGCTCATGTAGCCAGACTGACGTATCTAGCTTCTAGACCCTTATTTTAGGGGGAGGCGATTGTGTCCCTCCTCTAGGAACTGCTCGGGTTGGTTTCCAAAGCCCAGCCGGGGCCCAGTTCCCCTGTCCCTTGTGGGACACTGCGGAGCCAAGAAGGGTCAGCAGGTGGTGCCGCTGTGCCGTCGAGGCTCTTCCCTCTGGATTCCACAGCAGGACGGGGCTGTGGCTGGGGTCTGCAGCCTCTGGAGCCTGGCCCTGTGGCCCCACCCTGGAAAGTCCCTGTGCCAGGAACTGTCCCAGGAGGAGCCCAGCAGAGTTGTTTGGGGCTCTGCTGCTTCTAGGTTCTCCACAACACCTGGAATGTTCCACATACAGGGAAGGGTTATGGTGGCAATCTTAACCTGACACAAGAGGTTTGTTGTGACTTGTCTAAATCCGATTGTTCACAAATAGTCATGCAGTGTGGGTCCTGGTGCATCTTGGGTATGGTGCAGAGCAGGTCCCGGTGCATTTTGGGTGAGTCCTGGTACAGCACGGGTCCTGGTGCAGCGTGGGTCCAAGGAGCAGCATGGGTTCTGGGTGGGTTCTGGCGCATTCTGGGTGGGTCCTGGTGCATTCTGGGTGGGTCCTGGCGCATTCTGGGTAGGTCCTGGTGCAGTGTGGGTCCTGGTACAGCATGGGTCCTAGGAGCAGCATGAGTCCTGATCCAAAACAGGCTCTGGTGCATCCTGGGTCCTGGTGAATTCTGGATGGGTCCTGGTGCATTCTGGTTGGTTTCTAGTGCAGCGTGGATCTTGGTACATTCTGGGCCCTGATGCAGTTGGGCCCCGGCACAGTGTGGGTCCTGGCACAGCTTGGGTCCTGGGAGCAGCGTGGGCGCCCTTTGCACTTAGAGGCCAAGAGCTGTAATACTCTTGCCTTTCTGCATGGAGCCAGCAGAGGGCGCCCACCCCCTCAGCCTCAGCAGAATACCTCGCACAGGGCAGGGCACTGGGCAGCAGAGGGCCCAGAGGCCATTTGGGCCACCCTGTGAGCCTCTGGGCCAGAGCTTGTGGGCACTCCTGACTGAGCCCTAGACCCAGGCAGCTCTGGTACCATTCAGCATGTGGCTCTAGCAGGGGGGTGGGCATCTAAAGGGCTATTCCCTCCCCTGCAGGTGCAACCCCCGCCCCCCACAGTGTTTTGCAAATGGCTGCAGCTCACTGGGTCCCTGGCATGCCTCCGGAGTGGCTCAGTATCCGGTTTCAGCACTCCAGCACCCTCCTGGGTGTCCCCTACCTGCCCAGGCTACCTGGGCAACTGGTGGGTGCCGCCAGCATGTGGCCCTGGGAGGGGCTGCTGCTAACACACCCAAGAGCTCCCCGGAGCAGGGTCCAGGCTCCAGGTCCTTGGACTCCCCAGGAACCTCAATCCCCCAGAACACCTGCCTCCACCCTTGTCCTCCTATTACCTGGAGGCCAGCCCGTCACCCCCGTGTGCTGGCTGAAAGACAGTGTCAGATGTGAATATTTCATGGATGACACCATAAATAATGCACTTATTCAGAAAGACGGCGTGAATATTTTATACTATAAAGTGCAGCCTCGTTTAAAGGGGTCTGCACTGTGGGCAACAGGATCCTGGTCCTGAGTCGCTTGCGTGAAAGGCGGGAGTGGCCAGGAGGTGTTGCCCACACACCTGTCCTCCCCGGGCCGTGCGAGTCCAGCACCTGAGTCTCCACAGGCCCTGAGCCTCCAGCAGCTGACCTTCCTTGCAAAGAGAGGGGTCCTCCCAGCCTAGGCTGGGTGAGGCTGCAAGACCTGAACCCCTAGCTCCAGGGGACAGGGAAGCCGGGCTCCCAGAGGACAAAGGAGCTTTCCCGCCTTTCCCCACCCTCCGTGTCCGGTCTCTGGCCTCCATTTCTCCCAGCAGTGGAAATTTCTATTTGTATTTTCAGATTTTCCATAATGAACAGTTTTTTCCTAAGAGTTTATTTCATTAAAATTTATAATTTACTTTAAAAATTAAAGTTCAAAATGAAGCCCTAAAAGCCGGGCTTGGTGGCGCACACTTGTAATCCCCGCGCTTGGGAGGCGGAGACAGGAGGATCACGCAGGTTCGAAGCCAGCTGTGCTGGCGTAAGAGACCCTGTCTTAAAAATATTAAAAAAAAATAGGTCTGGGAGTGTAGCCCGGAGGAAGAAGGGCTTCCAGGAACCCCAGTACCACAAAAAAAAAAAAAAAAGAAGCCCTAAGTACTTTGAAAAAAAGCTTTGGAAAGGCCCAGCTCGGACAGCTCCCTTCCAGTGAGGTGGGCGGGGAGGGGCACAGGGCCTCACGCCGCTGCGTGCAGGGTCCCTCTCCTTCCCTGTGGTCAGCAACCGCTTCCCAGCACGTGGAATCCGCAGCTGCTCTCCGCGCTGTCCCACTAGGGTGGCTCTGGGGGATGGCCGCTCTCGCTCTTCTATGCAGAGGACATCAGCAATTAGCTACTTTTTTTTCCTTTAATTGGAGATTGATCTCAGGGACAATCTACCTCCAAGTTATACCCCAGCCCTTTTTTAATTTTTTATTTTGAAACAGGATCTCCCTAAATTGCTGAGGCTGGCCTTGAACCTGAGATACTCCTGTCTCAGCCTCCCAAGGACTGGGATTACAGGTGCGCCCCCGCCACCCTAGCATCTTAGATTATATATATATTGTTGTTGTTTTGTTTTGTTTTTGAGGAACTGGAGATGGAACCCAGGCATATTCTACTTCTGAGTTACACCCTCAGTCCAATTTATTATTATTATTATTATTATTATTATTTTATTTTATTTTATTTTTATTTTTTTTGGTGGTACTGGGGACGGAACCCTTCTACCTCTGGACTTCACTCCCAGACCTATTTTATATCTTTTTTTAATTTGGAAACAGTGTCTCTTAAGCCAGGGAGGCTGGCTTCAAACCTGCACGATCCTCCTGTCTCCGCCTCCCAAGGGCGGGGATTACAAGCGTGCGCCACCACACCCGGCTTATTCTTTATTTTTGAAACAGAGTCTCACTGAGTTGAAAGAGCCTCACTAAGTAGTAGGTGAGGTTGTCTGCCAATTGTGATCCTCCTGTCTCGGCCTCCCAAGTGCTGTGATTACAAGCATGTGCCACCATGCCTGGCTTTGAGTTATATTTTGATTAGGAACTTTTCAGGAGATGTGTTCCCTGCCTCTGCCTGGAGTGGGCCGTTAGCCTTCTCCCAGAGCTGGGGACATGCCTCCCAGGACCCCTGCGCCCCAGGCTGTTCTCCTCTGGGGTCGGAGAACTTTTGGGGCCCTGCTTCCTCTTTCGCCAGGTGTCTGTGCCCCCGACAGTAGACAGAAGGGTGACATGGCCTCTTCACCCTTCCTGAGGGTGCAGACAGTCTCCCAGGCAGGGACCACCCCTCGCTGGGCCGGCCTGGAGCTGCCTGGTGCCTGGACGCTGCCATCTGCGGCCTCCCGACCTGTGCCCTCCCTAGCTGCATTCCGGAGCCTGTTCTCAGCCACCTGTTCTCACAGGCCCGGCGCAGGCAGCCTGCCCCAAACCAGCTTTTCCAGCCGCCTGCAAGGGAGTGACCCACCAGGCACCCAGCCCCTGGGGTGCCAGGCGGTGGGGCCCGTGGGGTGCCAGGCTCTGAGGAGAAGCCGGTCTGCAGTGGGCCTGGCCTTGGAGAGCAGGGGAAGTGTGCTTCTCATCTGAGGCCAATGAAGGAACTGGGACCCAAAGACACTTGTGAATGTCGAGCTGTGTGTGGAGAGAGATTAAGATATTGACTCAGAGAGAAGGGGGGAGGGGCCTGCAGAGGGAAGGCTGCACACTCACGCTCTTTGGAGCTGCAGAGAGGCTGTGCGGAGAGGCAGGCTCCACCCAGGCCTGACCAGGGCGCCCAGGGGCTCCGGGCCAGCCTGCCTCTGTCCTGTGACCGGGCGCTGGCGGACGGCCTGGCTCCTACAGTGACCCGCGCCCGCCCTGCCTGCGGCTCCATCCATTAGCCCTGGGGTCTGGGCCAGGTCAGGCCACCCTAGGGCACTATACTGGTGGGCCTGCAGGTGGGCCCTCCTGGCTGCAGAGGTCTCCTGGTAACTGGACCCCAGGTGCTGCAAGGCTCCACTGACCCCACTTCAAAGCTCCTGTGGGGGCTTCAGGAAGGCCAGCAGGCAGGAATCCCACTGCCAGAGGCTGCTGAGCCTCTAGTCGCGGTGGGGGCTTGGCTGGGACTCCTCCCAGAGACCCAGCCACTCATCCACCACCCCAATACCCAGGGCCCCCTAGGAGTGCCCAGCTCAGCCAGGCCCAGCACCTACCTCCTCTTCCCAGCAGCCCTGCTTGTGATGGACGCTACCTCTCTCTCCCCATCCTCCTCCTCCCAGCCTTCCTCCTCCTCCTCCTTCTCTTCCTCCCCTCCCCCTCCTCCCAGCCCTCCTCCTCCTTCCCCTCCTCCCTATCCTCCTTCTTTGCCCTCTCCCCTGCTGTACTTCCTCTGTGCCCTCAGCCCTCTGCATCCATCCGCAAGGAGCTCCGGCCACTCTCAGTCGCTCGGTCTAGGTCCCTGAGGTGAGGCCTGCTTGCTTCTATGGCTCTGAGCCAGTGAGGGTCCTGGAGAAAGGCAGCTGTTTCCCACCCGGCCTCTCCAAGGAGAATGCTGGGAGCTCCCACCCCCTCTGCAGGTCAAGGGTGACCAGGCCACTCTTGAGACCCCAGTCCTCTGAGCCACCAGAAGGTCCGGCCCCAGGCAGGTCCCAGCCTCAGGCCAGAGCCAGCTTCTGGCCCAGGTGTTTGGCTGCCCACCAGGCCCGTGCAAACGGGGACATTCCCACAGCCCTCACAGACCACCAAGCCCAAGCCACCTCCCCTTAGCTTCCCGTGACTCTGGGTGCCAGTCAGGCTTCCAGGAGGTATACAGTGCCGGGACTGGCTGTGCCCACACAGAGCGCAGTGTCCTGGGAGCAGTGACCAGTGGCTGGAGGGGGAGGTGCCCAGGCCCTGCATGCCCTTGCCTGCCTAGGTTCAGCCCCTGTGCTCAGGGAAAGAGGCAAGTAGAGTCCCCTCTGGGAGGGGACCCTGCGCAGGCCCAGGGAGAGGACCCGGCCCTCGTGGGATGTGGGTGCAGTAGGCCCAGATGCCCTAAGGGGAGACTGGAGCTGCAGGGAGGGTTAGGGGAGCTAGAGGGTGGGGCGTCTGGGGTGAGGGCTGCTGAGGGTGCTGGGGTGGGTGTGGACAAGGACGGAAGCTCTCCACAGGGCCAGCCCCCGCTCCTGGGGACAACCAGGCTTGGCCCTCAGCTCAGCTCAGGGACTCCCCGGCTCCAGGGCTCCTGCGCTGGCTCTGCTGAGCTCTCAACAGCTCATAAATATTCATTTAAAAATTAAAGCCCCATTAAAGAGTGAACTCATTGCTGATACTTACAAATTATTTTTGTATGAAAAAGATTTCACTGCTGAAGGATGAGGTCCAAGAAGTCTCCAGAGCAGAGCAGAGGCATGGCCCCTCCCCAGGGCAGAGCCTGGGGGCACTCCGGGGCGCCATCCTGCCTGGTGGCCCCTCACCTGCCCATGCGGACCCTGGTCAGCTCCGTGACCTCGGGGAGGAGCATGCTGGAGAGGAGCAGGCTAGGCAGACAGCGCTGGCAGCGGGGACCGCAGCCTGTCGGGCTGTGCAGGCCTGTGACTTGCCCAGCGTTTTCTTCCAGTTTTCCAGAATTATTCTAGTCATGAGCCTTCTGGCCCCTAGCCTCCTTTTTAAACATTTTATCACCACACGTCCAAACCCACACAGAGAGACAAAGGCCTCTGTCTCCCCAGGCTCCTCCCGGCTCCCTTGGCTGCCGGCTGGCCCCCGAGCCCAGTATTTCTGTTTGTCGCTGCAGGATTGCGAGCTCCCTGCCTCCGTGTCTCCCTCCCCTGCTCCCGCTCTGCTCCGTGCTCTCAGGAAGGGCACAGTTGAAAGATTCTAAATTCTCCACCTCTGGAGTCCGGTTAAACATCTGGTTATAATACAATGTCTACTGGAACTCACTTGGGTTAAATGTGCGCGCGCGCGCGCACACACACACACACACACACACACACACACACACACACGTACGTGCTGTGCCTACAAACCTTCCTGAGAAGATGAGACCAGGCTTAACAGGAATTGTCACTGAGTGTACCGGGGATTAGGGGAGGTTTAGGGCACTATTGTTAGCTGTCAGTATTTTGTGGTTGTTCTGTAAGAAGCATGGATTACTTTTGTAATAAGAAAATGGGTTTTTAAAAAGAGAACTCTGGGATGCAGAGGCTTGGGGTTTATTTCATCTGTTTTAGATTCCACTTCTGCCCGTGACGTTGGGGAACAGACTGAGGATATCTCTAATCACCCCACGCACGTTTCCAATCTCCAGTTCACATTTTTCTAGAATCATTCCTTTGGCATGTGCTGTCTGTGACCTGCTGTGATTTCTTTATCTTACCAACTCCTGCTGGACATTTGTCTGTCTCGGCATTGTCCTGTGCAGCGAGAATCACAGGCCCCCTCACATCTACCGGGGTGAGACTCAAAAACGCAGAACACAACACGGGGTAGCTCGTCCCATCGCTAAGCGGGGTGCCGAGATGCCGAGGCTGGAGAGCTGCACTGCCCTGCGGCCTGGTCCCTCAGCTCAGTCGCACAAGTGCCCATGGGCCAGAGGGGCAGCTGCCAGCTGAGGCCGGCCGGGGCTGACTCCGCTGTCCCTCAGCTCTCTACCATATCCGTATTGCGTAGCTGGTCTAGAATGTCCCCAAAGTGTCGCATGCCCGTGGCTTGGTTCTCAGCCTGGCGCTGCTGGGAGGTAGTGGAGCTGTTAGGAGGTATAGCTCAGCAGGAGGAAGTTCAGCCATGCACTGTGCCGCCACGGGGCCAAGTGACCGGGGCCAAAACCTGGAGCTCAAGAGAACCGTCACAGTGGGCATGGTGGTGCACGCCTACAACCCCAGTGCCCGGGAGGCTGAAACTAGAGGGAGCTGGGGACAGGCTGCAGGCCAGGCTCACCAGGACCCTCAGCTACTTAGCAAGACCCTATTTCAAAATAAAAAAGGGCTGGGGGAGATGTAGCTTAGATTAGCTTAGTCTGCCTGTAGGTTCAATCCTCAGTAGCAATAAATAAATAGAAAGATCTTTACTTCTTTTTTTTGAGTAGGGGGACTGGCTGTTGAACCCAGGAGCATTCCACCTCTGAGCTACACGTTCAGGCCTATTTTTATTATTATTTATTTATTTATTTATTTATTTTTGTGGTGCTGGGGATGAAATCCAGGGGCCTTCTACCTCCAGGCTACACTCCCAGACCTATTTTATAGTTTATATTTGGAAACAGGCTCTCAATAATGTAATGTTGAAATTGAGTTGGGGGTCGCGAAGGAGGCAAACACCAACCAGGTTATTAAAGGCCCCTTTAATCAAATAACTGGCACCTTCAGGCGGGCCTGCCAACCGTGGGGGAAGGGACCGATGAGCCACGTGGTCAGCAGAGTTGTCCAGCAGTCACAGTTGGTAGACAGAGTCACACAGCGGAGCAGAAGTACCGATGTTTCAAGCGGGGCGGGGTGGGAGTGGGGCTCGCAGGTGGGAACGCCGATTCTGTCTTGACATCCAGAGTCTCACGAGGCCTGGAGTCTGTCTCACAATGTTTGGAGTCTCGTGATATCTGGAGTCTCTCAACATCTTCGCTTCTGGCTTCCAGGGTTCCACCTCCTGTCCCCACTGTGGGGTCCCATGGGGGAAGGGAGGAACCCGACCTATCAGCTAAGCTGCTGAGAGCCTCACTAAGTATCTGAGGCTGGCTTCCAACCTGCATGATCCTCCTGTCTCAGCCTCTCAAGTTCTGGGATTACAAGTGTGCGCCACTACGCCCAGCTGTTTAGTCTTTATTTTGAAACAGGGTCTCACTAAGTTGCAGAGGGCCTCACCAGTAGCTAAGGCTAGCCACAAACCTGCACTCTTCCTGCCTCAGCCTCCCAGGTATTGGGATTACAAGTGTGTACCGCCATGCCTGGCAACTTTACTTCTTTTAAGTTGATCTTCTCAGGCATTTTATCATAACAACAGAAGGCCAACAGATATTTTTTGACAAAAGCAGAAATTGGGATGTAAAACCTCCTTTTCCCTGACCTGCCCCGCAAGTGTCTATGGCAAGGGCTGGCTGGACAGCCTGGGGCCGCACTCTGAAGAACAGGTGCCTTCGTGGGTGGGGTCCTGGTCCTCAATAGTGCCTGGCCCGGATGCTCACATGAGGATACACAGACGCGCACACAGCCAGCATGGGGAACACACCAAGGAGAGAAGGAGGAGGGTGAGGGGTTCCGAGAGTCGAGGTCTGCACCTTGGCAGTCCCCAAGGGACACACTCAGGCATGCTAACCTGAGGGCCATGGGCCTGGATCCAGTGGGAAGGGGAACATTCAAGCTACTTTTGGGGGCTACAGGCCTGGGCTAGGGATGAGGCAGAGTGGTCCCCATTCCTGGGAAGGCCCTTGCCCCTTCCTCAATTCATCTGCTGTAGCAGAACCCCAGCAGAACAGGTAGCAGTGGTGGCCCCGTCTACACCACTGGCAAGGCAGCCTCCAGGGCTCAGTGGGGCTCCCCGAGGCCCGCAGCACATGGAGCTGGAGACCTGGAGGAGCAGCCCTGCACCTGCCGGAGGCAGAGAGTCTCAGCCTGAGAGGAGGCAGCAGGCCTGATGCGTGGTGCTCCCTGGGCTGGCTGTCACTCACTGGCGCCGCCGTGTGTTCTCAGCCTCGAAGCACTGAGTGGGGGAGGTCCCAGTTCAGTCGCTTTGACAGGGGAGGCAGCCTGGAGGTCTCTGGTTTGCTGGCTGAGCGGCCTGTTTTCCCCACATGAATCTCCTGTCTCAGCATCTCAAATACTGGGATTCTAGGCGAGCACTCCAGCGCCTGGCTTTGTGACAGCTGCTGCCTAGAGGGGCTTGTGAGCCTCTGTGGACAGTGAAGCTCCTTCTTCCCAGGGGCGCTGCACAGACCCGTGGGTCTTGGGAGCACTTTGGCAGCTTCTAGAGGAAACTGTCAGAAAATCCAGCCCCCCTAGGATAGGGGAGTGGGGCCCGGGGACAGCAGCAGCCTGCTGTGCAGTGGGTGAGGAAGGTTCAGGCAGCCACTATTTCCCTGGGTCCATGTGTCCCGGCACCATCCCTTCCTCTGAGTCCGCGGCTCCACCTGCCAGAGTTCCCTCTGCTCAGCTCCATCCTCCCCTGACCCTCTGGGCCCACTAGCCCTCTGCCCACAGGGGCCTGCACCTCAGGCTGTGTGCTGCTCCTGGCCCCTGGCCTTGAGAGGCAGGGCGTGGCTGGACCGGTGTAGCAGAAGCCCCAGCTTGCTACAGGAATGTCCAGGGTCTCCTCTGCACAGACTGGGTGACTCGGACCCGCACATGAAGCGCTGCAGACTCAAGTTCAGAGCGCAGTGAGCCTTCGCCTCTTCCCAAGAGCCCTTCTGCTCGCTCCGCCCTGGCATCACCACCCTCGGCTGGGCTGCTGACGGCAGCTACCTGCAGTGTGTGGTCAGCCACCTCCCCTCCACGGGCCCCTCAGGGCAAGAGCCACACTCACGGCCATCTCTGCCACTATGGTGCTGGGTTCAGGGCATCACAGACTCTTGATGAGAAAGAGCTCCCAAGAGCCCCTCCCCAGCTCTGGCAGAAGGGTGCAGCCTCAGAGCCTTAGCTGGAGGGGGGGGATGGTGCCCTGACCACATCGGATGAGGCTCAAGGCCTGTCCAGGGCTGGCAGGAAGGGGGGAGAGAGAGGGGGATGGCGCCCTGACCGCAGCGGATGAGGCTCAAGGCCTGTCCAGGCCGACACCGCCCTCCCAGGCCATTCCTGTTTGTCTTTCCTGTTTCCTTGGCTCCTGGGTACCCATGAGGCTGCACAGTCTTGGGGCATGCTGGGACCAGGGCAGATATACCTCCTCTCTTGGGGCCCATGCCCAGGGGCCTTGGAGGCCTCCTTCATCGCCTGCAGAAGGGATGTCACCTGCAGGAAGGGCGGTGGCACCGTGGGGCTGGTGTGTGCACCAGCCCGCCCAGCCCTCCAGGGTCCTCCCCAGGTCCTAACTGTCAGAAGCAGAGGTGGGGGGAGGTGGCTGCCCTGCTCTATTCTGCTGGGAGGGGGCAAAGGAGAGGGCTTGGGTGATGCCTGGGACAGCCACAAGGTGCTCAGGAGAGGCAGGGATGTGCAGGCAGGGCGGCCTTGCCTGGCCTCAGCTGAACTGAGCCCTGCTCCAGACAAAGAGGTACTGAGCCTCAGGAGAGTGCAGAGGGTCCCCTGGGGGAGGGGGATCAGAGAGGAGAAAGGAGGAGGAAAGGGTCAAAAGGAAGGGAGGGGCCTCTTGGCCACCCACAATGCTGGGCAGGACGGGCAAGCCCATGCTGGTTTGGGGTCCTGTGAGGACAGCTCTGGCAGTGGCCTTGCTGCAGGGGAGGAATGTCTCATTTGTAGATGAGTCTGAGGCCTAGAGACAGAGGCCCCCCAGATCTGCCCCCAGGGAGGTGGGGGTGGGACTGCTGGAGCCAGTGGGTGCCCGCAGCTCCATCCTCACCAAGCCAGTCCCCTCCACCCCAAGACAGTGCCCGCCCGCAAGAACATCCCCAGCTTCCGCAGATGGGGCGCCTGCGCACTGCGGCAGACACCTTGCGCGGGCTCCTCCCTTCTTTTTGCCTAGACCACAGGCAAGGAAAGCTGGGGGTGGGCAGCCATGGTAACCCCGAGGCCAAGGCTCGCTTTGGAGGGGCTGGGGGGAGGCAGAGGGACTCTGGGTCCTGGGGGTGTCCTGCACCCACCACCAGCACCACAGGTGCTCAGCCGCCTCCCTCGGAAGCCTGAGGCCCTGGTGTTTGGTGTTTGAGCTTCTTCCGTGATGTTCCTGGCTGGCAAGGGAGGTGTGGCCCAGCAGAGCCCACAGCCTCACATGGGGGGCTGAGTGGTCATTGGGGGGTGAGTGGCCTGTTAGGGGCCAAGTGGCCAATCACAGCCTGGGCTGTTGGCCCGGTGCGCGTCTTCCCACTGATCCCCCCACCCCGCCTGCCTGGCCCCACCCTTCATGCCAGACCCTTCATTCTTCTTTCAGGCTCAGACTTGGTCTTAGCTTTGTGCTGGGAGCAAAGGACACATTCCTGGGTGTGGGCCGCACACCTGCTTTGGGTGTGGCCGAGGCGGTTGGTCGGAATGTTGCTAGTCAGCAGACACAGCTGAGTCCCCTGTCCCCGCGGACCCCAGACTCTAACTCCAGGCCTGCACACGCTGTACTTCAGGGTACCTACTAGGTGAATACATGCACGCATGCAGGGCGTTAGGAAGACTCTGTGGGGCAGGGGTGGGCGAGTAGGACAGATGGCAGGGGCTGGCTCACCCAGGACCTTGCCAGAGCCTGCAGAGCTGGTACTGCGGCGACAGCGGCTCCTGCCCAGACAGCTCTGGGCAGGCCAGCTACTGCCCCACCTGCTAAGCAGGGAGCCCGCACTGACCACAGGACACAGATGTACGGGCGCACCCAGCGCCCAGGCCAGAACCTGCGGGCTTCTAACGCACCTCCTCACAGCACCCATGTGCTCCGCCAGCTCTGCCAGGCTTCTGCTCCAACGGGCCTCCTCATGACGCCTGCCTATCCTGCCGGTTTCAAACAGGCTCCGGCCCCTCCTCCTAGAAGCCTTCCCAGCCTGCTAGTCTCCCTGGGCCTGTTCTACACCCCTGCCTGCTGGACTCCCAGGGGTCCAC
This sequence comes from Muscardinus avellanarius, assembly GCF_963383645.1. Classification (NCBI taxonomy): domain Eukaryota; kingdom Metazoa; phylum Chordata; class Mammalia; order Rodentia; family Gliridae; genus Muscardinus; species Muscardinus avellanarius. The sequence goes on along the minus strand of NC_137789.1, from coordinate 161,796,789 downwards.
AGCCTCGAGGCAGGGTGGGCCCATGGACAGTCACTCAGGCCCTGGTCCTGTAGCTGTCCCTGCCACTGCCTGAACAGGGCCTTTAAGAAAGAAAGCATTGCTCTTGGGCCAGAGCCTCAGGCCCACCGAGGTGGACCTCTCAGAGACCTGAGCCATCCTCCCTAAACAACAGGAGTCCCAGGTCCAGGCACAGGCAGCCCGGTCAACCTCATCTTGAGTGAGGCCCCTCTAAGTTTTTCATGACAAGTTTCTCCCTGAATCCTCAGGCCTTTCTTGCAGCATCAACCGCGGCCACGACTCCCCAGCTCCTGGCCTGTGGCAACCAGGACAGCAGTCCTCAGCCCCCACAGCCTGTGCCCGCTCTGACCACTCGGGCTGAGGCTGACAGAGCCGGGCTTGCTGGGGCCAGAGCTGAGCAATGAGCCCCTTGGGGTGTGGCTCCAGGCACACGGGAGAGGCCGCCACTGGGAGGAGCCTCCCGTTTCTGCTGTTGAATAGTTAACATCTACAGCCCCTGCCTTTTCTGCATGAGTCAGCTCCCCAGCCTCAGAACCTGTCCAACAGACCAGAGCATGGTCCCCAGGCCCCAGCCTGGGGCTGCTGATCCAGACGTTCCAGAAACGCTGTGCCGCGCCACATCCCGCCTCACGAGTGGTCTGCTGCCAGAATGAAATTTCAGAAGCCTTCCTGGAGGGTCTGACAGGACCCCCAAGCACACCCGGGCTTCCAGCCCCTCAGCGCCCGCGGCCTAGGGCAGGGTACCCTGGACAAGGACGTACACCAGGGTTGTGGGGCATCCTGAGACCTGGCCCGGGCTGCGCCTGTGGTGCCCTGGCTGGTTGGTGAGAAACGTACCATGCCCCTGCACCACGCCCCTGGCACCACTACGGAGAACAGACCAGGTCAGAGGGGCCGTCCAGGCTCCTCCATGGTGTAGGCTCTGGACGGACCTGCTCTGGACGTGCTCCTGCTCCAACAACTTTACACCTCCACAGGCAGGAGGCTTCCGTCGCCTACAGCCTGGGGGGAGGGGGCTGCCAGAGAAGAGGAGCCCCAGCTTCCTGCACTGCTCCGAGCCCAGGCCCTTGAGGGACCCACAGTGGATGGTGACGATGGAGATGTCCGTCACGGGAGCAAGGACAAAGGCCGTCGTTCTGTGTACCCAGAGAGGACTGCCTGCCCACCGCGGACCCCGGAGGCCTGGGCAGAGAAAAGACCTGCACCACCTCACCAGCCGCCGCTGTCACGGTGTGGACAGCACCCACACACACGCACTCTGAGTCTCAGAAGTCACTTAAACTGTCTTAACAGCTGGGTCAAAGTTACTCTAACCACCTCACACACTTCAACTTCTAGAGGTCCCCAAAAATGAGGACTCTGTAGTTTTACCAAAAAGTAGGAGAAAAATGCAAATACAAAAAAATATATAATTTCAATTTTTTTTGTTGCGTACTGGGGATGGAGCCCAGGGGCATTCTATCTCTGAGCTACACCCCCAGCCCTGTATTTTTTTATTCTTTATTTTTGAAACCAGTTCTCACTGAGTTGTGAAGGGCCTCACTAAGTAGCTGAGGCTGCCCACAACTATGATCCTCCTGTCTCAACCTCCCAAATACTGGGATTACAAGCATGCACCACCACGCCCGGCTTTTTGTCCCCATTTTTGGTACTCAGGGTTGAATCCAGGAGTACCTCTGAGTTACACCCCCAGGCCTTTTAATTTTTAATTTTTAAACAGAGTCTTGCCAAGTTGCTGAGGCCAGTGTTGAGCCTGTGAGCCTCCTGTCTTAGCCTCCTAAGTGCTGGGATTACAGGTGTGTGTCACCATGCTCAGCTAAACATCAGTTTTTCAGTGGTCAAGAGTGTAGATTCAAGACTTCTGGGAAGATGGTGACCGAGAAGAGCGGGGCTTAAGAGCCCCACTAACAACCAATCTCCATTACCACAAAATCAGCGCCTTTCATAGCCAGAAAACACCATCACCAGAGAAACAAAAAAATCACCAGGCTCCAGAGAGAAAGCGGACTGAGAACAGAGCTCAGAGCCACAGAGGAGATACACCGGCCTCACGCCCGAGGACGCGGCAGCGGCGAGTTCACCGGACGGCTACAGCAAGCCGAGGTGAGCCGCTGCGAAACAGTCAGGCGGGATCTTTCGGCGCAGGGAGCATCTAAAGCTCCCAGTGGCTGAGCTCAGCACACGCTGCAGGGATTCAGAGTGGAACTCAAAACCAAGAAGAAATATGCCAGCCTCACGGCCGAGGGCGTAGCAGCGGCGCCATATTGCCACCGGCGGCAGCAGCAGCAGCGAATTCACCGAGTTCAGTACAGCTACATCTGCGTACTCAAGAACAGTGAGTCAAATTGCGGGCCACAGAGGAGAAATCCCAGTACTGTACTCCCTGGGACTTGACCCAGTGGGGGAGTGGTGGTGGCAGAGATATCACACCATAGGAGAACGCGCAACCTGGCACCCCCCATAGTCTAAAGCAGCCTCTATCGACTCTCTGGGTCGGAGACTCTGTGATACAACCCAGTAAAGGAGTAGTGGGGTCTGAGATACTACAGACTCGAGATCCAGAGCACCTTAAGTGAAGTCGTAGTGACCTAGGGAAGAACCCAGAGAAGGCACAAACTTCCGAAATCATGGGAAAGAGGAATAACACTGGAGCAATGAATGCCCACAACCCCACAACATCAGAACCCGATAAAACAGAAAATCAGAGATTTCTAGAAGATCAAATCAGGAAAATAACTGTAGAAATAATAGAGGTGCTTCGAAAAGAACTCAGAGAGAGCCAAAAAGAGATAAAGGATGCAATTAATGAAGTAAAGACCTCAATTCAAAGCACAAACAACCGATTAGACCACATGGAGAACAGAATCTCGCTCTTAGAAGATGATCATTCCAAAAATGAACGCATAGTTTCTAATCTAGAAAAAAAAATCCAACAGCAGGAATCTGACATTGAAGAACTATGGGCTCGTTTTAAGAGAGCTAACCTAAAAATAATTGGAATAGAGGAGGGAAAAGAAAGTGATACCAAAGGGATCAACAATCTCTTCAAGGAAGTGATAGCAGAAAATTTTCCAAACATAGAGCAAGAGGTTGATACACAGGTCCAGGAAACTTATAGAACTCCCTTTAGACAGGATCGGAGAAGAGGATCCCCACGCCACATAATTGTCAAAATGACCAATGTGGAAGCCAAGCAGAGAATCTTAAAGGCAACAAAAACAAAGGGCCAAGTGACATTCAGAGGCAAACCAATTAGAATCACTCCAGACTTCCCAAACCAAGTCATGAGAGCCAGAAGGCCTTGGAGTAACATATTCCAAACTCTGAAAGAAAACAACTTCCAGCAAAAAATTTCCTACCCAGCAAAACTTTCTACCAAATTAGATGGAGAAATAAGAAGCTTCCATGACAAAAAGAAACTGAAGGAATTTATGACTTCAAAACCAGCACTAGAGAAAATACTCAAAGAGATTAACTACAAAGAAGAAAAAGGTAGCACACACCAGAACCAGAGAAATAAGATTTTCCATCCAACAGACAACTAAGATTGGGTATCTGTGGAGGTTCATTATTTATGTTAGTCTTTTACCTATCTCTAAATGGTATTGTTTGCCTTTATTGTTGTTAATTTTTAGGATTTCTAGTTGGAATATTAATATACCTTCAGATAAAGCTTTTGGAAATATTTTATCCCATTCTATTAGTAACTTTTAACTCTGTTTACATTGTCTTTGGATATACAATATATTTTTTTTATTTTTTAGGGAGTTTGTATACTCTTCTGTTGCCTGTGCCATTGAAATCATATCCAAGAAATCACTGCCAATTTCAATGTTGTGAGGTTTTATGACCCAGATTTTCTCCTAAAAGTTTATAGTCTTAAGATTTATATTTAGGTCTTTTATCTATTTTGAGTTAATATTTGTATATGGGATTAGGTAAGGGTCCAATTTTATTCTTTTCCATGTAAGTATTATTTTTCAACAATATTCAGTTAAAAGATTATTATTTCTACCACCAAATGTTCGTGGAAACCTTGTCAAAAATAACTTGACAATATAGGGAAGAGTTTAGCTCTAGGCTTGTATTTAACTCCAATGGTTTATATATCTGCCTTTAGAACCGTACTACACTGTCTCAATTATTGTAGCTTTATATGGTTTGAAATCAGAAAATATATATCTTCTAGCTTTGTTCTTTTTCAAGATCGTTGTGGGTATCTAGAGTCCATATTCCATATTAGGATAGATTTTTTTTTCTGAAAAATAAATATATAAATATATGATAGTTTCACCAAAAAAATAGAAAAAAAATATTCTCTGGTAAGAAAGAAAGTAAAAAGAAATGTTGAAATGTTATCTTTTTTTTTTTTTTTTTTTTTTTTTTGGTGGTACTGGGGTTCCTGGAAGCCCTTCTTCCTCCAGGCTACACTCCCAGACCTATTTTATATTTTTAAAACAGGGTCTCTTATGCCAGCACGGCTGGCTTCGAACCTGCGCGATCCTCCTGTCTCTGCCTCCCAAGCGCGGGGATTACAAGCGTGTGCCACCATGCCCGGCGAGTTATCTTTAAGTCATCAAAAGCTTGGTATCAGACAAATGAAACTGTTATGTGAGATTATCATTTTAAAGTCTGGATAAATTGCTATAATACTAGATGTCAACCACTAAGCCAAGCATGGGAGGGAGGGATGGGGAGAGAATGGGGTGGGGATCGGGTGGGGGCTGACTGGGCGATGTGTGCATGTATGTCTACAAAAGTTTGTAACCCACTATGATGTATGAATACAGTGCACCAATAAAAAATTAAAATAAAAAAATAACATGAAAAAGGAGGAAGAAATCATAATTTTTATCCAATAACACCTCTGTCATTTATTTTAAATTTTATATAACATGCCACTGCAAACATTTCTTTCCAGAGCGTTATGTCCTGTAACAGGCCACTTGTTCCTTTTTGCTGGAGCCTTACCTGGAGAGGGCAGCCTCCCAGCACAACCTCCTGGGAGGCCGGATCGCAGCAGAACACGGACATCCTAAGGCTCTGGAACCAGTCAGTCTATTAGTGAGCCCCGCCCTGTGGCGCTCAGGCAGCCATTCAAGTTCTATTGTTTTAAGCAAACTTCAATGCATGAAAACAGTGTATGGAAAGATGTCGCACCAGATTCATTTCAGCTGCCCTCTATTTTTATGCCTATAAATGTGTGCATCTGTACGTGTGGATAAGTGTGTCTGTGCCCCCCCAAACATACCAATGTGATACCTGCGATTTATCTCTGGTGGGTATGACTGGGTAATTTTATTATTTAGTTTTTAGTTTTTTTCCTTATAGTTTCTTAATAATGTACGATGAGCAGCTGCTATTTTTATAATGAGAGCAGAACAGAGCCAGGAAGGGCTGGCCTGTGAGCAGCTCTGAGGATGGGTTTGGGCCTCTGTTTCTGGGAACGGCTGTGTTTTGTGGCCTGGGCTTATGAACAGGCGCCCCAGGCTTTGGGGAAGAGGCCGTGTTTCCCGAAGGCCACACACACCTCAGTGTGGCCCAAGTGGGACTGGTGCAGAATCCAAGCTGGTGGACAGACGCAGACAGAGCCCCAGCCCCAAACTCGGAGCCCAGCTGCCTACAAGAACTCAAAGTTCAACGGCAGGCCATTGAACTAGTGGGTCTGGCCTGGTTGGACCTAGGGCCAGCCCGACTCTCCCCACCCCCTGAGGATAAGGGCGCCCCCTGCCCTCCAGCCTCATCCCCAGCCCTGTGCACTGGAGGTCCCGCTGGAAGATGGGGAGCCAGCAGCTGCCTGAGTGAGCTCAGCGGCAGCGCCTCAGTGTCCTGCTCTGTCCCTGTGCGGCCACCTTTTCTGTTCCAGGAGGTGGCCGGGCTGTGGCCAACACACAGGATGACAGGCTAGAAGCAGGGCCTAAGCGGAGGTGTGTCCCAGGCCTGTGTCCCTTCAAAGGTCTGCCCTGGTCTTGACCACTGCTCTGGGGTTACATTCCTGCCCATCTTCTCTGCCCCGGGAGGCCCTAGGCACTTGGTCTGCATTTGAGAGAAGTGGGATGCCAGAGGTGCTGGTGGACTCTGTACTTCTTGGGGGTGTCCAGTGGGACTCCAACCTCAGGACCCCCAGGGTCCCCAATGCGAGCCCCTCTTGAGCCTTGGCCTTCCCAGGGAGCCATGGAGCCCTGGGCGGGCCAGCACTCAGCGGCCTCAGGATGGTTGTGGCTGTGGGCACACGCCTGGGAGCCTCAGGGGGAAGCAGTCATCTCAAGACCCACTAAAGACAAGGGCCCTTGAGTGTTTTGGTTGCTGTGTTGCTGGGACGCTGTCTGGCAGGTCTGTAGCAGCGCCGCTGTGAGCCCTGGCTCTTCCCTTGTCCACCCCAGTGGTGGAGCTGAGGCAGGGAACCGCCGCTTTGACCCTGCATACTTGCCCTCGGTGGGATCCTGCTGCTCGTCCCCTCCACAGAGGGACCTTGGTGCTCAGAGCCCTAGGCAGGGAGGGCCCAGGGCTGATGGGCCTGGGTGGAGTGGTTGTAGACGGGGCAGGCCACATGGTCTTGTGGCTCTGTGGCTGCCCCTGTGCCCATCACAGGGCAGAGGACTCAGCAGACACTGAGTGAAACAGATTGCTCTCCATCATGTGGCGGGCCTTGTCTGGTCAGTTGAAGGCCTTATGAGAAGACCGAAGGCCCCTGAGGCAGAGGTTTTGCCCCGGGGTGGCCTTGAGACTTGGGCAGCAGCAGCAGCAGCTCCTCCCTGGTCTCTGCAGACTTCAGACCTGCTGGTCCCGGTCACGCGAGCCAAATCCCTCAAGTAAATCTTCTTTCTGTCCATCTATACATACGTGCTCTGTACATATGCTGCAGATGTGTGTTCTCTTTACATGTGTACACTATATACATACCGGCCGCAAGGCTGGGCCAGGGCATCTCCAGGCCGCCCCTCCCTGGCCCCGCCCCAGGACCCTTCTCTATCCTGGATCTGGGTCACTGTCACTGGGGCTGAAGTTTGGGGTCAAGAAACGGCAAGGCTCAGATCTCAGGGATAGCCAAGAATCAAATATGGGATCTCCAGTTCAGTGTGGACGGTCGGCCGACAATGACATAAACGTGCTAGCTTGTCGTTGGTGTAAAATTCAAATGCATTTTGCTTTAACGTTCATTGAAAACTTTGCCCACTGACCAGAGAGACAGGGGCCTTCACCCCAAGGAGAGCGTGTTGGTAGCTGGGGCTGGGGAGGCGGGAGGGCTCTGCCATGTGGCAGTGGAGGGCGCGGGGAGACCTGGAGGCAGACAGCAGCCTCCCCAGACCCAATCCTGCTGGTCTCCAACTTTTCAACCTCCCAAACCCAGAGCAACAGATTTGTTTTCACACGCGACCCCGTCCCCAGGGTTTGCTTAGAGCATCAGGGACCGCAAAGACGACGAGCCAGGCCCTTCTCAGGCCCCAGTGGCCTGCGGCGGTGGGTGTCAGCCTTGGTGCGTACAGCGGTCTCGGGGGCTCCATCGGTGCCATGGTTACAGGAGACCTCCCTTGCAAGGAGCTGTGTAGGGGAGCAGCTGCCGGCCACCCTTCCAGTGCTGCACAGGCCCAGGAGCGGGGTTACGGGGGACACACCAGCCTCCTGTGGGATGGGGGCCCCAGGTGGTGCTCGTGGTAGGGACTATTCATTCTTCAGTGGATCTCTTTCTTTGTCTTCAGTCTAATATCCACCTAGAGGGGAAATGTTCTTGTTTAAATGTTAATCATGCCAAAAATTTATGTTTAAATTCTTCTTTCATTTACCGCTAAGACAGATGTACTCTCCAATTAGCAAAATGGAAAAATCTAGACGCTGGATCCAGCTTGCACGTTTGCGTCTCTTTCAGGGACAAGTTCGCGTGGGGTTGTCCCCGGGACACAGGAGCAGGCTGGTGGGGGAGGACAGAGTGGGCCTAGGGACCGCTGACACCGGGTCACCCATCCAGCATGGCCTCCCTCCTCCCTGCTGCTGTCTGCCCCCAGCCAGGGCCCAGCCCCTCCATGCTGCGGGAGGGCAGGCATGGCCACCCTGCTGGGCACAGGGACTTTTCTGGGAGCCTCCCGAGGGCCTCTCAGCAGCCCAGCCCCGAGCTGGGGGAGTCCATTCTCTCTGGTCACGCTGCTGTCCAGGCCTGGTGAAGGCTGAGCTCCTTCCCATGGTGCTCCTCCTGCAGGACCACGTCCCTGGCTGCTCCTGGGTCTGGGCCCGGGGAGGGGCAGAGCCCCGTGACCAGCTTCTGCAGCCCCTCCCACTGGCAGCCTTGGCGGGGCCAGCCCTAGTGCAGCGCACCGCTGGGCAGCTGGCCGGGCTCTGCTCAGCCCCTGCCCTGCCCCTGCCTGGGCCTCCCCCAAGCCTGTCTCACTCTGCTCTCTGAGCTCCACTCTGCGGTTCTGCCTGGGACCTCCCCACCCCCAGAGCCCTCGGGCCACCCAAGGTCCCCAGGCCAGCTGGCACCCTGCTGGGGCTGGCTGGGGCTCACCCAAGGGCTGGCCTCCTGCCGCTCTCTGGCCAAGCTGGCTCTGCCTCCGAGAGTTGCTCCTTCCTGAGAGTTCCTGAGAGTTGCTCCTTCCTGAGAGTTCCTCCGAGAGTTGCTCCGTCGCCCATGATGACGCCCGCTGTGCTCAGGCAAGCGTGAAGGGACCTCCAGGACCCTCCATGCTCCCAGCTGCTCCCCACACCCACGGGTCACAGAGCAGGAGCCCTATGGTTCAACAGACCCTTGGTCCCCGGGAAAGGGTGGCTCCCATCCTTTCCTCCTTGCTGGCCCCTGTGCCTTTCCGGTAAATTGCAAGTGGCCTGAGGAGAGGCCAAGGAGTGCCCTTCGTCCTGTCCAGCAGCGCCCATGGGAGCAGAGGACACATGGGTCTCCTGAGGCAGAGGCTGCGGAGGTCTCAGCCCTGGCCCACTGAGCCCAAAGCACTCCCGACTCCGGGTCTGCAGGAGCTGGAGCCCAGGAGAGCTTCGAACCTGAGAAAAATCCCCCTTCTTGAAGGGGGCATGTCCATCGCAGCTGGGCAGGGGGACGCCAGGGGTTGGTTAACGAGGAATTTGAGTAGGGAAGAGAGACGGCCAGCTGAGCCTGGAGGTTGAGAGCTGGCAGGCCTGGGGTCCCCACCCCAGGGCTCTGGGCAAAGGCTCTATCAGGTCCTAACAGCACAAGGGGCTCCACTGCTGTTTGCTAGCGGGGGTGACATGAAGGCCGGGCCTCTGCAGGGCTGGGCACTGCCAGCTGAACTGGGAGCCCCTTCATGAACACTCTGGCCTGCTGGGACACACTCGACACGCAGGCCCGACACACCCAAGCACACTCTTACATGCAGAGACACACCCAAGCACCAGCATGGGCATGCACACGGACCTACCAAAGCATTAGTGCACATGTACACACACAGACATACCACAAAAAAACACATGCACACACACAGACACACGTGCACACACAGACACACCAAGGCACCAACACATGCACACATACAGACACACGTGCATACAGAGACACACCAAAGCACCAACACACACATGCTCACACACAGACACATGAATACACAGACACACCAAAGCACCAACACACATGCACACACACGGACACACGTGCACACATAGACACACCAAAGCACCAACACATGCACACACACAGATACACGTGCATACAGAGACACACCAAAGCACCAACACACACATGCACACACACGTGCACAGACATACCAAAGCACCAACACACACATGCACACACACGTGCAGACACACCAAAGCACCAACACACACATTTACACACACAGACACATGCATACACAGACACACCAAAGCACCAATGCAGACATGCACACAGACACAGACACACTAAAGTACCAACACACACATGCACACAGATACACCAAAGCACCAGTGCACACATGCACAGGGAGAAACACAGATGTACCAACACACACAACAAAGTTTGCACACTCACACAGACACACATCAAAATGCTAGCACAGACACGCACACACAGACTCAGCAGCCCCATGACACACACTCAGCTCTATGGATAGTCCCACATATGCCCCTCTTGGACACAGATGCACACACATGCCCTGCACACCCCCACTCACATACCGCACACACCTTCCTGCCTGGCGTCCCTGCCTCCACCCACTGCAGCCCCAGGGGAGCAGGCTTGGAGCTGGCTGCTGTTTCCTAGGAAACGCTGCCATCACTGTGGCATCGAAGCTGACAAGCCCCCAGAGCCCACCGCAGGGCTCAAGCAGCTGGGCACGGCTGCATGAGGACTGGGCCAAGTGGGCAAGGGAACAGGGTTCAGGTGCAGCCCCTGCCCCCCAGGGTCCCGGGAGCCCATGGTTCTGCCGCCCCAGCCCCGCGCCAGGGGCTGCAGCGCAGATTAAGGACCTGCCCCTGCCCTTTCCCAGCCAGGTGGCCACCCAGGCCTGCAGGGTCCACAAGGCGGGATCCCTCTGGGAAACACCTGCTTTTCTGCAGTGTAAACAGCTGCTGGGGGAGGGAAGGGGCTGGAAGGGGTGGGTCCTGGAGCCCAGCTCTCACAGGAACAGAGGCAGGAGGAGGGTGGGGATGAGGGAAGCCCAGCATGTCCAGGGAGGAGATGGCAGGCTCTGGGGGGCCAGACTGGACACAGAGCGTGTACTGGGCCTCTGCCGGTCAGAGGAGGACACCCCCTGCTCCCAAGCACCATGCGTGTGCATCAAGTATCTACATGGGAGCCAGGCACGGAAAGGAGAGAGAAAGCCCTGGGCGTACCGAGTATGCAAAGGGGCACGGCCCTGCAGTTTCACAGGCACCAGGCTGCAGGAACAGAGCTCAGCAGGCCATGCCAGGGCCTCCACTGGCTCTTCAGGGGCATGGGGACCTGCCTGAATGACCTGGCCATCAGGAGGGGCGGGTGGGCTTGAAGAGTACAGCAGCGGGTGAAGACCCTGTCCCTCCCACCGAGGGGTCCTAGAGCCAGGCCTCATCCTGCCACAGGAGGGATGGGACACTTAGCCACTGAACCCCAACTCTGCCTCCGTCCTACACCCAGTGCCAGCCCCAGCTCCAGGGACGAAGGGGTTCATGGCAGACAGGCCTGGTCGCCTGACCTCCTGACCCTGCTTCAAAATAAAAAATCAAAAAGGCTGGAGGTGTATCTTGGAAGTAGAATGCCCCTGAGTTCAATCCCCAGTACCGAGAAAACAAAGAACAAAGGAGGCCACAGAGCACAGAACACCCTGAGCCCACGCTCCCGGGAAGCAGAGAGGGACTGATCACCGGCGTCCATACTGGCTGCACCACCCCGACCAGCCACCCCACTGCAAGATAAGAATCCGGGAAACAAGGGGCGGCGCACGGCACTCTCAGCACGAGCTGCTCAGTGTTCTGTAAGCCAAAAACTGCTCTAAAAATAGAACTTAGTAATTTTTTCAAAGTCTGCTCATTATAAAAAAGCACGTCCCCAGGCTGCCCAAGGCCCCCTGACCTGCCCCAGCACTGCAGGAGGCTGGGGACAGCCCTGGCTCGGCCCAGCAAGCCCGTCACCAGCTGGCCTGTGCCGTGGGGACCACCTCTGCATTGGGCATCCTGAGGTGCTGCGGGTCAGGTATAGCCACGGGACAGTGGACACCTGTGGGGCCTGGGGGGCAGCAAGGAGGTGGCACCGTGACCACAGAGTGGCCCAGCATGGACACAGGTCACGCGTGCCTGGCACCGGCCAGCAGCCCCACCCTTTGACATATCGAGCATTTTTCTTCCCAGCTTTGAGGACTGGAAATTCTTTGTTGAACCTATTTTCTATTCTGAGTACACACACGGTTTAATCTCAGACATTACAGAGTGAGTAAACCAAAAGGCTCATTTCTGGAAAGAGAAAAGGTATTTTGAGTTTCTGCATCAATATTTAACATCTACCTAACATTTTAGATGCTGCCCTGGCACATAAACCAATCCCCGCCCCAGTAAACAGTAACGGCGGCAACACCTAAGCTGTGGCTCCATCTCCCTGTGAAGGGCCAGGCAAGGTGCCTGCCTCACTGGGCTAGACAGGATCGCTTTCCTCCTCGCTTTAAAATCTCAGAGCTAAATGAGTCCAGCAAGCCGACTGAATGTCTTGTCTGCTATAGAGAATGTGCTTGAAGTCAGACCTTAGCACATCAGACATTTCAGGGGACAGCCCTATGTGTGCGCCAGGACGGCGGTAAGCCGAGGTGCCTCTCATGTGTGGGGGACACTGCTGATGAGCAGTGGGGACACTCACCGGCGGGTCGCTGGGTGGGAAGCCATGCTGTGTGGCCATTCTGCAGGAAACAGTCCCATGTGGTAAAGTCCCAGAGGAGGGCAGAGGTGGGCGCTATCAATGACATCAGGCGGTGCGGGCTACTGGGAACCTGCCCACTGGCTGCCCGCAGGAGAGGCTTGGGCACTTGGGCAACCTAGGGAAGCCCGTCCAGGATGGCGATGCCTCTGTGGGCTGGCCTCGTTCCTCCCCCAGCTCCAGCGGGCTCAGTCCATCCCAAGGGCAGCCAGCTCCTGGTTAGGCACTGTCCCGAGGGCTGGAGCAGCTACGGGGAGACGGGTGGTTCTCAACACTGTGCTCACAATGGGGATACCAGAGCACCAGGCCAGGCCGCCTGCCTGGGGCCCCCACTCTTCCCAGCCACCCTCTGAGTGGCTGCTCAGCGGGCCTGGGTGGGCAGCGGGTCAGTATGGAGGAGGACCAGGTAAGACTCTGGGGCCACAGCTCAGCCCCTGCTCAACACCAGCCCATCAGGCTGGCCATGGAGGTCTACCTGAGACCGCAAGTCACCACCACGATGCCCCTCAGGAGGACACGCCAGATCAGCAGGCCGCAGGGTCCAGCCACGCCACTCCCAGCTGTCCCCCAAGAGAACTGTGGACACGTCCACAGGGAAACCCAGACACGGGCGTCCACAGTGGCTTTATTCACAGCCCGCAGGTAGACGAAGCCTAACAGCTGTCAGTTGACTATGGGCAACAGATGTGGCCTGTCCCTACGATAGAACATTATCCACCATAAAAGGGAACCAGGCACTGACCTGCCCCCTCATGGAAGAGCCCCGAAGCCAGACGCAAGCCACGAGATGTGAGTCCATTGGTAGGGAATGTCCGGCACGGGAAATCCCTAGAGACAGACACCATAGAGGTCACTCGGCCCAGGAAGGGTGACTGCTAACAGGTGAGGCTTCTTTCCAAGGGGGTAAAAGTGTTCCAAACACACCTCAGTGAGGTTGATATCTATGAACACCCCCAAAACATACAACTTTAGGTGAATGCTGTATCTCAATAAAGCTGTGTGTGCGTGTGTGCGTGTGCATGTGCACGTGCGTGTGTGTGCGTGTCTGTGCGTGTGTGTGTGTGTGTGTGTGTGTGCACGTGAATCTCCACCCTAAAGCTGCACAGCAACATTCAGAAGACTCATTAGGACATTAGGCTCAGTCGGCTTCTTTTTTTGGTGCTAGGGATCAAACCCCAGGGACGGTTTATCTTGGATCCGCACCTCTAGCCCCTCCCCCCGTTTTTTAAATTTTGAAAGAGTCTCACTAAGTTGCTGCTGGTCTCTCTAAATTGCTGAGGCTGGCTTCAAAACTGTGATCCTCCTGTCTCAGACTCCCAAGGACTGAAGTTACAGGTGTGTGCCACCCCTCCTGGCTGTAAGGACTGTTTTCTGTGGCAAACGCTTGAGAGCAGAAATTCATGTTGAGCCGGGCGTGGTGGTGCACGCTTGTCACCCCAGCATTCGGGAGGCTAAGATGGGGACTCGCAGTTCGAGGACAGCCTCAGCTACCTAGTGAGGCCCTTTGCAACTCAGTGAGACCCGGTTTCAAAATAAAGAATAAAAATAGGGCAGGGGGTGTAGCTCCGAAGTAAGATGCCCTGGGTTCCATCCCCAGTACCACAAAAAAAGGGAAAGAGACTCCTGCTGGAAGCCATGCCCCGAAGAGCAGGGACCCAGGGCTGGACAACTCCACTGCAGTTTTCCTTAAAACTTCTGATAAGCCGGGCGTGGTGGCGCATGCTTGTAATCCCAGCATTCGGGAGGCTGAGACCTGGAGGATCGTGGTTTAGTGAGGCCCTCTGCAACCCAGTGAGACCCGGTTTCAAATTAAAGAATAAAAAATAGGGCAGGGGGTATAGCTCAGAGGTCAAATGCCCCTGGGTTCCACCCCCAGATCTGCAAAAACAAAAAAAAAACAAAAAAACAAAACTTTTGATTCCAGCTGGGCACGGTGGCCTTTAATACTAGCACTGGGGAGGCTGAGACAGGAAGATCACAGTGTGAAGCCTGCTTCTACAGTAAATTTAGTGAGCCTCTCAGCAACTCAGTGAGACCCTATTTCCAAACAAAAAATAAAAATAGGGTTGGGGGCCTAGCTCAGAAGTAAAATGTCCCTGGGTCCACTCCCCAGCACCACAGAACAACAGTCCCCAAGTGCGCCCTGCGAGGGGAGCCTGCCCAGGACTCAGGCAGCCCGGCGCTCAGCCCCACCAACCCTGCCTTGGTCCCCCACACCAGCTCATGGCCTCTTCACCACTGCCCTGCCCCTGCCCCTCCGCAGGCCTCCCTCAGGCCCCGGCCCCAGCCTCTGCCACCCAGCCCAGACCTGTCCCCAGCCTGCAGGTTGTGCCTGCCCTGGTCTTAACTCCTGCTCATCTGCTCACCAGCCCACATTCCCCCTGCGGGCTGCCGTGGGGTTGCTCTGGCTCCAGCCCCTCTCCCCAGCCACAACCAGGAAGAAAGGGAGCCCCCTCTGCGGCCACCCTTCATAAAATCCCAGGCTCGCCAGGGGCCTGGTGGCCTGGGAGGGGCCTCAGGGCCTCACCGCCTCTGCAGATCCTTCTGAAAAGCCGAGGGCGAGGGCTAAAAATAAATCAGCCCTGCAGAGGCCGCCCGCCCCCACAGGGGTGGGGCAGGAAGGGGCGGCGCCCGGTGCAGCGCCAGGAGCCCCGCCCCACAGGCCGCAGGAGGGCCGCTGACCACACCTCACCCGGGAGAGGCCGGGCGGGGAAGGGAGAGGAAGTGGGTCTTGGATCCACTGGCAGGCAGCCCCTAGCCGCAGCCCCTCCCTCGCGCTCGGCGTCCACCCCGAGCTGCCTCTGGTGTCCAGGACAAAGCTGCTTAACCCCAGAGCAGAGGGCTGCTCGCTCCAGGGAGGAGGCCCAGCCCCCAGCGTCCGGGGCCTCCCCGGCCTCCCGGCCTCCCGGCCTCCCTACCCTGGAGGGGCTGGGAGCTGCTCTGGCAGCTAGCCCCACCCCAGCCAGGTAGAGACACTGGGCAGCTGCCCACAACCCCAGTGTGAGGCCCGAAGGGGAGGACTCCCAGGACACAGGAAGCCGAGGCACAGGGATGTGCCGGGCGCTCTGGAAGGGCCAGTTGGGTACAAACTTTCAGGGTGCCGGAGGCCAGGTCAGCAAAGCAAACATCCATCAGCAGCCGGACTCACCTGGGAAGAAATGCGCCAGAAGCCTGAGGGGGTGAGAGACTCCAGACTTTAACGATGTTCTACCTCCAACAGGCAGAATCATCAAAGAAAAAGACCCTGCAGAACCCGGGTGTGGTGGCAGAACCCTAGCTGAGTCGGCCTGGAGCTGAGCCAGACCCTGTCTCAAAACAAAATAAAAAGGACATAGTACAGTGCTACAGTGCTTGCTAGCACACACTGTGTCCTGGGCCCAATCCCCAGCCACACACACACACACACACACACACACACACACACACACCCCATGCAGAAGAGGGGGGGCACCTGTGGGCCTCCAGGACAACCTGCCCATCAGGAAGTATCCCGGGCCTTGGAGCCCTTAAGCACAGTGGCCAGAGATCAGGAACCGGCCGGGTGCCCCAGGCCTCTGCTGCCGGCTGTGAGACACCGGCACTCTGAGCAGTCACTCTACAATGCAGATCCATTGTGCAGCCAGGGGCCGGCTGCAGTGAGGGCTTGTCCTCTCCCGTCCGCCTTCCTCCCCCTCTCTCCAGCCAACCCTCCCTCCTGGCTGTGGGGTGTCCTGAGGAGGTAGCAGAGCCTGGAGACCAGGGGAGCCAGGGAGGCCTGGTGGGGCAGAGCTGGGAGGGAAGGCAGAGCCCAGGGCCTGGAGCCAGCTCAGCCCCACAGGCCTGCGCAGCAGCACACTGCCCTGCACCGACTACAGACCCAGAGCCCTCCGCGGAGGCGGCCGTGGAGCGCCCAAAGAAAAGAAGAGGGCTTAAGCCGGGGACGCGGCCACTGGAAAAGCAGAAGCTGTGTCCCTGCACATGCTTGGGCTGTGCCCAGATGTCCTCTCCGGTCCAGCCTGCTCCACATCAAACCAATGACAACTGGCCTCATGTCGCTGGTCAACTCTGGGGATACTGCTGACCACAGGGAAGTTCACCTCAAGGACCCCAAGGACCCCAGGGGCTGGGAAGCAAACATCACCTCAAGTCCGCCCCTGCCCTGGGAAGGTATCACACTGGGCCCTTGCCTGGCTGGCTGTGGGGTCCCCACCGGGCCTCTGAAGAAGGGGCTAGAGCCCTGTCTAGAGGGACCTGGAGTGGCGGGGGGAGGGAGGCACAGCCTGGATCCTGCTGGGCATATTCATGGGAGGCCAAGACCCAGCACAAAGGGCCCAGGACTGGCTCTGTGCCCAGACGCACACTGCGCCCACGTCTCTCCAGGGCCTGGTAGAAATGACTAGTCAGAGAACCCAGGCACCCTCCCTGGGACCCCTCCCCAGGAGTCCCTTCCCAGGGACCCCGCCCCCAGGGACCACACCTCAGGGTCTCCTCCCCTAGGAACCACACCACAGGAGCCCCTCTCCCTGGGACCCCTCCCCAGCAGATCCCTTCCCCCGCTGACCCTGTTCCCTGTGAGTGGGGTAAAGGCAGGAGCCCTGAAGTTCCAGCATTCTGCCCCCTGTATATCCCATTTGAATGGGAGTAGAGAGACGGGACCTGCTCCGCGGGGGCCAGAGGCCCCAGTGGGCCCCATGCAAAGCCAGTGCAGGGCATGGGGCCCAGGTGGCTGGGCAGAGTAGGCCGGGAGGAGAGTGGTCTGGGCTGCTGGGTGCTGGGCACTCAGGGCTGCAGGGGAGCACACCCTGAGCACTCCGGGCTGCAGGGAAACACACCCTGGGGCCTGCACCCTTACCCAGGCGGTAGAGCAGAGTGCTGGACACCACCAGGTGAGGAGGGGCATCCCAGAGAGGAGCTGGTCACAGAGCTGGGGTCTCCAGGACACCTCCAGGTCTGAGTGGCAGTGTCTCGGTGTGGGGTCCTGGCTCCCAGTCCTGGGCATGGTGTGGGCCACCAGGAAAGCAAACTGTCAAGGAACGTGGTTAATCCTCTGCTTAAGAAATAGTTATGCTTTTTATTTATTCATTTTTTTGAGGGTCTGGGGATGGAACCTAGGGGCATTCAACCTCCAAGCTATACCCCCTGCCCTATTTTTTTTTTTTTAAGTTTCACTAAGTTGCAGAGGGCCTCACTTAAGTAGCTGAGACTGTCTGCGAATCATGATCCTCCTTTCTCAGCCTCCCAAATGCTGGGATGACAAGTGTGCGCCACCACACTGGGCTAATAGTTATGCTTTTTATTTTTTACAAAAAGCTGCCTGCACTTGAGGCTAGACCTGCGAATACTCTGTTCCTGCGTGCTGGGGACCACTGCACCCGGGCTGGGGCTGGGGGACCACTGCACCCGGGCTGGGGTTGGGGGGGTGGGATTCAGCAGAGGCGCTGTCAGCTGGGGCAGCAGGAGGGGGTGTGCAGATAGGTGTGGCAGTGAGAGGCCCCACCAGGGAGGGAGAGCGTCCCTGGACAGAAACAGGTGGTGTCAGGGTTAGGAGGGGTCAGATGGCCAGAGGGACAGGCCCAGCCCCTGGAGGCGCCTGTATGAAGGACCCTGAGCCACCTGGGAAGTGGCACCAGGGGCAGGAGAGGGGTGTCATGGACCCAAGAGCTGGGAAGTATGGGCCAGGCAGGAGCTGAGCCTCAGGCCTTTGGAGGGCTGTGTGTGTCTCCCGGCTACCCGGCTCCTTCGTGGCCAGGCTTCCCCAGGCGGCCTCAGAGGACTCAGGCTCCAGGCTCCCACAGCCCCTACCCAGGACAGCTTCTCAGGAGCCCCTCTACTCTCACAGAGGTCACCAGGGCTGAACTGCTCTCCCAGACCACCGGGCCACACTCTCTACAGAGGGGAAGATAGATCCGGGGCCCTCTGAGGCCCAGATGAAGCGAGGTTCTGGAAGCAGAGATGACTGATTTGACAGAGGATTCGCTCTCCTGGTCTAGGGACCCCTGGCCTGGTGAAGGCTGTGTGCATCCGGGGAGCCGTTGGGGTAGGTGCTCCAGGACTCCCCTTCCCCTCCAGGGAAGGGGCCTGGGTCTCCAGAGCAGCACCCTCCTATCAGGGCTAAAAGCGGATGCCTGGAGGGGGCTCATGGACCTCACTCTCCACTCAGTCCTGCTGACCCTTGGGCCCAGAAGGACCTCAGGACCAAGAAGCCAGCTGCTCCTGGGGGCATTATTCCTGCCTCTGTGGTCTCCGGCTCTGGAGCAGACCCAGGCCGCAGGAACCCAGAAGGCAGCAACCCGCACAGGCAGCGACACTCCTGAGCCCACTCCCCGTGCCACCCCGAGGACCATCCAGGCTTGTTGTGCCCGCCCCCACCATGTCCACAGCCCCTCCTGAGGACAGCCGTACCCTTACAATGCAGAAAGGTCCTGTAAAACCAGCAATGGGAGAAGCACCTCTGGAATTTGCTCACACCAAGACCCGGGAGATGAGAGGGGTGCCGTAAAGGGCGGAGCAGGAGGTCTGCAGGGGCTGCCTCTGCCCCAGAAACCCAGGTGTTCCCAGAAACCAGGAGACAGGCTTGAGGTGACAAGACTGGAACTGCCTGCCCACCTGGAATGGGCAGCAGGGCCCGGTGTCCTGCCAGGGGACACGAGACAACCGCAAGGTGACACCTCCATACAGCGCCGGTACAGCCTCGGGATGCTCGGGCACAAACCACAATACAGACATTTTTTGCAGTACTGGGGATGGAACCCAGGGGCATTCTACCTCTGAGCTACACCCTCAGCCCTATTTTTTATTCTTTATTTTGAAACAGGGTCTCCCTAAGTTGCAAGGGTCTAAGTAGCTGAGGCTGGCCGAGAGCATGCGATCCTCCTGTCTCAGCCTCCCAAGTACTGGGATTACAAGCATGCGCCACCAGGCCCGGCTTTCAACGCAGACTTTTCAAATTCTTTTTTACATTTAAACAAAGAGCAGATGACAGACCGATGCTTTGTTTTTCCTTTTCTTTCTCCTGTTTGGTGTTTGAGGTGGCAGAGGGGAGGGATGCCGTGACATCAGAGCCAGCCGCTCCTGTCTCCGAGGTCTCCGCTTCCCTCCTCACAGGGCCGATTTGTAGCAGCACCTCTAGAACCAGTGGCCTCATGGGCAGGGCCGGGCACCCAGGACCCGTGCTCTGGGAGGAACGTGGAGGCGACGGGCAGGTCCCCGGCTCTCAGGCGCACCGAGGCCCCACACCCACAGGCTCGGGAAGGAGACCCCACGTGTGCAATTTGGTTTGTCTCGACCCAAGAGGCAGCCTGAGCTGGGCAGCCACGGTGGCTGTGCCCAGGAGGATGGTCCGTGGCCGGCCATTCACACGGTGGCTGGACGGGCCAGGGAGCTGGGCCATTCCTACACGGCGATGCCCGAGCCCGAGCTGACCACCGACACATGAAGCAGCATGCCACCGAGTCCGGCCACTTCTCAGCCGGGCATGCTGCGGCCGGGGTCACAGAAATAAATACATTCAGCCAGAAGGCCGGCGCCCTGGGACGTCCTCTCCCGGAATACACCTGCTCTGCAGGGCCCTCACACCAGGAGGGCCACTGTGCCCAGGAGGCACGCGCGGTTCCTCGGACAGAAGTCAGAAGTTCCGGGACACCAGCCGTGTCCTCACCGTCGGTGACCTTGGGGAAGGAGAAAGGGCAGAAGTTACTGCAGGGTCAAGTGCTGAGGGCGGGTCCCCAGGACCCCAGTACCAGGCCAGAGCCCACCACGAATCTCCTGAGTGGCCTCCCTTGGGTGAAGACCTCAGCTCCACCCACCCCTGCATGTCCAGGAGGCCCACTCTGCTCTGGTGCCCGCGGCCTGGACCGCAGGTTTGGCCCAAGTCCAGCAGCTGCTGAGGAAGAGCCTGCCTCTGGATCCTCCCAGTGTGTCACTGCCTGTGAGCCTCGGACGCACAGGTGCCCTCACGGGGACATATCCCCTCATCCCTCAGCCTAGGGAGGACCCAGAATCACTATCTGCCAGGACGCATCCCCCTGGCACAGGGTGCCCAGGGTGAGAGAGAGCAGAGCCTGCAGAGGGAAAGGGCAGGGAGGTGCCCCAGTGGTCCCAAAGAGCGGACCCAACGTGGCCACACCACCATCCAGCGAGCACACAGCGCTGGGGCCACAACGCCACGTGGCCACACCACCATCCAGCGAGCACACAGCGCTGGGGCCACAACGCCACGCCGCGGAAAGCCGCTGCGTTGTTCTGGAGCAATCTGTCAACACATCCATCGGCCCCAAAGGAAACAAATGCCTAACACACCTGACGGCGTTGGGAGATGTTTCTTTGGGAGCTGGGCATGAACAAGTGATAGTATAAAACTAATTAAAAAGGAAAATTGAGGCAGAGGTCCACCAGGGAAAGAACTGAGCAGAACTAAAACATCAGGTGTGCGCGATCTGGCTGCGGCATCGGTCACCCTTGGCCACCAGGGTGGACTCGGCTGATCTGGCTGGCTGGGCGGGTGTCCCCTTCCTCCCTCACCGCTCCCTGTGCGTCCCTCCTGAAGCTGCGCGCTCGGTCGAAGAGGACGACCTTCCCCGAATAGCGGAGGACCGGTCTTTGGTCAAGGGTATATGAGTAGCCGCGCTCCCCTGCTCGGACCCCCAGACAAGCTCTCAAGGTCCATTTGTAGGAGAAGGTAGGGTAGTCAGCTTCCAAGACTCCACACACATCCACATGAGGCGCTGCATGTGGCAGTCTGCCTTTCTTTATAAAATACCAAAAAAAAAAAAAGAAAGAAAACATATTTGTCGCTCCCAGCATGCGTGGCTGTGATTATTAACGTGAGCCAGCCCAACCTTAGGTGTATGGTGCTACCAGGGAGTACTGGGTCATAAGAATGCAAAATCATCTTCCATAGGAAAAAAAAAATCCACAAATAGTATCTAAAGTGGAAAAAATCAAGAACAAGGAACCAGCATCCAGAAGCAGAGAGAGATCCAGCCAGGCACAGCAGGGTACGCCCATAATCCCGGCACTTGGGAGGCTGAGACAGGAGGACTGCAGGTTCAAGGAAAGCCTCAGCAACTTAACAAGATTCTGTTTCACAATTTAAAAAAGTGCGAGGGTTGGATGCCCCTGGGTCAAATCCCTTGTACAAAAAAAGAAAAAAAGTAACACAAATTGAAAGTCCTTTCATTACATAGCATGCTTTGTATTACTAGCGGACTTAAGAAACAGACTCTATGTAGCGTTGATGAAGTTAAACAAAGGGACTGTATTCGGGAGCTTTTCCTGCAGTGTGTGGCGAGAACCACGGCCTTTGCCATCTGTCCAGCGGGATGCTGGAGTCAGGCAGGTCTCCCCACACAGTGCAACGTGTGTTCCCAGAGTGGCTGCCGTCTGCCGCCCGCCCTGCCCCTTTCCACACAGAGCCACTCGGGGGACTGGCCCAGCGCTCAGAAGCCCCTGCTCCCCAGGGAGAGAGACCGTGAGGGGCGAGGCATGAGCCCAAATCAAGCCCCACTGAGGAGGGACCTAGCCCTGGTGGAGCCCCCAGACCCTCCAACATGACGCTGCACTGGCCACTGGAGGCCAGCAGGGTGGACAGTACCTGTTGGGCTCCTGAGGGCCCAGAGACCTTGGCAGGAGGGCTGAGGAAGATCACAGGGGTTTCAAGACCAGCACAGCAATAGTCATGGTTCAGGGCACCAGGAAGTGGGCAGAGGGGGCGCCTGTGCCCGCCTATGTCTCTGCTGGTCAAGACTCCACCTGGCCCGCTATACCACCCACAGTGCTACCCGGCTGGGCTCAGCACCACGCGTCTCCTACAGGCTGGCCACAGCCCCACCACTTCCTCAGGCTCCTCCAGTCAGTGACCAGCGGCTTCCCCTGCACTGTGGCACCACAGAGGGCCAGCAGCCCCTGCACAGCGAGGGCGTGGCCTGGCATCTGCAGACCATCTGCTCAGTATCGGTGGATACGCTGCGGGGTGGGCACAGCCCAGCTCTGGCCCCATATTGGTGTCCTGGGGTGGCCACATGAAGGGCCCTGTCTGCACCCAGGGTCAGCGGCACCATGCTCCCCTGGGCTCTGGGGCCTTCTTCCTGGAGGCCCTGGGCGTCCTGTGGCTGAGAACGTCTCCCGCCAGTCTCTGCCTCTGTCTTGACACAGCCCCACCTATGTGTCTGAGTCCAAATCTCCCTCCTCTTATGGGGGCGAGATGAGGGCACCCCCCAGGAAGGCCTCAACATAACTTGAGCACGCCTGCAAAGACCCTGTTTCCACATAAGGCCGTATTCACAGGTACTGGTGACAGGACTTGAACATGTCTTTTGGGGAGACACAAGTCAATCCATGACAGCCCCCTAAGATGTAGCGGAGGGAGTATAACAAGAGTCCTCTCCCTAGGTCCACAGCAGCACCGCCCACTCCAAGCCCAAGGCACAGACACTAGTTTAAACTGAGTGTAGGGTGTGTTCGTGTGCACATGTGTGGGGGGTGCTTATGTGTGTGCATTATGCATGTGGGGGTGTGCACACGTGGATGCATGTGAGTGCTTACACATGCATGTGTGTGCATGGTATGTCTGCGTTTGTGTGCGCACTGAGCAAGTGAAAGAGTCCAGAATCCACAGAGCAAGAGGACTTGGCTCTCCCAGCCCCCAAAGGTGGCAAGACTCAGAGGAAGCAGTGCACCCACCAAAGGGCATCACATGCAAACAGGTCCATGGGCGAGCAGCCTCTGGCCTGAAGCCCAGCGCCCTCACCGACAAATGGCACTTGGTCAGTAAATAAGACTTGCATCCTGTGGAGTCCAGGTGCGTCTCCAAGACTCCATGCACACCACCCCTGGCCCACCCCTGCCCTACAGGCTGACACAGGTCCAGGCTGGAGTGCATCTGAGGCTGGACGGTCACCTGGGGCAGGGGTCCAGGCCCAGAATCCCAGGCAGCCCACAGAGGTGTCCCTTCCGAGCCCCCGTGAGTGGCCAGGGTTAGGGTTGGCAGGTTCTGTCAGCACAGGGTGGGGAAGCTGCTCCTGGAAGTTCCTCCTTCCTTCTAACTGGGGACTTTAGGATTTGAGAAAGGGCTCAAATAAAGCAGCCATGCTTCACTGCAAAGGCACACAGCCCCGGGAAATCACTGAATGCCAAGTCCCTCTCCAACCAGCAGCGGCTCAGCCTCGGAAACGTCACTAAACGCCCGCCATCAGTGCTCCTTCATAGAGAAATGCACAGCGGGCCTGAGACAGCGCCAGCCAGGCCTCTCCGTCCCCACAGCAGCAGCACCCTTCAGAGCACCCTTGCTCTCTGAGCAAAAGAAGGGCAGGCTGCCCGACCCTGGGAGCCGGCCCCACTGCAGCTGCTGCTGCAGAGCAGAGCTGGGACCTCCAGGACGCCCGGCCCTCTCAGAAACCTGGATTCAGGCAGAGCCTCAGACCTCAAGGTGTGGGCGCGGGAGGCCGGCAGCTCCCCCACAGCTGACACGCCCCCCTAAAGGAGAGTCGCCACACAGAAAAGACGGAACAAGCCAAGTCCCCCAGGGCTCGGCGCGAGACTCAGAGGAAGGCCGTGGTCTCTGCGTGGGGTCAGGGCAGTGGTGTGCAGCCGTGTGGTTCAGCCTCAGGGGCCGGTGCAGGACAAACAGATGAACAAAACACCCACACGGAATGAAGACCCATGGGGGCAGGCCTGAAGGAAGCAGGCCAGGCAGGCACGGAAATCTCACAGAATTCCAAAACATACTAAATTAAAAAACCCAGAAACCTATAAAAGTAGAAAGCTGAATGAAACAAACTCATCTGTGTTGTGAGGTACGGACTTAGCTGGAAAGGAAAAGTCTGCACTGTGAGATGCAGGAATGTGGCATACACCTGCCCGCCTGCCCAAAAGGGCCAGATCCCTAAACAAAGGGATGTCAGAGAAAGCCCTGGGCTTGTCCTGCCAGAGCCAGCTGCAGCCCCAGCAGCCAGCTCCCGGTGGGGGTCACGACTGTCTGTTACCCTGAGCCTATGGTACAGTACTTTAATGTTTATAGTAAAACAACATTATATATAAAACACGCATTATTAAAGTAATAGGTGGCCCGTGTATACGAGCTCTTATGTATGCCAAGTTATAACTGTGTCATTTATCCTTAAGAGCCATGACTTTGGGTAGAAGAAGAAAGAGCAGTTCTTAGCTCTGTTGATGCCAAAGACCAAGAAACGCACACAGCCAGGAGCCCGGGGCAGCCCGGAGGCCGGGCCTGCACCCTCAGAGAGGGCCCAGGGCTCCTCGGGGAGGGATGATTCCAGGGCTGGCCAGAAGGTGTACAGGGAGAGCCCAGAATGGTGCGTGTGGTGGGAAGCGAGGCTCCTGCAGCTACTGCGGGGCGTGGGGCCCACGGCTGCAGATGGCAGTCTAAGCAGCAGAACATCTACCTGGGCTGCAGTCACTGGGTGGGGTGCGATGCTTGGCAGGGGTGCTGGCTTGGGACCAAGCTCCCGGAGGGTCCAACATCTGCCCTACCGCCAGCAGAACTGCCTGAGAGAGTTCCCGTGAGGCAAGGTTCTCTGGGGAAGGACACCCATGGCAGAAGATGGCAGTGGTCAGCAGGCTGTCTCTGGTGGGGATGTGGGCTGGGGAGGGGGCTGCCGTGGTCAGCAGAGCTGTGGACATGCCACTACCAGCCTCAAACCACAAGCCTGCGTGTCCTCCAAAGAGCGCCCCCTGGAGGGCAGGCCACAGAGCAGTCCGTCGAGGAGGGCCTGAGCAGCTGTGGTCTGGGCTGAGTATTCGCAGCTGGTGGTGGGTCCCAAGGATGCAACCCAGACTCCGGGCAGGTGCTCTTTGGAGACATCAGGGTATCCAGAGGGAGGGGGATACAGGCTGGGAGGACCGCCCAGAGGCCCTCTCCACCGTGCCCCGGGCACTTGTTTCCCTGGGAGAGCAACCGGAACTCACCACACTGCCCTGCCCACCTGCCCACGGGAACCCGCCCCAACACAGCACAGGGCAGGGAGGGGCTGCTGGGAGCTCCCAGCGCAGGCCTAGAATTACAGGCCTTAGTTTTCTTCTGGAACAAAATAATTACAACCTTCATGGAGGACCTGGATCCCCTGGAAGCAAGCCGGAAGTCAGCTGACAGCTAGTTTTCAGGAACAGAAGTACATTTTATTTAGAGCTGGAAGAAAAGGAAAAGCTGGTTGGGGTATTTGGCTTTTGGCTCAAGATGCTGCTCTAAAGAGCAGGAGTCAGAGCCCAGGGAGCGCAGGGCCTCCAGGGCCTGAGGCCACAGCTCTAGGGTCCCTGGTCACACTCTCCTGACCCCAGCAGCCACACTGAACGGTACCCGATGGCGAGTGTTTGTTTCCAAGGAGAAATCAGTACCATGAAGTGGCCCATGGTGCTCCCAGGACTGGCTGCCCAGTGCAGCCTTCAAGCTGGGACAGAGCCTTCTGGAACAGGGGGGTCTCCCTCACCACCCAAAACCCTGGGCCTGCAGCTCAGGAGCCCTGCCATGGCCCACCTGGGGGATTAAGCTGGCAGCTGCCCTGGCCAGGCCCGCCGTGGCCACCAGATGCCCGGGGCTGTGGCCTTCTCTGACCTGCGAGAGGCTGGCCCAGTGTGTGTGGGAGAGAGGACCGGAGGAGAGGCTGAGCCTCTGGAACATGGGCGTGTCACTTTTATGGGCATTCTTGCAGGTGCTTGCAAATGAAGGGCTTCAAGATGCAGGGTTAGAGCAGCCTGAGTAAGGCGGGTGGGCCCTAGCTCCATCTCAGGGTGCTTGTGCTAGAGGCAGAGGGAGGTCAACGCTGAGGAGGAGGAAGAGGCCGTGTGACCCCGTGACCCGGGGACAGAGACTGGGGAACCAGGAGCCAGGAGGCATCTCCCTCCCCAGAGCCGCAGAAGGAGCTCAGCTCTGGCCACACCTTGACCTCGGGATTTGGGCCTTAGAGACGAGACAGCGAGTGTCTGTGGCCATAGGGCACTCGCAAAGGACAAGGCTGCCATTGCTCAGCTCAGCGGAACACTAGCCCTCAGAGCTGCCCGCGGGAGGTGGAGCCGCGTGAGCCCTGGTCCACAGAGGGGGCCCTGCCCCATGGCCTGGGGCCTGTAATGCTGGGCTGCCCTGAAGAGCTGGGCATGGCCCTCTTTCTCCTTTACGGGGTGCTGCAGCTGCAGCTGCAGCCCAGCACATGGGCCACCTATATGACCTTCAGCCTTAACCAGGAGAGGCAGCAAGGACAGCCTTGTCAGCCTCACGGCTCCAGGGCACTGGGCAGCAGGCTGTGGCACACACAGGCCTGAGCAGGCGTGTCCTCTGGGCTCCCTTGGGTGACTGATCGCCGTCCCTGCTGCCCTCTCTGGTGCTGGGGAGTCAGCCCAGGGCTTCCCCCACCTGGCTCCTCCAGGTGCCTCTCCAGGGCCCTCTCCCTGCCCCCACACCACCACACACCTCCCACCTCTGCTGCTCCAAAGCCCCGGCCTGTGAGCAGGCATCTATGGGAACAGCCATCTATGGGACAGCCATGGGGGACCCCCCCCTCCAACGTCCCCCATGGCTGTCCCCTCTAGTCATGCCCTCATCCCAGCCCCAGGCCTCAGGCATCGCCCCTGCCAGCAGTGGGGCCCAGTGCGCAGCCTGGGGCCAGCTCTGGGAGCAGCCTCGGCATACCAGCCCCAGCCCAGTCACAGCCTGCTGGTTCAGGACAGTTCTCCAGGCACCCCTGGATCGGGCCTACCAGAACAGGGCCGACCCGCAGCACAGATGGGCTGACCTGGGACAAGCCCCGATGCTCCCTCTGCCCCACACACTCCGCACTCCGCCGGCTCCTGTCTGGCTCACCCCTGGATCTCAGCTCCTATGGGAGCCAGCCATCGGGGTCCCAGGCAAGGCTTCTGTGGGGTGTGGTGATGCACACTCGTAATCCCAGTACTTAGGAAACTGAGACAGGAGGATTTGTGTCCAGCCTCAGCTACTTAGTGAGGCCCTTTGCAACTCAGTGAGACCCTGTTTCAAAATAAAGAATAAAAAATAGGGCTGTGGGTTCAGCTTGGAGATAGAATGCCCCTGGGTTCCATTCCCAGTACCACAAAAAAAAAAAAAAAAAAAGAGGTCTGCCTGCTGCTCTCAAGCCCCCGTGCCTCCCCCCAACGCGTGCCTGTCCAAGATGGCACGCTAACGTCCAGATGTGCCTCCCACCAGGGCACCACGATTCTGCCCACTCTCAGCCTGCATCCAGCCACCATTTGTCCTTGGGGGAAGGCAGACGGGCAGAACAGGTGGACAGGACCATGGCTAGAGAGCAAACCAGCCCTCCCAGGCGCGGCGGGTCTGGGTCTGGGGGCAGGCCCTGCACGCTATGGAGCTCCTTTCCCTTCGGTAGGTCAGAGGCCCAGCCAGCGCTGGCAGGGCCCTGAGCGCACTGTGGGCGGGAGCACAGGGGCACCCACTCTGCTCCAGACATGCGTCCCCAGCACGGCCTCTGACCCCTCGTCGGAGCCCCTGAGTGAAATCCCCCCACACCAACCCGGAGAGGCCTCAGTGGACCTCCACAGGAGGCTGCCTGTGGGGAGCCACAGGCCCCGTGCTGGCCATGGCACCCAGAGTGTGCACTGCCCACTGACTGAGAAGCAGGTGCTGTCCATCACCCCCAGGCCAGATGAGAAAACTGTGGCCTCTGCACCTCCGCCTGGGGCGGCGGGCCTCAGGAGGGGCACGGTGTCCGCCACGCAGGCGACGCTATGTCCTCGCGGAGAGCAGAGGCCCCCGCCCCGCCCGCCGGCTCAGCACCTCTCGGTCTGCAGGGGATCGTGCCAAGCCCTGCTCAGCTGAGCCCCAGCCACCTGCCCAGGTGGTGAGGGGTCTTGTGGGGCACCCGCTGTCTCTGTTCCAGATGTGCCAGGGGAGCACTGACACCCCAACCTCAGGGAATGTGTGCTGGCCACAGCTGTCCTCTGGCAGCCGCAGAGCCAGACCTGGGAGATGACCCCCCCCCCCCCAGCAGCCCCAGCCCCAGCCCCAGCAGTCTCCTCCTCCTAGGAGGCGCCCAGGTACTGAGATCACCGATCGGTCCCGCCCACCTCTGCTCAGGGAAAGTTACCTTTCTACAGGGTGGCTCCTGTACCCCGCCCCCCCTGCAGAGAGAAGGCTGAGGGGGCTGCCCCCAAACCCATGGCTAAAACCTCAAAGCAAACGCCATCCAGGAGCCCATCTGTCCACACAGGCAGGAGGCCCCAGGCTGCGGGCAGCAGCTCTCACTGGCTCAGCACCGCACTCTGACTTTAATCCTTAAAACAAAACCAAAACACAGACTAAGCAAACACCACTGAGCACGCACACTGAAGGACCCAGTACCCCACTCTCCCCTGAGAACTAAGGGCTGCTCAGCCCGGCTGGTCCAGGCACGGCCCCAGGAGAAGCCTGCCAGTGGGGCCTCTGCAGCGGGCCGACCAGTCAGGTGAGATTTTTCCTTTGCTTCCGGATAAACACAGCCAGCAAGGAGCCTACGCGGCTGCATTCTCCAAGGTGCGGCCTCGGCCTCGCAGGGCCCAGAGCCAGCCAGTCTCCTAGGGCAGACCCGCATGCGCCCTGCCCCCTGCGGTCACTGAGTCCCTGTAGCCACAGCAGCCAGGAACCGGAGGTGGGGTCGTAAGGACAGAGCTGGGCTCACAGAGCACATATGGAAGAGGAAGCTGCAGGCTCAGCCAGAGTGAGGACGGACGGACGGACGGACGGCACCAAGCTGGGACTGGGGAAGGGGGTCAGGGGCCCTGTGAGGCCCGACCAGCTGGATGGAGCGCCAACCAGCAGGCGGCTGCAGCCAGGCATCCCAAGAGGCCAGGCCACCCCCGGGATACCCCAGGGGAGCATCTTCTGCCCCTCATCATCCGCCCCAGACCAGAGGCAGAGCCTGCCAGCCATGCCCACAAGCCCACGCACCTGCCCCGCCCCACGCAATACCCAGAACTGACGAAACCAGCCTGGCTCAGGAGAGGCTCTAGGGGAAAGGCTGAGGTACCCCAGTGACCACTGGGGAGGACAAGGCCAGGGTGGAGCCTGGACAGTGGGCAGCCTTGGGGCCAGCCCCAGCGATGGATCCTCATCTCCCTGCCCCCTCCTAGGCACAGAGGTGTATGGCCGATCAATGGAGGGGCCCAAGGGTGCCCCAGGTCCTTTCCCCAACCCAACCAAGCATCAGCCAATCCTGCTAAGGCCTGGGTATTGTCACTTGGACACACTGATGCCAGGCAGTGGAGTGAGCAGGTGGTCCAGGCGGACAAGGTCACTGAAGGTCACCAAGACACGGCAGAAGCCTAGCTGTGAGCTGCTCTGGTGTACTGTGTGCAGACCCCTGGCCCCCAATCCTCAGTGCCCATGGGGCTGAGCATCAGGTCACAGAGCCAGAGGAAAGCACAGAGGGCCACAGGCTGTCCCCAGGAGGGGCACCCACAGCCTGTGGGAGGGCTGGTCAGGGAGGCGGGAGGACGGCCGGCACTACGTCGCTGTCAGATATGGGCATGCTCGGCCAGAAAGGCAGGGCGGGCCGCAGCCCCTCAGTGCGCTTCCAGATATCCACACGATGACCCAAAAGTGCCCTAGGGCTGTGTGCAACTCCACGGGTAATGTCCTTCGGCCCTCCTGGTGTGATGCCCTCAGCCCCAGAGGTCCTATTTGAGGCCTGGCTGTTGACTCTACAGAGCTCTGCTGGGTAGAGGCAGGGACATTCCCCAAGGAACAGGGTGCTTCCCAGGACCCAGAGCACCTGGCCACTAAGGGTGGCCCAAAATCCACACACCCACTGACAGAGGAGGAGTCAGTACTGAGGGGGTGGGAGGCCCTTGCTGGCTCAGGAAAGATGCGTGGGTCCATGTGCAGGTAAGGAGCTCACCTGGCCGCTCCTCCTTCCTGCCAGTAAGTGCATTCAAGAACACCCAGAGGCCCGAGCCCTGCACCAGGCTTTGAGAAGAGAGCAAGGGTGGTCCAAGACCATGCCCACCCTGGGCTCCCCCGCCCCCAGCATCCCTCAAACACAACCCTTCCTCCAAAATCCTAATTGAAGAGTAAGGAAATCCTTTAAGGGGCTTCCTTTGAAAAACAGCCGCAGAACTCAAGCTAGCCTTCAACAAACAGCTGGTGGTAAGTGGTCTATGTCTAAACCTCGGGGCTCAGGCGACAATACCGAGGAGGCCAACCATTTTCGGTGGCTCCCTTCATAGGAGCCAGAGGGGTGGAGCCCAGCATGCAGTAGCAGGCACACCGGGCTGGGCTCCCGCGGCCCTGGCGCCTCCGCGTGGACGCAAGCTCAGATGCCCGGCACACGCACTCACCTGGTCAGGGAACCAAAGTTACGTTTCAAATTGGGTCAAGAGCTCCCTTACTTCTGGCCCCACGTGTCTCGCGGCATTTGCAGCCTCGGTTATAGCTTTCCGATACATCCCCTTCTTCTTACGGTTAAATCTCAGTTTGAAAAATTCAGAGAAAGGGGAGAGTTTTGAAATAGACAAGAATGATGTAGTCGGAGACCCGAACCATGAGACTTTTGCTTCTTGCCAAGAGGGCTCTCCGTCCTCCTTCTGGCCAAGGCTGATGTCAAGGACACGGGCTGGCCACCAAGGAAAACCATGAACCTTACCCCACACGACGTCCCCCACGGCCACCGTCCGTCCGTCCTCGGTCACGCACTTAGAGACACTCTGCGTGTGCAGCCGAACAGTCAGGGGCGGGACAGTCTGGCGAGCGGAGGAGGAAGGCACGGATGCGCCGTCCCCGGAGGAGAGGTCCCCGGTGTCCGCAGATGCCGCCTCCGAGCTGGACGACTTGGACTCGTCCAGGCTGTCGCTGCTGCACACGGACTCGCTGGCACAATCTGCTCTCCGCTTGGGGCACTCGACAAGAAAAGTCAAGCTGCCGCGCCCCTCTTTATCAGAGGGACACCCCCTGAAGTCATCGTCCTCACCAGAACTTCCAGAAGACAGGTCCTCCAGTCCATGGCCAGAGCCGTCGGCAAAGAGGGCAAGCGAGCTGGCCCGGGGGCCTTGGCGGCAGCCGTTCAACTCCTCCACCAGCTCCGCCCTGTACAGGGGCTCCCGCTCGCCGGCCCCCACGCGGTGGGGCTTCAGGCGGATCTTGGGAGGTGGTAGGTCCGAGCCCCGAGGCACAGGCCGTGTCAGCTTGAGCTTGGGGATGGAGGCCGGGGGCCCGCTGGGCGGCCGGTCCTCACTGCCCCTGGGGTCCGCATCCTGCAGCATCTCGGGGTCCTGGCTGCCATTCAGCGGGGGGCAGAAGGGCTCTAGAGAGCCGTGCACCCGGGAAGGGATCTTGACCACCTCGCCCTTGCCCTGGGGCGTGCTGTAGGAGATCTTGATGACTGGGCTCCGAGGCACCTGCTCCCCGGAGGCCCTGTCCTCCTCCCGCCTCTCCCTCTTGCTCCTCCTCGTGGTGGCCACGGTGGCAGGGTCGCCATCCTCCTGCTCCTCGGGCTTGAGGTGCTCCCTGTCTGGGGCGCTGCCCAGCCTCCGCCGGGGCCTGGGAGCGCCCTGGGGGCCAGCGCCGGGCTCCTGGGGACTCACCGTGGTCTTGCACTTTTCGCAGAGGACTTGGCGAGGCCGCAGGCGGATGGTGCTCAGGATGAGCCGGCCTGGGTCTCGGTTGCGGGACAGACGCCGCCGCGTCCGCTTGATGGTCCTGGGTGGGGGCTGTGGCACCCACTGCTGGTAGGTATTTCTCAGCCAGAGCGGGTGAGGGAACGGGGCACCTTCGAAGTACGGCGGGTAGGGGGGCAGGCTCCCTGCCGGCAGCGGCGGCACGAGGGGTGGGGGTGGCTCGGGGCCGGCTGTCCCAGGGGGCTGGTCCTCAGGGGGCTGGGCCCTGGGGGGAGGAGGTGGGGAGCCTGTGCGCAGCTGCATCCCTTCTCCGTCCCCCTCCTCGGGGCCCTGGCCATGGCAGCTGACTGCAGGGGGGTTGTCGGCCAGGGGCAGCGGAGCCAGCGTGGGCAGCCCAAAGAGGCCGGACCTGGCGGGGGAGACAGAAACAGAGCGTGAGGAGAGGCCCCAGCCACGCCCGGCCTGCGGTTGGGTCCTCTCAAGCAGGCCTGGGCTGTCTGTGCGGGGTTGCAGGTGGCACTGCTGGGCCACAGGTGATGTGCAGCCCCAGGTGGACGCACGCCCTTCAGGCCCGTGGCACGTGGTCTGCAGGCCACTTCCCTGATCACGGTGCCCCACATCAGCCTGTGGCCACAGGGAAGGAGGCTCATAGCTGGAGCACTGGCACGCAGCCCGGGAACAGGGTCTGTGTCCAGAGATGTTGCCTGACCTGGCCTGAGGGTCCAGCTGCTGCGGCTGGTGGTCCCTGTTCATGGTCTCTGTTGGTTCCCTCCCCTCTTCCTCAAGAGAAGTCTGCCCAGAAGGGGTGGGGAGCCAGGGAAGACCCCCAAAGGCCCTCAGGCCCTCTCTCTGCAGCATTCTGGTGCCAGGGGCCTCTGTTGACTGTGTGGGTGGGAGCCACAGCCTCTGCCACCCAGAGGGCCGAGTGGCCACAGACCAGAGCCCAGTCCCTCAGGGCCCCAACCACCCCTCTGGCCCTCAGGAGTGCTGCGTCCACTCCTGCCCACCACGACCCTGAAGGACCTCCCACCAGCCCCCCACAGGGGACCCATGATGGATCTTCAAGTGAGAGGGGCAAAAGTATTGCTACCAGGGGCAACGTCCAGGAACCAGCCGGGGCGGCTCAGGTCCAGATAGCCAGCAGGCCACCTGAGGGACTGGCTGCCTGGGCAGACCTCTCTCTGGGGTGGGGACGTGGAACCCTGACCACACAGGCTGAGGACAGACCGCAGGCCAGGAACCGCAGATTTCACAGCCACCAGGGTGCAAAGGGCGGCTCTTGGCGCCCTCCTCCCCTTCATCCATCGCCCTCGCCTCCCTGGGCTCTGCATCCCCATGTCCTCCAACATGCGGCCTGCCTGTGTTGGCAGAGCGCCCCCATCAGCTAGGTCCAGGGACCCAGAGACCCAGAGCCACACTATAGACAGCCCTCAGCCGGACATCGCCCAAGCCCTGGCCCATGGCTCAGGAGTGGACTCCACCCCCTCAGAAGGTTCACCTTAGGGGGTCCGCAGCCTCTGCATGGCCGCACACAGCAGGTGGGGGTCGCCCCATCTCACAGGCCTGGCTATGGGTGCTGCAGGAGGCTGTGTGATTAAGGTGGACACACAGCCCTAGCTGGGAGACACAGGTCCTGACCTGGCCACAGTCCCCCGCAGGAGGCACGGGCCTGGGGCCAGCTCAGCTGGGAAGCAGCCCGGCTTTCCCCTGCCGACCCCAAGAACACCTCGGAGCCTACGCAAGCCCAGAACTGGAGGAGCCGGCCCTGCAGAACCGCGGGGCACGCAGGCAGCCATACTTCCTTCCTGGAGCTGCCGCCCTGCCTGGCCACACCCTCGAGCTGCCTGGTGGGTAAACAGTGGGAAGGGCTGGCCCACAGGCTGGGCAGCCCTGGGGCCCTGGCAAAGCTCACAGCAGGTGCCCCCTCAACCCTTCAGTACCCCCTGGGATGCCAGCATTGCCATCCCTGTCTTCAGATGGGACGGTGAGGCAGGACCAGGGAAACTGCCCCAGTCAACAGAAGCCACTCTACCTGAGAACTGTCCAGAACACTGCAGCCCACGGCCCCCACGCCCCGCACCCTTGGCAAGGCCAAGCCATGGCCGCACTGGCCTAGCCCCAGGGACAGAGGCCCTCCGGCCTGGCACCACAGGCAACACTGCAGGTCTCGAGCCATCCCCGGCCTGCCAGGGTCCGCCCTGGACTCACAGGCCTTCCGGGTGGATGCAGCCATGGGCCCCTACCCTTGGGCGGAAGGCAGGCGTGTGGGGAGGGGCCCTGGGGACTGGGGTGACTCACCAGGGTGGGAGCCCGGGCTGGGCTGGCCAATGTCTCCACGCAGAAAACTGAGGGGACCCGGAAGCAAACCTCAAGACAGCATCCTTGGGGAGCTCAGAGTCAGAGCAAAGAACCTCTGTTTTGAGGAAAAGCTGGGGAAACCGAGGTAGGGGTGAGAAGCCCAGGAGGCTCAAATGGGGGGCCAGACCCCAACGCAAAAGGTAGCACCATTCCTGGGGGGCAGAGTTAGAGCTTCCGGGGGACACCGAGGCTCTTCCCCTCTGCAGTGACCTGGCAAGGCTCGAGGTTGGGGCACTGGGCCTGGTTCAAGGTCACGGCAGGCCAGCGGTGGCCAAGCCACATCCCTGGGACTCACCTGGGGGTCCTGCCCAGCCAACCACCCAGAGCAGCCCAGCTGAGGCCAGCCCAGGGGCAGGAAGAACGCAGAGCTCCGGGCGCCCCTGCCTGCAGCCGCTTCCATCTGGCTCTCCTGACCAGGCAGACCCAGGACACAAGGCTGCGGGCACCTCGGGCAGCCTCTGCCCCTCCCCCGCCAGTGTAGCCATCCCCTAGCCTCCAGAGGGGGGGAAGGCTGCCTGCTGCTGCCTACAGGGGTGAGTCAACAGGGCTCCGGGATTGTAACACTGCACATGCAAAGCCCATGGGAGCCCACAGAAACCTCTCCACACAGCCAGGAGCCTGCAGCCAGCATGGCCGGGACCCAAGCACCCAAGGCCCCAGCCCAGGCTGTCTATCCGTCTGGTTTAGAAAGTGCCCACCGTGTCTTTCTGCAGCCTGCAGGCAGCTACCCACAGAGCTGGAGCACAGCAGGCCTGGGGCAGGAAGGCCCGGCAGGTCACAGGGTGGGCACACGAAGGCCTCTCGGGACTGCGTCTGCTCCAGCAGTCGGGGCCAGCAGCTTGCCTGGATGCTGGATAAGCTCTTTCCCAGGGTACACAATGGGGCCTGCCCCTCGCTGTGGAAAATGACCCAGGATCTCCAGGGGAGAGGAGGTGGGCCCCAGCATCCTGACTCCAAGGTCTTAGCAATCACTGGCTCCCCAAGAGCAGCAGCCAGGCCCTCCCCACCCTACCCCATGCCTACTCTGCTTGCTGAGATGGCAGACCCCTGGAGAAGCAACCAAGGCCAGCCTGCCAAACAGAGCCTTGGGCACCAGCCTGTGGTGCTCCAGCTACCCGGGCAGGGAGGAGTCCCAGCCCTGCCGCAGCCCCCACACCCAGCTCATCCCATGCCCTGGGGAGTCATCCAGGACCATCTGCTGGCAGCTGAGTCTCCGTCCTGGATGGGGGATGTGCCAGGACTTGGCACTCTTTTGCAGGGGACAGGCAGCAGCTGGGGTCCTGGTCACAGAGGATGGCACCCTGGTAACACACCCTGTGACTCACACAGCCCAAGTCTGAGGAACACCAGGTTGGAGGTGGAGGCTGGAGGCTTTGGGTCACCAGGCAGCTGAAAGCGCCCTCACACCCACTGTCCATGAGACCAGCCCTCTACCACCCTGAGCCTGTCCCAGGGCCAGGGACACCCCTCCTGAGAGCCTCAACCAGAGGTGCACTCCCAAAGCACCCACAAACAATGCCCGCCCCACGACCCCTCAGGCACAGCGTGGGCCATCAAAGCTCTGGAAGGAACCCTCCAACATTCTGGGAAGTGGGGCTTGTTGAAGGCAGCTGGCTCAGGCCTTGGAAGCTTTAGGTGCTCAGAGAACGCACACGAATGTGTGGACGGAGGGGCGCCCAGAGCAGGGGAGAGCTTGCTGCAGACCACACTGCAGCTTGAAGCAGGTTCCACACGGAGCAGCCCTGCTGGGCCCAGGCCCTGCAGAGCTCCTCTCCCCTCTGCAAACAGGGAAAGATGCCTCCCCCAAGCTGGCCCACATAAACACTGGTGCCTGGGCCCTGCTTCATTCCTTCTGTCCAGGAGCCTGTGTGACTAGGACCCATCTGTGTGGCCATTTTAATCCAGCCAGGAAATGTATAGCAGGCTAGCACTGAAGTGGGCAACCAGCCCTCCAGGTCTGTGTCTGAACGAGGCGGACCACCAATACATCAGCATCCAGAAACAGTGTCCTTCCACCCTGAACACAGCCTGCGTGACCACCGTCCCTCTGGGACCCGCATGCTCCTGGGTTGTGCGCTGCGTCCAGGATCCTGCCTGCCCTGCAGGCCAGTAAACAATTGCTTTGGGACTCCTAATGTTGTGGGTAAAGAACTGAGAACAGAAAGTAGGGGGCCAGGCGCAGGAAAGACTGCAGGCAGAAGCCGGGCAGTCTGGGGGCTGAGCCTGGGAGGGCCGGAGGGGCAGGGAGCCAGGTTTATCTGCAGGTTCTGTTCAAGGACAGTCAGTGGGCTCCAGAGAGTGCCAGGTGGAGCAGGGCAGAGCTGCGCCCACTAGGCCAGCTCCAGGCTCCAGGGCAGCTCTGGTTACGGCCGAGCGTGGCTGCGGCAGTACTGACACCCACGCCACACGTTCTACAGCTGCCAGTTCCCAGGCCAGGATCTCAGCAGGCCTGCTTCTCTCCACCACGGGGGCGTAGATCTGCACACAGGTTGGCTAGAGGCCTCAGGGAGGGCGCCCGCTGCCTCTGCAGACAGCACACATCTCCAGCCACAGGTCAAGCTGTGTCGGTCTACCTCACCCTGAGTCAGACAGCCCAGGAAATGGGGAACTTCTCTGCAAATACCCCTCTCCAGAGAGGAAAGGCCAGAGTTGTGCCTGCAGGGCTGGCAAGCCACCCTGCAGACCAGGATGGAGCCCACCAGGCCAGGGAGGATGAGGCCGCCATCAGCGGGCAGGGGTCACAGCCACCCCAAGTCCCTGGCTCTCTGCAGCTCCAGGTGGCCGCCTGCAGGCCCCCAGCGTCATGCCCAGTGGTAGCCACACAGAGCAGGGTAGCAGTCACACAGGAGGACATATGTTAAGTCACATGACTTGTGCATAAATGGCTTCTGGCACATCTAATGAAGAGATAGTGTCAGCGAGATAACTGTCAAGGGAGGAAGGACCCTGCTCGTCCACGCCAGACGGGAAATCTGGGCTTTGGGGAGGGAAAAAGTTGGGTCTTTGAAAGCGGGGACATCCACTGCTCCCAGTTTTGAAATAAAGCCCAGCAAGAGATGATTAATGCCTAATCATTTATCTGGCAGTGACAGCCAGCTCACTACCATGTGACCGGGACCTGGAGGCGCATCTGCAGCCCAGGGGTCCTGCAGCAGCGGGTGCACAGGTGCGTCTCCAGAGGGGCTGCCAGCCCTACAGCTCGGCTCTTCCACTCCTCCCCGCGGCTCTGGGACCCTGCAGCAGGCACAGCTGCTCCCCATCAGCCACTCCTGCACACCGCGGGGACCCACGACAGGGGCAAGATCCCCGCTCCTAAGCCACAGAGCAAGACCCCCGCGCATCTGACCCCCCTGGAGCGGACCACATTCCGAAAAGAGCCAAATTCAGCAGTCTGTCTAAACAAAGAAAAGTGGTTAATTACACCAGATGTGCAGAGTTCGGGCCGGGCGCTCGCAGCCCCTCCACGCGTCCTCCCGCCCAAGTCGCAGGACTTGGGGAGAGAGCCACTTGTGCCCTGAGCGGCGCCGGCCGGCGAACCCAGGCCGGCGCAAACCGAAAGCGGGCGCCGGTGCCGCCCCGCCCGCCCGCCCGCCCGCGGCCCGGCCGGTCCGGAGGGGTGCCGGCCCGCGCCCCGCCCGCTCACTTTTTCGTGCAGTCCAGCAGGACCCCCGCGAAGCTGCGCTCGCCGCAGCTCACGGTGACCACCAGCGCGCCGTTGACGACCTGCTCCACCCGCACCGGCAGCCGGCAGCCGGCCCGCGGCTCCATGCTCCGCGCTCGAGGCCGCCGCCGGGTCAGCCCGCGTGACGCCGCCTGACGTCACAAAGCTCGCTGGCCGCCGGCCGGGCGGGCGGGCGGGCCTCCCGGTGCGCCGCCGGCCGGCATCCCGGGCCGGAGCGAGGGGAGCGGACCCCGGCCATGCCTTCCGGGACCAGCCCTGGCCCCCGCTCCCCTCCCCGTCCCGCCCTGCCTCGGCTCTGCACCCCAGGGCTCGGCGGCGCCCCCCCACACACACCGTGCCTGGCTCCGTGGCCACCCGGCTCCCGGGAGGAAGTCCCCGCGGGCGCAGGAGACTCGGGTGCGGAGAAGGCACCAGCCCCATCTATAGCAAGACAACAGCCAAATGGCCCCCGCCCCTCACGGGGCCACCGGGGTGCTCAGCACCCCCTTGGGTAACCAGAGGACCCAGGCTCAGGATGCCCTGTGCGTGGGGAAGGGGTTGGGAAGGTAACGACGTCCAGGCCCGGGTCACATCCCTCAGGTCCCCGTGGCCGAGGGCCTTCCTCCAGCGTGCAGCCTTGGCTAGGGGGGGACTGGGATGTGTGGAGGGAGAGGTGCTCAGCAAACGCTGGACCCTTCGCGTGCTCACCGGCTCAGGACCACTTAACCTGTTGCCCCCGGGCCGGCTGGGATGGTGGCCTGGCCCT
The DNA here is from genome assembly GCF_963383645.1 of Muscardinus avellanarius. Classification (NCBI taxonomy): domain Eukaryota; kingdom Metazoa; phylum Chordata; class Mammalia; order Rodentia; family Gliridae; genus Muscardinus; species Muscardinus avellanarius. The sequence goes on along the minus strand of NC_137789.1, from coordinate 161,758,119 downwards.
GTCGTGGGCCCTAAGCCAGGCTCCCTGTCCTGACTTCGGACATGATGCACAGAGGGGGAGAGAGCTGACGGCCACCTGCCTGCTGGTCCCCGCTGCCCCTGCTCACCCACCTGGCACCTCCGGGAACAGTTGGAGCCTGGGTACGAGTGCCACTCGCCCTCCAGGGAGCCAACCAGGCAGTCAGAGACTCCTCTCCAGGTCTGAGATTGGGGGATGGGATTGGAGGGGCTCCATTGCTGGGAGAGGACGACTTTGGAGTGCCATGCAGCAGGCACGCTTCCCAGACCGGGGCCAGGGCTAGGAGCTGGCCGGCCCACCCGCCTAGCCCCATCACCAACTGAGCAGAGCTCCCTGGCGTCCCAGAGATCCTGGGCCCCGAGGCAGAACCACAGACCGCCAGCAATAGCTCCTGGGCTGGTGGGGCAGCATGGGTGGGGTGCCAAGGGTGTGTCCACCAGTGGTGTAAGGGAGATGCTTGAGCAGCTGGCTCCCTGCAGAGGCAGGGTCAGACTGTGTGGGCCCAGAAGAGGGTGGACAGCCTCTGAAGCACTCCGGGTGAGGCAGGGCGCCTGGGAACTCAGTTGGGGCAGTTTCAGGTGTGGTCTTGCTGGGCCCTGGGAAGCGTGTGTGTGTGTGTGTGTGTGTGTGTGTGTGTGTGTGTGTGTGTGTGTAGTCCCATGGGGCTGTGGGTGGGTGGGCTGGCGGGAGAGGCCTGAGGGAGACCTCTGCAGCTGCAGCTCACAGGCCACAGATCAGAAGCCAGCCATGGCCCCTGCCCCTCTCTCTGCCTCTGCCAGCCTGGTTTGTGCTGTGAGCTGTGTATTTTTAATTGCACTTGGAAGCCATTTTTAAAAACCTGTTCACTCAGTAGAATATTTAGAAAGAGAGCAGATTGCTTTGCAATAAAAATGGTGGCCTTTGGGCCTCACCCGAGCAGCCGGCCCCGCCCACAGGCTCCCACTCCCTCCCCCTGGTTTCCAGAAGGCGGTGGGAGCTGCCCATCCTTGATTAAAATGCAGATGACCTCGGGGTATCAGCTCCTTGTCCCGGCTCTCTGATCCTGCACTGCCGGGGTCAGGCCTGGGTGCTCAGGCTGACCAGTGCTGGGTGGCGCCGGACACCACTTTGGCGCAGCTGCCTGCGGTGAGCAGACAGTGGCTGCCCTGGTAGAAAGGAGAGAAGCCTCAGCACTGCCTACCCTTCCCTAGAGACCCGTAAAGCCCCAGCAGGCACCTCTCCACAAAGCCTACAGGACAGGCGCGGGAGGCAGAGCCGGCCCTTTAGGTCCCGTGGGCACAGTGGGGGTGCCGAGGGGCCAGGAGACCGTCCAGAGGACTGCCTGTAGTGGGCAGTACGCGGCTGTGGAAGGCTCCCAGCCTGGGGCGTGGCCGGGGGCGTGGCCGGGGAAGGGCTGGCTGAGTTCTCTCTGGGCTCAGGACCAGAAGGCGGGCCGCAGGCTCTTCCCAAGACTCACCATGGCACTTCACAGTTAGCTTTGGTCTCCCCAAGATGGGAGGCTCAGGACTCCGCTGACCAGGCTGAGGCTGCCCACAGCCACAGCGTGCCCTAGGGCCACAGGCGGCACAGCTGAGCTCACCAGGCCTGGCCCTGGGCAGGCTTCCTGCGAACGTCTGGCTTTGTCCTGCACCTCTGGACTGCAGCCTGGTCAGGAGGCCTCAGGCCACAGCCGTGGGTCAGAGACCAGGGATTTCTCTGGAGTTGCTTCCCAGAGGCCAAAGGCGTCGGCCTCCATGCGTAGGCGCAGGCTGCCTCAGGGGGGGCCAGGGGCCCGGCAGTTGTTGGGGGCAGGCCATTGAGGGTGGGACCTGGTGGGGCTGTCTGGTCCACTGGGAAGCCATGCGGGTGTGTAGAGTGGGGCCTCCCTAAGGCATCTGGGGAGTCAGGTTTCCCTGAGGCTGCCGGACACAGTTTTTGTGGCGCTCTCTGAGGCAGGGGCTCAAGGGAGTCTTTGCAGCTGGAGAAGCCTGACCTCCCTGCACACCACAGAGCCTTGGAAGCATTCGATTGGCCTGGCTGGGAACAGAACCTGCCAGAGCTGCACTGGAGATGATGCAGAGAGCTGGCTAGGAGGGTGGGCTCCGGGCCACACTGCAGACTCTCCTATCTGATCTTGAGTCGGTCCACCACCCCTGCTCAGTGTCCTCGTCTGTGAAGTGGGAATGATGACTACCACTTAGGCATATAGTGTGGATTAACTCAGCATAGAGCCAGTCCTCAGCAGGAACTCTGCACGTGCCAGCTACCGTGTCTATCCCCACCATCACCACCACCACTGTCACTGCTGTCACCACCACCACCATCATTATCACAACTGTCACCACCACCACCACCACCAGTCACTGCCATCATCACCACCACCCTCACCACCGCCATCACATCCTCATTATCACCATAACTGTCACCATCACCACCACCATGGTTCTCAGCACCATCACCACCACCGCCATCACTGTTGCCATAAGCACCACCATTCTTTCACCACCACCATCATCGCTATCACCACTGCCATCACCATTATCACCATCATCACCACTACCACCCTTAAAGCCATCGCCACCACTACCAGCACCATCACCGTTACCAAGACCACCATCATCACTGTCCCCGTGACTACCACCAGCACCCCATCACGGTCCTCCCATGTAGCTGAGCCTGCAGGGGGATCCTCAGGCCCACCCCACTCCAAGCCTCAACGGCATGGTCAGGGGTGGGGAGCAAACGCTGTGCCCACATGCCCTGCGCAGGCTCTGCCCCGCTGGTATCCAGCCAAGTATGGTGGAGCTTCTGAAGAGCCCAGGAGGTGAGTGCTTTCAGAGAGTGACCTATGACCCTGCCACCCCCATGACCTGCTGCCTGGCAGCCCTCCTCCATACTGAGATCCAAGGGGCTGCACTGCAGGGATCTGAGTAAGAACATTTTGAGAGGGGGAATCTCCCTCCTGGTTGGTTGCCATGGCTTCAAAATAATTGATCTGTGGCCGGGAGTGGTGGCTTATGCTTGTAATCCCAGCATTCAGGAGGCTGAGACAGGAGGCTCGAGGTTCGAGGACAGCCTCAGCTACTTAGTGAGGCCCTCTATAACTTAGTGAGACCCTGTTTCAAAAATAAAGAATAAAGAAAAAAAATCAGGGCAGGTGTAGCTCTGAGGTCGAATGCCCCTGGGTTCCATCCCCAGACCCACACACACACACACACACAAAGTTGATCTATGGCTCTTCTTGTTTTTGAATGAGGTAGTTGTTTTTCCTTGAGAGCATCCTAAATCAGCTGTGGGTCACTGTGAAGTGGAGAGGCACCACAAGCACTCATTTACTCCAATGGGATTTAGAACTCTCCCTCCAAAGGTGTCCCCAGAGTCCATCACCAGCCAAGTGTTTGTTTTACCAGGTCGGAAGTCAAGCCCTGGTGCCCTAGCGTTGGAGAGAGGAGCAGTCCCTCCTGTGTTGATCCGAACTGCTTGGCAAAAGCTGATCTCTCTCACTTGTCTGTGGAGGGAAATGCACTATTTCTGGAAAAGACTTCCATGAAGAGGCAGGCTGTAAAGTGACGGGTGGTAGGAGAACCGTCCTACAGCCTGTGGTTGCTCTCGGGGACACCCAGGCCGAGCCTCTCCACTCGCCTTCACACCTGCCAGGTGCGTCTCCAGTGAGCCTGGGCCCGCCCACGGCTGTACCAGGGGCAGGGCCCATCCTGGCCCCTGGCTGGGTGCTAGAACACAGCAGGCAGGCACCTTTTCCAGACATGAAAGGACTATCCTGGAGAAGCCTGTCCTCTGCCTGCCTCATGCCGCCCAGCACGGTGGGGCGGAGGGAAAAGGCAGCTGAGCTCCCGCTCTGGAGGGAGTGGGCCCTTCCCACCTTGCCAGGCTGGCTGTCCATTTCCTAGGCCAGCCCACAGCCGGCAGCACCAGAATCTTCCTTCCCCGCAGCGGTGAGACATCCGAACAGAAACCTGCCTGGCCCAGGGCCTCCGAGTCCCATTCTGCATGGGACTAACCTCAGCGAAGTCTTTCGTGTGGTGTTTGATTTTTTTTTAAAACCTGATGATATCAAACCTCATGCCCAAAGATGGACTTTGATTTGCTAAAAGCATGGTGATATTTCACAAACTAATTTTGTTACCCGTATCAGGGGACAGTTGGAGAAAACCCTGTTTGCGTTCATATATATACACATACGTATATGTATATATGTATTTTTTCAGTACTAGGGATTGAAGCCAGGGGCATTCTACCTCTGAGCTATACCTGCAGCCCTATTTTTTATTCTTTATTTTGAAACAGGGTCTCTCTAAGCTGCAGAGGGCCTCACTAAGTAGCTGAGGCTGTCCGCGAACCATGATCCTCCAGTCTGGTCACAGCTGTCGCTAGGCTGTCTCAGGCACAAGCCTGACACAGACACCTGGGGCCCGCCCAGACACCCCAAATTCACCAGGGAGAGAGGGGGCCCACCCAGACACCCCAAATTTACCAGGGAGAGAAGGTGCCTGCCCAGACACCCTGAACTCACCGGAGAGAGAGGGTACCCACCCATATAGTCCAAATTCAAGAGGGAGAGAGGGCACCTGCCCAGACACCTAGAATGTACCAGGGAGTGAGGGGGCCGACCCAGATGCCCCACATCGACAGGTCTTGAAGGCACGGGAGCCTGCGGTGGAATCTGCTGGCAGCGAGGCCTGGTTCAGACGAGCTGCCATGGGGTCAGGGGCTTCAGTGGTGCCCTCCCCACCTGGCTCTGAGGACCTTCCAAGCAGGGACCTGGAGCAGTTTGTCACATAGCAACAGAGAGCCGAGAGTGGGCAGAGAGGGCAGATGAACACGTTCTATAGCCCCACCTGAGGCTGAAGACAGAAAGGAAGAGAAGGGGCAGGAGGGAAGGGGAAGCTGGCACAGAAGAACTGCTTAATTTTCAACAAGGGAAAAAAATCCCGTGGAGGGACTCGAGGAAGCCACATACTGGGTTCTGTTAAGGACTAACGAAATTGATAAATCCCTAGCAAAGCACCAGTATGGAGAATGAAAAAGCAGACATTAGGATAGAGGCTAAAGACATGAACCACTAAGAGGACATCACGTGAACTTCACGCTGATACATATCTGCAACTTGGATGAAATGGAAACATTCTTTGAAAGACATATTTACCAAAATTGACAGGAAAGGAAATAGAAAGTCTCAATAGTCCTCCATCTCTTAAAGATGTTTTCCAGAAAAAGCCGTCACTGAACATCCAGTTACACGCCTGATGCAAGAGGCGGCGCACAGCTCCTCGGCGGCCTGGCAGGAGGGAGGCCCATGCAGGCTGCTCCTCCACGGGCGGCCTGGAGCGAGGGCGCGCCTGGGCTGTCACCTTTCCCTGCTGGGCAGAGCTCAGCCCCGGGACTTCTGGCAGGGCTCAGGCAAACGAGCTCACCTGGTGATGGTCACGGCTCAAGGAACCACGACCACACTTGTGACTAGAGCCTAGAGGCGGGGACCCTCAAGCCCTCCGTCAGCGGGGCTGTGGAGTACGGTGGCTGAAATGAGAACCCTGTGGCCCTTTACAATACGCTTTCTTTTAATGCAGCTTTTTTTTTTTTTTAACCTTCTACAGCCTCAGAAAAGAAACTCAGCTTTATTTAGCCGCGGGCTGCCCCTGAAACCCGCAGTCAGGACACCGAGTGCGTGCCCGGTCCCCACCGCGCGAGGCCGGCCCGCCCTGCGTCTGGGCATGCTTGTCATCAGCACCGCAAACATCTCTGGGCTCTTAATATTTCGTGTTAAAAAATATATTTTGAGGTTGTGACGCTGGTGAGTGGAGCGGAAGGTTCCCAGTGAGCGTGGGGAACGGGGGCTGCTTGCTCAAGGTCGACTCCAGTCTCAGCCTCAGCACTTCATCCTGCAGCTTCTGGGCCTTGGGGGGAAGAAGAGGACCGTGAAAGAGGAGGGCAGCCCCTGGGCGCCACCTGGAGGAGGGCCAGACTCTGTTCAGACAGCTTCCCTGGGGCTGGCCCCGGCCTGCGAGCAGGCACTGCTGCAGCCAGGGCCCTTCTGACCTGCGAGCAGGCACTGCTGCAGCCAGGGCCCTTCTGAGACTCGCAGCCAGGCACACAGGGCTCGCCTCTGCCCACAGGGGAGAAGAGCCGCCCTGCCTGGAATCGGATGCGTACTTTCTGCTCCGAATCTCTCCCACATTCCCGGCCCATCTACTGGCCAGAGCAAGGTGAAACAGAAAAGCAGGCCTTGCCCTGTGGGCACAGAGGCCGCAGGGCCACCTCCCTGCCCTGAGGATGAGAGACAGAGTCCCTCCCTCTGCCTCCTGGGCAGATAGACCTCCACCAATTCCCATGCCCATCCCTTCCCATAGGGCTGCTGCAGCTTGGTCTCCCAGGCTGACATCATTACGACCAGGAAAGATCATTGCTCCTGTCTAGCAGGTGTGAGTCTGCTGTTCTGCTTTGTCTAGAAACATGTCTCTTTGTGGAAGTAGTCACTGTGTCCTTTTAGGAATCTGGACATCCCCTATATGCCTGTCCTCCAATCTCCCACACTAGACGCCTCCTGGCCCGCCTCTGCTGGTCCACGCTTGTCCTTGGAGAGCCCTCGGTGCACAGGCTCCGGCCCGCGTGGAGCAAGGCCGGTGTCCTGGAACACTTTCCCTCTCTGGGCTAACTCCCAGCTTGGCCCGGTAGCTCAGAGAGGAGGGCTGGGCGTGAGCACTGTTCCTGAGGGCTGAGTCTGCAGAGGCCTGTGTTCCACCCAGACGGTCCCGTCGGCCAGAAGCCAGCGGCTCCGGCCTGGAGGCACGTGGTGCTAGCGTCACCTGGGTCACCTGGGGTCCCCGCTATCCCACTCGCTCCTGCGTCTCTGCAGCACCTGTTGGGAGGTGCTGAGCTTCCTGGCTCAGTCTTCCAGGCTGTTTGGACTTTAAAATTCCTGTCTTTCTGTTTCCCATCTATCCTTTACTTTTTCTTCCATTTCCTGGGAATTTATTCGATTTCATTTATTGATTTAAATCTTTTAAGACGTTCTTGACATATTTTAAATCTATCTCCCAGAGTTCTCCTTGTTAGTGTTTGGGTTTTTCATTATTATTATTATAATTATTATTATAATTATTATTATAATTATTATTATTATTATTATTATTATTATCATATGTATGTGTGTGTGGTACTGCGTAATGAACCTAAGGCTGCTGTACTTCTGAGCTACACACCCAGCCCTATTTTATTATTTACTTTGAAACAGGGTCTCACTAAGTTGCTGAGGGCCCCAGTGAGTTGCTGAGGCTGGCCTCAAACCTGCGATCCTCCTGTCTCAGCCTTCTAAGTACTGGGATTACAGGCGTGCGCCACCACATCCGGCTGGCATTTGTTTTTAATGCCAGCTTGCTGGTTTCCGGTGGCTCTCCACCATAGCTCAGAGGATTTGAAGGCAGGCTTGTAGGGCTTAGTTTTGCCTCCGAGGTGGCTGTTCACCCACTCACTGTCCGGCTGGCCTGCTGAGGCCTCTTCCTTCACACTAGGGCTTTGCCCAGCGGCTGGGCGCCCTGGGCTCCTCACGCCTCAGGACGAGGCCCAGGCCAGGTCCTGTGGAGAGTGGGCGGGCTGTCGTAGGCCACTCGGGACAGGCTGTCCCTGGGGACGCCCACAAGGCTTTGCCCTGGTCTCTGAGAGGCTGGGGGAGGCTGGTCCCTAGCACAGCCTGGACACAGGAGTGCATCCTGTCCCTTCCTCAGGGCGACGGAGCCTGTGGAGTCTGGTTGTTTATATCTCTAGAGAGGAACCAAATGGCCCGCTGGTGGCTGCCATGGACTGGCCTGGGTGTTGAATGGACTGGCCATTCAACCTCTCTGCTCCAGCTTCACGGTCCTGCACTTCGACTCTGTGGAACGGACCGCCATGTGTCCTGTCGGCTCTCTTCCCAGGGGCCTAAGGAGCCTCTCCAGGTGGCTTCTTATGGCCTCCTTCCACCCGCTGAGCCTGCGGGGGCAGGATGGCCTCCTTCCACCCTGACTCCTCTCCCCGGCAGGACGCCTGTGCACACACTTGGCCTGATCCCAGCAGCGGCCAGGCAGGACGATGTGGGAATCCAAGGCGGGAGGGAGGTGTGTTTGGGGTCCAAGCAGAAGCCTGTGGTCTTCCGGTATGGAGACCTGGCCACATCGCGTCCAGGCAGCTGTGCCAGCCCCTCAGCCGGCCTCAGGCAAGGCCCCAGGCAAAGGACCTGCTCCTGCCTCCCAGCTGCCCCACCCGTCGCGGTCAGGTACACACCGTGTGCTGCGACGGGCGGCCAGCGCAGCCCGGGGCCCACCGTGGGGGACATCTGCTTGTCCTCTGAGCAGTGGTGACCCAGGGTGCCCTGTGTGTTCAGGAATGACAGGCAGCCCCCCAGGCGCAGGGGCCTGGGGAGAGAGGCGAGGGCACTCACACTCTCCAGGTCCTGGGCAGCCGTCCTCTCCTCCGGCAGCGGCGCCGCACCTCTGGAGCTCCTGCGCGCCTGCTGCATGCGCTGGTTTATCTTCTCCTCCAGGTCCACCGCAGCCCGGGAGATACTGAGAATGCAGGGCAGTGGGTGCTGGGACTCGGGACCTAGCCCCGCAGTTCCTATTCCAACCTGGAGACCATGTTCCTTCTTCCTCCAGCCCACCCACGTCCCTGGCATGCAGGGCGCCTCCCACACTGAGCCCCTGCCTGGAGCTCCCCCGCCCCTTCTCAAGACCCTGAGCCGCAGGACCTTGCTCTGCTTCACACGTCAGACCAGGAGAGACAGCACACAGCAGGATGCTGCTCGCTGCCATGCCAGGAAGAACGCACATTGTTTTCATGTGAAACACAGTTTTACCAAACCTCTACACAGAAAATCTTATTAAGCTAGGATTTTTTTTTGTGTGTGTGTGGTACTGGGGATGGAACCCATGAGCATTCTACCTCCAAGCTACACCCTGAGCCCTATTTTTTATTTTTTAATTGGAAATAGGGTCTCACTGAGTTGCAAAGGGCCTCACTAAGTAGCCGAGGCTGGTCTTGAACCCAGATCCTCCTGTCCCAGCCTCCCAAATGCTGGGATCACAAGTGTGCCACCATGCCCAGCTTAAACTGGGATTTTAAACATATTTCTTTCCCTGTTAGTAATGGGGCTTGGGACCTGGGGCTTCTATTCTTGGATGGTAAGTACCATGCCTTAAAGTGACAGAGATGGGCTTGAGAATCTGTTGCTGAACGTTGGCTGTCTGTCCATGAGCCCCTCAGCGCCTTGCTCTGGGCCCCGCCCACACTGTCCTGTGAGTCCCCAGGGTGCAGCTCAGGGCTCCTGCTCTCCCTCAGGGTCAGCCCCCACTGGCACTGCACTCCCTGATATCCCTGCCCGCCTCCTGGGCCGCAGATGACCTGGCCTCTGGGGACAGAAGCCCTGCCTGCCCAGCAGCCTGCCAGCCCTGGCCAGAGACCCACTACCAAGCACTTCTCGGTGCCCCGGGCTGGGTCCCACTGCGGCCTCCGGACCCAGTGTTCCCTTGGAGGGCCACTGTCTCCTCCCCCTGCCCCAGGACCTGGCCTCCACCCTGCCAGCCCCTCTTCCCTCAAGTTCCTTGCTGCTGGGCCTTGCCCCGTACTCCTCAGGGTATGGCTGGACATTTAGCCCAAGGGTCAGGTCTAAGGGTTGAGGGGAGAACAACGGGGCAGGGCGAGGCCAAGTGCGGGGCAGCATCCCCGCAGAGGCCCAGATCCTAAATCCTGGGGATGCTGAGCCCCTCGGAGCAGGGCCCGAGTTTTTCTGGCTCACCCTTCTGCCTGGAGAGCCCGGCATACGCCTGCCGTTGGGGTTGGGCTGAGCACAGGCGTCAGGCGGCGGGCGGACCCCACCGTGACCACTGACCTTCTCTCTCCATCAGCGTGCGGAGTTTTCTCTTTGCTGTGCTTCGTTTTCCCAAATGAGTTTGCTGGAATTTTCCCTTGCTCTATTAGATCTGTGGCGAATGGAATCTTTGAAGCCACCTAGGAAAACAAGATGTTTGCAGGAATCTAAGAAAATGCTGCTCTGACTGCCCCGCTTGCGCTTGCTCACCAGGAACTGCAGGGACGCTCGCTCTGCGCTGGGAGAGGTCGCCAGTGATGGTCCCCGGCGACACTGCGGTCACCATCGGGCCCTGGCTGGCGCTCACGCTCACGCCAGAATTGGGAAAGGTATAGACGAGGGACCCTTGGTGGCTGCCACAGCTGGCTCCTGGTGCTTGGAAATTCTCACAGGGCTGATAGAAACTGCACTATAAAAACAGTCCCATCTGTCCCCCACACAAACTGACTGGTGTTTATGGTACTATGGATTGAACCCAGGGCATTCTACCTCAGGCCAACCCCCCAGGCCTTTATTGTTGTTGTTTTGATTTTGTTTTGATTTGAGTACTAGGGTGGAACTCAAGGGCTTTCTACCTCCGGGCTATACTCTCAGACCTATTTTTATCCTTTATTTGGAAACAGGGTCTCACCAAGTTGCTGAGAGCCTCACTAAGTAGCTGAGGCTGGCTTCAAACCTGTGCGATCCTCCTGTCTCAGCCTCCCAAGTGTACCAGTATTGGGAAGAGGTTTCAAAATGTATTAATATACAAGTATTAGGAAAGATTTCCAATTTTAAAAATATATCTTTGGTAGTGAAGAAAGCCAGTAGCTGTGGGGAGAGGGCCAGCAGATTTCTCCATGGATAATTAGCAAAAGAATAGAAGAAGCCTAGGGCCTTTTTACATTTCTGAAGAGAGGCCTACTTCCTCAAGGATGTGAATAAGCAACTTAACACATCTTGGGGTGTAACAAAAGGTCTGGGGGTCTGTGCAGGAGACAGAGCTGCCCCCCCCAGAGGGGGTGGATCTGGCTGGGATGGAGACAGATGCAGGATACCTGGGCTAGAGATAGGGCAGCACATCTACATATCAAAGGACCTGCGCAGACCTGGTCAGGCTGCCTATAAGAAAGCGCCACATGTATCTTTGGTGAATTCATTCGAGCCACCCCCTCCCCCGTGCCATTTGTGAATGGCAGGGGGCTGTAACTGTCTTCTGTATTTCTATCTTTTTAATAAACGTATTTAAATCTTCAGCAAGAGTCCGGGCTAATGTGTACTTACCCTTAGCTCAGGACAAGAACCCGCAGTTTTTCTTTTTTTGTTTTTTGTGTGTGTGTTTTGAGGGAAATTGTGTCTGGAACCCTAAACAGGGTCCTCGGGGACAGTTTCCCCAAAACCATATCATCTCAAACTGTAACACCAAGTACTGGGATTACAAGCATGCACCACCACACCTGGCTTGTTTCGTTTGAAGCAGGGTCTTACAAGGCTGCTGTGACTCTCGGGAAATTGCTGAGGCTGACCTTGAACCTGAGATTCTCCTGTTTCAGCCTCCCAAGGTGTGTGCTGCCATGCCTTGCTGGTGAGGAGGTAGAAGAGAAGTAGGCAGGTAGGGAAGGGGCCCCGTAGAAAAGCTTCATTTCCTGAGGGGCAACGAATACTAATTAACTTCCAAGGCTCCTAAAAGAGACCAGCTCTTCCAAGGTTCAGAGATAAGAATGACCAAAGCTTCACAAAACCATCTGTTTACTAATCAACAAACCCAGGAGACATCACTGGAACAAGTCTGACACCTCTACTGAAAGGAGACCCCTCAAGGACATGCAAATACCCTATGCAAATTTTAAGAACTGCCTCCCAGACTCCAAGTAACAGAGGGCATACAGAGATATATAAACCCCTAGAGCAGTCACCAGAACGGTTACCCACTCTGGGAACCCCTCCCCATTGAGGAGCTTCTCTCTCTCTCTCTCTCTCTCTCTCTCTCTCTCTCTCTCTCTCTCTCTCAGGTCGCGTTGGCTTTGAGAGAAGGCGGAGTGCAATTGAAGGCACTAGGCCCAGGCTACACTCGGGTAGTGACCTGAAGGCCTCTGCTGGACACCAAGGCTGACCAGGGCCCCTAGGGGTGACCTGCACCTCTTTTCTGGCAGATCGCTTGGACTCTGGGAGAAAGCAGCTTGCAACTGAAGGCATTCGGCTTGGGCTACCCTCAAGTATTGTCCTGAAGGCAGCTGCTGGACATCAGAGCCCCGGCAGCCTTTAGGGGTGGTCGGCCACTTTTCCCTATTCCCTGCTGCTACCAATAAACCACTTATTCCCCTTCCTGCGGTCTGTGGGTGTCATTCTTTGTTCACCACAGACAAGAATCCGGTAAGGAAACGCCGAGTTTCTTCTCAAGAAACCCCGCTTTACTGGTATTTTTTCACTTTTAAGTTCATTTTGTACCGCACCCGACTAGTATTTTAATCTGCACTCAACTCCTTTCTTCTCCTTATGCCGTGACATGCTGCCGGGGCCTAACGTTTTCACAGAACAGTAGAAAACCAAAATTTGTCATCTTTTAAAGAACTGAGTAAAAAAACTTTACATAACTTAAAATGAATAAACCAGGAGTGGTGGCACACACTTGTAACCCCAGCATTCAGGAGGCTGAGACGGGAGGATCCGGGTTTGCAGCCGGCCTCAGCTACTTAGTGAGCCCTTTGCAACTCAGTGAGACCCTGTTTCAAAATAAAGAATAAAAAAATAGGGCTGGGGGTGTAGCTCAGAGGTAGAGTGCCCATCCACAGTACTGCAAAAATAAATAAATAAATAAATATAAAATTAAAATGAATACATTTATGGGCATAAATGCAAACCATTTCCAACTCAAAGCAAGTAGTCACCCAGGGTATTCAGGCAGGAAAACATCAGTAGGGACAGAAACTGGGTCCTCAATCACCAGGTTTTTATCTAATGTGTAAGAGCTAGTAATGTTAGGCAAGAGGAATGCAGCTTGCACTTGGCAGTCCCCGCTGGAGAGCTCAGGGTCTCAGCTCAGCGGGCATGATGACTCAGCACAGATAACCAAGCACTTGGGACAAGTCGGGCAGCATCGTGTACTTTAATACAGCTCACCGCACAAAGTTCCCGGGGAAAATGGGCAGTGGCGAATGCGCTGCGGAGGTGGCCAGCTCTGCCCTCCCCCGGGAGGAGATGCTTTCCAGAGCTGAGACCAAGAGGACAGAGTCAGGCCTACACACTGCCACGGCCCACCACTGTTTCCGGATCTTTCCAGGACATTCCTCTAGCCTCCACGGGGCGCCACGGGGCTCCTGGCTGGGTTTTGGGTTTACTGAATGAAGGAGACAGCAGAGAGAGGCCAGTGCACAGGCAGGGCAGGAATTCCTGATGGCTTCTAAGGTAAATCAGAGACACCGCGCAGCCTCTGGACCCTCCCCACTCCCGCCGCAGGACAGGTGTTCACCAGCAGAGCTGCTGTGGGAACCTACCTGCTTCCCCAGCCTGCCGACACACACCTGATCTCCTGACACCTGGAACTGTAGGACCAGAGCAGAGCCATGACAGGCTTCATCTAGGCCTGAGTTTCAGTTTCCCAGGAATACAACTAACAGTTAAGTGTCAGTTTTGGCACCTAGGTCAGGATGAAAAACTCCCAACCAATTCCAGGAGGCACGAACCAAATGGGAAGCACCAAGTATCCTGTCCAGTTGCTTGTGATCACAGCAGCAAAGATTCCTTTTGCTTTAAAGATAACTCCTTAGTAAATCACAGCCCGAGTGACTGAAGTGTAAATCACAGCCCACCCAAATGACGGAAATGTATAAAACTGCCTTGAAACAAAGACTCGAGGGCCTTGTCAAGACTCCACTGCAGAGGACTTGGACCCTAGCTCGAGCCAGTTCCCCAATACCCCCCCCCCTTCCTGTCTTTGCAGTATTGTGTGTCTCTCTCCCCCTGAGATCCCGGACTTTGGGTATAACAGAACCACATTTGGAAGACCCATTTGGACCTCCTCGCCCACCTTTTGGTCAGCTTGGAAACGCCCGACTCTGCCCAGCAGCCCCGGCCTTGCCACACCTGGGAAGCCAGTGAAACTCCTGGCTCCTGACCCCAGCTGTCTCTGGACCCTCCCCACTTCCATCAGCAGGAGCGCCAGCTCCACGCTGGCTCTCCGAAAGCTCTTCCGGCTGTGACCTGCGTCTGGAAATCTCCAGGCCTGCTCTGTGCACTCCCTGGGGTTCCCCCGCTCTCCGGCCTGCGGGAGCCCAGTGAGGCCCTCCCCTCCTCTCTGTCCCTTGGAACCTTCTCACACACCCTGCTGCAGCGGCTGGGGGCTCACAGGGGCCACAGTGGCTTTCTGACAGGGGCTTCCAACCCGTTTCTGCAGCTTCAGCTAGAGGATGGGAGGACGCGGGGGCTCTGCAGTCGGGAGGTGCTGCCTGGACACCAGGGGTGGAGGCTTCTATCTAGGGCCACAAGGCCATCGCTGCTGTCTGCTGCCTCCAGTGGCCGCGTGTGAAGCCGATCCTGACCTCGGGAGCTTTCAGTCTGTGTGTGCGTGCCTGTAAGGACACGTGTGCATGGGTGTGCATGCGTGTCTGTATGCTGGGACTGTCAGGAGCAAAGGGTGCCCTAACAGAGTATGTGGGGAGTGCAAGGACTATGTGTTGGTGGCCCCCTGGCAGGGGCCGCTCCAGCCCAGCTAGGCTCTACCCGGACTGCGTCTGCACTTGATGTCTGTTCTCCCTCTAAGCGATCACCAGAGCCAGACCTTGTCTGTCTGCATCAGCTTCACCCTGGCCACGCCTGGTACCCACAAGGGTCTCATAACCAGGAAGAGAAGAGGCTAAGTTGGGACAAGACCCATCACGCCCTTTTCCTACCCCCCCCCCCGGAAGTGTACAGGGTGTGGACACAGCACACTTAGATCTGTGCACTGTGAGAGCTGGTGCACTTTCAGTGACTCAGTATTCTCTCAAAGATTACTCAGAAAGAGGAGAGGAGAGGAGGAGGAGGAGGGGAGGAGGAGGAGGAGGAGGGGAGGAAGAGGAGGAGGAGGAGGGAATGCACAATGCTAAATCTCTATCTTTCTTTTTTTTTCTTTCTTTCTTCCATGGTACTGGGAATTGAATCCAGGGGCACTCTACCTCTGAGCTAAACCCCAGCTTTATTTCTTAATTTTTTATTTTGAAACAGGGTCTCACTAAGTTGATGAGAGTCTCACTACTTGCTGAGGCTAGCCTTGAACCTGCGATCCTCCTGTCTCAGCCTCCCAAGTACTAGGATTACAGCCATGAACCACCATGTCCAGCTTAGATGTTTCTTTATTCTCTTAAAGCTAAGCATTTAATCTAATTTTTTAAAATGTTAAAAGCAAGTATTGGAAAGAAGCCCACCTAGATATATTTTGCTATCACTATAAAATATGGAGAAGGAAGATGCATCCAAATATCCGATTCTCCTATGAGGATGCCAAGAACCAGTGCAGGAAGCTGAAGCGGAAACTACGGGAGGCCGCGGCAGCGGCTCTGCAGCGCTGCACGGAATGCACGGCGGCTCTGAAGCGCTGCACGGAATGCACGGGAGGTCGGACGGTCAACTGTGCCGAGCCCAGGATGGACTCGCGGGCTCAGAGCAACATGACAGACAGAGCCGCCAGGCTCTTAGAAGAGGCCGTGGGTCCAGAGACTCAGCCGCCCAACACGAGGTCTATTTCTCGGCAGCCATCCCAGCAGGCTCCCACCCCATCACCTGTGTCTGGGGTGCACCCTGCACATTCACAGAGCAGAGCAGACAGGTTGCTCAGGGCCAGGCTGCCAAGCCAGCAGCCCGCCTGACTGCCCAGGCGAGGCCCACAGGGCCCACCCGCTGCTGCACTGGGCACAGAGGGCCACCCAGCCAGGCGCAGGGTTCTGGTGCCCTCTTGTGTCCACCTGCTAAACTGCAGGAGCTGGCTCGGGCTGGGAGGTTCTTACACGCACCACCAGGTGTAACCATGGAAACCGCTTCTTTATCACAGATGTGCACGGCTTGGGTTTGCCCCTACAAACAGTCTTTATTTAATATGAAGTGCACATCTTTATTCATAATGCTCTGATATGATTGCTTTCGTTTCTACAAGAAGGACTTCTGCAAGTTCTCAAAGAATACCTGTCCTTAACCTGCAAAGGTATTTTCCAAGCTGGAAACAGAGGCTTGCTCCCATGTTCCCAGTGACTTGGGAGGATCCTAAGTTTGAAGCCAGCCTCTGCAATTTCCTGAGACCCTACTTCAAAACTTTTAAAAGGGGGAAAGTGTGGCATGGCAGCACATGCTTGTAATCCCAGCATTCGGGAGGCTGAGACAGGAGGATCGCAGTTCGAGGACAGCCTCAGCTACTTAGTGAGGCCCTATGCAATTCAGTGAAACCCTGTTTCAAAATAAAGAATAAAAAATAGGGCTGGGGGTATAGTTCAGAGGTAGAATGCCCCTGGGTTCCATTCCCAGTGCCACAAAAAAGGGGGAGCTGAGGATGTAGCTCAGTGGTCGAGTGTTAGCCTATCATGCATGAGGTTCTGGGTCCAACCCTCAGAACCCCCTTTTACCCCTGAAGTAAAAGAGAAGATGCTTCCAAGAGATGATTGGTAGTGAGTGAAGCAGCCCTCGCTCCTCTCTACAGACCCACAGATGACCGGCTCAGACGCACACCCATGTCTCCTGAGGACACCGGGTTTCTTTGCATACATCTGTGAATTGCCTGTCACACTCTTTGCCTGTTTTTTTTTTTTATTGGAGTCTGATTTTTCTTTATTCCCTTTACTTACTTATTTGTTTAGTGGTGATAGAAATTGAGCCCAGGGGCATCATACCCCTGACCTATACTCCCAACACTTTTTATCTTGAAACAGAGTCTTGCTTGCTAAGTCAACACATGCTGACTCAAACCTGCAATCTTCCTATCTCCGCCTCCCAAGTACTTGGAGGCGGAGATAGGAGGATCGTGCTGGTTCAAAGCCAGCCTAGCTGGATTAAGAGACCGTTTTCAAATAAAAAAGTATAAAAAATAGGTCTGGGGTGTACCCCGGAGGTAGAAGGGTTTCCAGGAACCCTAGTATCACCAAAAAGAAAGAAAAAAAGAAAGAAAGAAAGAAAGAAAGAAAGAAAGAATAAAATAAATAAATAAATGCCGGGCGTGATGGCACACGCTTGTAATCCCTGCGCTTGGGAGGCTGAGACAGGAGGATCGCACGGGTTCAAAGCCAGCCTTAGCTACTTAGTGAGGCTCTCAGCAACTTAGTGAGACCCTGTTTCCAAATTTAAAAAAAAAAAAAAATATATATATATATATATATATATATATATATATATCTGGGAGTATAGCCCAGAGGTAGAAAGCCTCTGGGTTCCACCCCCAGTACCACCAAAACTAAATAAATAACTAGAGGTGTGGTTGAGGACGCGCGCCCTGGGCCTGCCCTTGCCTCCCTCCTGGCAGCGCCTTCGCTCAGTAGGTCCCTGGGCATGTCCTCAGCGCTGGCTGTCCAGCTCACAGTCCTTTCTTCACGTCAGCAGACACTGGACCTGACCCAGCCTTTTGGACGACTCGTGAGCCAACGTAACCTGGAGGCAGCGAGTTGTTTAGCCGTCCCCACCACTGACAGTTTCTCTATTACAGTTTTTCCTTCTTTTTTTCTTGTTATAAAAAAGCTCTGAAAGCATTCTTAAGGGTGTGCGTGCATTTCCTGGAAGCCATGTAATATGCATTTAAATGCTTGCACATGTAGAGGAAACGGAAACTAGGAAAGACGAGCCAAGGTGAGGGCGTGGAACGGCCCCGGCGCTCAGCAGGAAAAGGCCTGGGATTCTACTCATGACAAGAAAACAAGAAAACCGGGGAGTACGGTGTCTGCTGAGCAGAGGGACAGGCCGCAGCTGCTGACTGGGAAAACACTGTGTCTTGATTGTCCCAACAAGAAAGGAACAAAAGCCGCAGGCAGACAGGGTGTGCCAGGGTCTAGCATGCCCCCAAGAAACAAGCAGGTGGCATTCTACAATACTTGGAATTCTAGGGCTGGGAGCGGTCTCTAGAAGAAGGACTGTGGTGGACTCCCCATGCTGTGTGGAAGGGGAGGCTCAGGCCCAGGGCGCGGCCAAGGTGAGCCGCCGTGGGGGCAGCAGAGCCTGGCAATGTCTGCGGGCGAGCCCACCACACCAGAGCCCAAACCCCACTTGTATAGATTTTGTCCTTCCACTGGGCACGCTACGAGGGAAAAGATTCTGCCGTTCTGTTCTTTTTTTCTTAAGTTAAAAACTACTACTTTTTTCGATGCACAAAGGCAACTTGGGAAATGTTAGGTGGTGGAAGCGGAGCCCAGCGACAGGTTCTCCATGGGCCATCAGAGCCGGCCCACTGCTACAGACAACCCGCCACTGCCAGGAAGCCCCAGTGCCTGGACCCCTCCCCACGTGAGGCCTGGATTAGCTGGGCGGGCCAGGCGCACACGTGTGTGTGTGTGTGTGTGTGTGTGTGTGTGTGTGTGCGCGTGTGTGTGTGTGTGTGTGCAAGGAAGAAGCAGATCCTCTTGAACGGGGATCAAAGTCAAGCACACCACAAACCACAACACACAGCACCAAGAAGGCACCAAGAAAGACACAGTGCTGTCTGCCATGCCTGCCCCAAGTTCAAAACCTCACCAGGGTCCAGCTGGGACACCCAGACAAACAGCCATCGTGCTACTCAAGGTGTCATAATCTTGAAAGACAGGAAGACAAAAGACCTGGCCCGCCTGGAGTCGCCCTGCCTCAGGAGACCAGCCCGAACAGGCGTCTGAGCTACAGTCCTCATCCGGCTCCTCATGCTACAACCGTCAAGGCTGGGCCGAGCCCTGCCCTGGGCCAGGAGGGGTGCTGACGGCATCGGAGAGCTAGGCGAGAAGTATGTCAAGCTCTGCACTGCTTCTGCGACTTTTGTGCAAGTCTAAAATTAGTCGGATATAAAATTCAAAAGAAGGCAACCGTGTGGGCTGACCACCCTGAAGGAGCTGCTTGCTGGGGTTCCCGCAAATGTCAGGATCCTGGGGAAGGCCTGGGCCCTCTCCCAGCTGCACAGGCCGCCCCTGCTGCCTCCAGTGCAAACGTCAAGCATAGCAGCCGGGGACGGAAGAGCACGCCTGTGATCCCAGTGCTCAGGAGGCAGAGACACGAGGATCAGAAGTTTGAGAACAGCTTCAGCAACCTAGCAAGACCCTGAGCAACCTAGGTGAAAGGTTTGAGCTGCCCCTGCCCCTCAGGGGCAGGGCCGGAAGCTAGGAGGCGGAGCCCGGCGATTCTGGGAGGGGACCACGCCTCCCGATCAGGGAGAAGTGAGTTCAGAGGGCAGAGGGAAGCCCCACAGGGAGACAGAGAGACGCACTCTCCCCCACCAGCCCCCGCGGGCACGTGGGGGCTGGCGGCCGACTTCCCACAAATAAAGGCAACCATATCATATAATGGATCTCCGCGTGTGTCTGTGCGCCACTGGGACCCGCCATATCTTTCACTAGGGAGACCCTGTTTCAAAATAGAAAATGAAAAGGGCTGGGGTATAGCTCAGAGGTACAGTGCCCCTGGGTTCCATCCCTAGCACCAAAACAAAAGCAAGTGGGGAGGGCCTGTGACTGTCTGAGAAGCACACCTGCCCTGCTGTGCTCACTGGCCATGGCCCCAGGTACCTGCTGGAGCCCCGTGTCCTGCCGGACCAAGGCTCTGACTCAGAGGCGCATGACAAGGGCTGCTGCCCGGAGTGCCCCAAGCCACACACCCTGAGAGCTGGCAGCCCTGGGCCAGGGCAAGGTCACAGGGGCCACTGCTGCTTGGCTTCCAAGGCAGCTGGCCTCCTGAGGCTGAGACACGGGAAGGTGTCCAGAGCTACCTGTGGATACACAGCATCTTCCTGCTCGAGTCTCGATCCTCTCTTTGAGTAGCTAACTCCTTGAAGGGAACCTACCAGCCACAACCAAGAGGGCATCCTGGAGGGGCCAGGCGGGGCCAGGCCGGGAGGCAGGGGCAACCCCACACTGAGCTCCAGCCTGGCCGGCCCCATCAGCTGAGGCCGGTGAGCGGGTGACTCGGACCCCCGTTTCAGTCTCCACCTGCACGGGGACCACGCATAGCCCCACCTGCCCGCCCCCGGGCCCAGCGCCTGCCGCCTGCAGAGCCGGCCTACCACGTTCCTGTGCAGAGGCAGGAATCTGCTGAGCTCCTCCTCCTTCTTCACCATCTGGGCCTGCTCTCTCCACGCCTGCAGGGCTCTCTTGTCTCTGGAGAAAACACATCATCACCGTAATGTCATAAGCTACGGGCAGCTTCCAGCAAAGCTTGCAAATCTATCTTTCTTTCTTTCTTTCTTTCTTTCTTTCTTTCTTTCTTTCTTTTTGTGGTACTGGGCATGGAACCCAGGGACTTTTCTAGCTCCAGGCTACACTCCCAGACCTATTTTATACTTTAATTGGAAACAGGGTCTCACTAAGTTGCCGAGAGCCTCACTAAGTAGCTGAGGCTGGCTTCAAACCTGTGCGATCCTCCTGTCTCAGCCTCCCGAGGGCTGGGATTACAAGCATGTGCCACCACGCCCTGCTGCTTGCAAAGATTTCTGTCTGTCCTCTTAGCTTCAGCGGAGCCCACCCGTCTGCTCGTCCCCAGAGGAGAAGTGCTGGGCAGGCACGTTCTCCTGCTGGGGCAGAGCTAGAACCCGGCCGGCCCTCTGTGTGCCGTGTGCTGCAGTGGTGGCTGGTAGCATCTGCAAGCCTGGTGGAGGCACTGGTCTCTGGGAGGACAGGGGCCGGGCACTGAGGTGCCACACCACAGGCCCACAGGCACTGTCCACAGAAGTCCCAAAGACGGCTGCTCACAAGCTTGTGTCTGGCTAGATTCGCACCTTTCCCTTTAGAAACCCAGGTCTTCAGGCGTGCCCCCGCCCCTCACGGCAGGCCCAGACTCACTCACATGGTCTTGTAGGGCTGTGAGCACAGGGCGGCGGCTGCTGGGCCGGCCTACAGCATGCACAGTTTTTAGGCTGTGCTCTGTGGCCAGGATGGACGAGGCTGCTGAGAGCCTGCTCAGGCCAGGCCACGTCCACCCAGAGCTACCTCTGCAGCCCAGACCTCACCTGCCGACCCAGCACCTCCCAGCGGCCTGAGAGGAGAGGCCAGCCCCAGCAGGTCAGGGAGCGGGCCGGGAGTGCGGGCTACCCGCCTTTGGTCTCTCCATCTTCCCAGTCACCTGCAGCCCCACCTCTGCTGAACCCAGACATGGGGTGGGCGCGCCGGAGTGCTGCGGACACACTCCGCGCCGGCCAGCCCCCTGGGCCCTGGAGCAGGGTGTGACTGAGTGGTCAGCAGAGCTGAGGGCGGAGCAGATTGGACACCGAGGACAGGGCCTGCGCAGCCTCCCAACAGCAGCTGCCACCATGAGCCCGAGGGCATGGGACAGGAGGGAAGGCGCCGGTGAGCCCGTGGCTTCTGAAGAGCTTCCTTAGAAAGGGACGCAGGTCAAGTGATGGGCAGGTGAGGGGAGGGGACAGGAAGCGCCAGGCCTCGGGGAAGATTCCAGAAGGCAGGCAGGTGTGGCGAGCTGACCGCAGTGATCATGCGCACCGGATCCAGCGCAGGCCCTGTGAGGACGTGGCCCCAGTGGGCCACGAGGCTGAGCCCACACTTGAAAAGCCACAGACCACAGGCCGGCGCGGTGCGGCTGGCGCCAGACAAGGGAAGCGGACGCTGGCCCTGGACCAGGGAGTGGGAAGCCAGCCGAGCCTGCTGAGCCTGGCTCCAGCCTCAGCTCTGCGGCGGTGGCACTCACCATCACCGTCACCGCAGGGAGGCCCGCCCCGCCCCACACACCTCCTCCGCTGCTCCAGCAGGGCCTGCTTCTCCCGCAGCTCCCTGAGGGCCGCCACTCGCCTGTCCTCCAGCTTTTTTGTTCGAACCATTGTTTGGTATGGCGATGAGAGATCAGGTAGCGTGCTCTTGAAAGAGGAAGTCTTCTTTCTAAAACTGCAAACGTTTCCAGCTGAATATTTAACAAAACCTTGTAATGATCAGTCATGCCTATGTGACACATAATGTTACAAAACAAACATTTAAAAGCCGGGCGTGCTGACGCATGCCTGTGACCCCAGTACTTTGAGAGGCCGAGGCAGGAGGGCCACAGGTTCAAAGCCAGCCTCAGCAACTTAGCAAGATCCTATTTCAAAATAAAAAAATAAAAAGGCCACGAGTGGGGTCTGGGCGTGGTGGTACACAGACTAAGGAGGAGGAGGAGGAGAAAAAGAAGAAGAGGATGTGGAGGAGGAGAAGAGGAGGAGGAAGAGAAGACGAGGAGGAGGAGGAGAAGAAAAGGAGGAAGAGAAGACGAGGAGGAGGAGAAAGGAGGGGGAAGAGAAGATGAGGAGGAGGAAGAGAAGAGGAGGAGAAAAAGAAGAAGAGGAGGTGGAGGAGGAGAAGAGGAGAAGGAAGAGAAGACGAGGAGGAGGAGGAGAAGGAGGAAGAGAAGATGAGGAGGAAGAGAAGAGGAGGAGGAGAAAAGAGGAGGAGGAGAAAAGAGGAGGAGGAGGAGGAGGAGGAGGAGGAGGAGAAAACAAATGGAGTAGTGCAGGCTACTGCAGCCCACCTGACCACCACTGAATGCCAGCTACCAACACAGAAGTCCTCAGGAAAGGACACCCCTGAGTCCTCCCTAGGAGCACCTGCGGCATCAGCAGGTGGACCTGAGTGCGCACAGGTGCAGGCGGGCCTCCCCAGCCTCCCCAGCCTCCTAGCCTCCCACACCGACCTCCCAGCTTGAGTCGATACCTAACTCTGACATATTGATAAGGTCATCAAGTGTATACATATATATTCATAAGCTTGCCATAGTTGACTGGAATGGATCAGTGTATTATTCGTAACCACGGTGAAGGGGGGAAGGGCTTTGTAACAGCGGGGTGGGACGTCCCTGCTCTCAGAGCCTGACCACGTGCAATGAGACAGCTCCAACAGGCCGCAGCTCCGAGGCCACGCTTGGCGGCGCGGCCAGCGCTCCGGAGGTGGCAATGTGTCAGCAGTGCTCGTGGTGCTTCTGTTTTTTAAGTGCTCAGACCTACGGGATGTCTGAAAGAGCAGTACCGTGATGCCGGCCGCCTTCCCCGCACACCCACGCCTCCCGCCTGTCTCCCCGCAGTGTACAACCGCAAACCAGCTGCGCATCAGCTCCTGCGGCCAGGGCGAGCCCGGGAGGCCACAGGTGGCGACATCCAAGCGTCACCTCCTGACTGCGATGGCCCCGCATGATTGTGATCTGGAGTCGCCACGCGGCACTGTGCCACACGGTACTGTGCCACACCCTCTCTGTTTCTGCGTGTATCCGCGCGTGTACACACATGCACACCAGACCACACATGCCCCATATGCGTGCATACCCTGCACACCGGCCCTGTGCAGACCCTAACCCTCCAGCAGGGACCTCTGCCACCGAAGACGGCAGCGACGTGGAGGATCATTCTCAAACGAGGCCCTGGTGGTAAAAAGGACGAAAAAGTTAACGCCCTCGTAAGATCACGCAACGCCGCGTCGCCTTGCGTTTTACCTGAACGCGTGCCTGGGCTTCGGGGGCTCTTTGCCCTTGGTGCTCAGGGCCGCCCTGAGGTTCGGAGGCAGCTGGATGGGCAGGAGCTGGTGCTCCAGGGCCTCGGCCTTCTCGTGCTCCACGATCTCCTGCCTCAGCTTCCAGAAGCGCCTGATCTCCTCCTCGCTGGCCCACTGCTCCGCAGAGTAGGTGGGGCTGTGGAGTTCGCCCAGCTCCAGCCCTCCCACAGGGGGGAAGAAGTCCTTCTTTTCCCTCGTCAGCGCTGCCGTCAGGTCCTGGGCACTCGCGCTTTCCTCGGTAGACACACAGTCCTGGACTGATGCCAGCGCAGGCTCCAGGAGCACACTCGGGCCCTTCTTCTTAACGGGTGACTTAGCTGGTGGGTGAAATGCCGTTTTAGCAGCCTGCTGCCCACCCCACGCCCCAGGACCGGAACAGGCCTGGCTGCACCGCTCCGCCCAGAGGCCCCACAGCTGCACAGCGGGTGGACAGGAACTCCGGGCCAGAGGGAACTCTCCTCCACACGCCTGTATTTGGGGGTAACTTGGTGAGAATGAACAAGGCAGTCTAGCCACACTTAGCCTCCATTTCTGCTGACTGCTGCTAAGGAGCTGTGGCTGTCCTGCTCCCCCTGCTGGGTGACCTTCGAAGACTTTAGCTCTACATAAACTCTGAGAGGAACCTGGCCCCAAACACATTCACTGTATATAGCATGGTTGGTGTCGCTGGCTGTCCACT